>NW_022436983.1:20153985-20156258 GCF_009761245.1 Sapajus apella
TTTTTGTATTTTTAGTAGAGACGGGGTTTCACCATGTTGACCAGGATGGTCTCAATCTCTTGACCTCGTGATCCACCCGCCTCGGCCTCCCAAAGTGCTGGGATTACAGGCTTGAGCCACCGCGCCCGGCCTCAGACCATGAATTTTAAATCATTATGATTAGGCTCGAATACATCTTTATTAATCGAAATAGGAACCATTACAATCAAAACATTTTTGCTAACGAGAAATAAGTTTGTTCATTCCTGTTATGTAAAACCCATGTTTCAGGATTTAATGAAGTCTTGAAAAGCATTTTCTGCATCCTACTGATTGTGGAAGTGTTTTCCCTGCAAAATGTTGTCAAGATGCTTGAAGAAGTGGTGATTGGTTGGTGAGAGGTCAGGTGACTATGGCAGATGAGGCAAACTTTGTAGCTCAATTTTCGTTCACCTTTTTTTTTGCTTTTTTGAGATGGAGTGCAGTGTCGCGCTCTGCTCACTGCAACCTCCGGCTCCCGGGTTCAAGTGATTCGCCTGCCTCACCCTCCCAAGTAGCTGGGACTACAGGCATATGCCAACATACCCAGCTAATTTTTTTTTTTTTTTTTTTTTTTTTAGTACAGACAGGGTTTTCACACTGTTGGCCAGGCTGGTCTCAAACTCCTGACCTCAAGGTGATCTGCCCGCCTCAGCCTCCCAAAGTGCTGGGATTATAGACGTGAGCCACCGTGCCCAGCCTGCGCAACTTTTGTAGAGTTGGTTATGCGACTTGTGGTTGGGTGCTGTGGAGAAGAATTGGGCCCTTTCTATTGACTAATGCTGGCTGCAGATGTTGCAGTTTTTGGTACCTCTCATCAAGGTGCTGAGCATACTTCACAAGTGTTTAAGAGTTTCACCAGGATTCAGAAAGCTGGAGTGGATCAGACCGGCAGCAGACCACCAAACAATGACCGTAACTTTTCTTGGTGCAAGTTTGGTTTTGAAGTGCTTTGGAGCTTCTTCTCAGCCTAGCCACTAAGCTGGTTATTCCCATTTGTCTAAAATCCCCTTTTTGTCTCATGTTACAATTCGATAGAAAAATGGTTATTGCATTGAATAAGAGAAGACGATACTTCAAAACAACAATTTTTTAAAATGTTCGCTCAGCTCATGAGGCACCCACTTATTGAGCTTTTCCACCTTTCCAATTTGCTTCAAATGCCAAATGACAGTAGAATGGTCGATGTTGAGTTCCTTGTCAACTTCTTGTGCAGTTGTAAGACAATCAGCTCCGATGATTTCTCTCAATTGGGTGTTCTCAACCTCCCACGGCCGGCCACTACGCTCCTCATCTTCAAGGCTCTCGTCTCCCTTACTTCTTGAACCACTACTGCACTGTATGTTTGTTAGTGGTTCCTGGGCCAAATGCACTGCTGATGTTGCGAGTTGTCTTCTCTGCTTTATGACCCATTTTGAACCCGAATAAGAAAATCGCTCGAATTTTGCTTTTTGTCTAACATTTTAGACAAAATTTGCTTTTTACCTAATATCATTTCCATAGTATAAAATAAACATAAAATAAACAGCAAGTGATAAGCCATTAGCAAAAAAAAAAAAAAAACCATAAAGCAAGAAGTGTCCATTAAAATGATGTATAACATAACCACTTTTTTTGAGACAGGGTGGCTCTGTCACCCAGGCTGGAGCCAAGTGGTATAATCTCGGCTCACGGCAACTTCTACCTCCCAGGTTCAAGTGATTCTTCTGCCTCAGCCTCTCAAGTAGCTGGAATTACAGGTATGTGCCACCATGCCCAGCTAATTTTTTTTTTTTTTTTTTTTTTGGTAGAATCGGTCTTTCACCATGTTGACCAGGCTGGTCTTGAACTCCTGGCCTCAAGTGATCTACCTACCTTGGCCTCCCAAAGTGCTAGGCTTATGGACGTGAGCCACCATGCCGGACCAAGACCCTGTCTTAAAAAATAATAATAATAATAATAATAATGTCTGTCACCCAGGTTGGACAGGCTGTTCTCAAACACCTGTAATCCTAGCACTTTTTTAGGCAAAGGTGAACAAATCACTTAAGGTCAGGAGTTTGAGAACAGCCTGGCCAACGTGGTGAAACCTCATCTTCATTAAAAATATAAAAATTAGCTGGTGTGTGGTGGCACGCACCTATAGTCCCAACTACTTCAGAGATTGATAGCAGGAGAATCATTTGAACCCAGGAGGTGGAGGCTGCAATGAGCTGAGACTGCACTGCTGCACTCCAGCCTGGGTGACAGAACAAGCACTGTCTCAAAAATAATAA
>NW_022436983.1:20156358-20158655 GCF_009761245.1 Sapajus apella
TGTCTGTCACCCAGGTTGGACAGGCTGTTCTCAAACTCCTGACCTTAAGTGATTTGTTCACCTTTGCCTCCCAAAGTGCTAGGATTACAGGTGTGAGCCACCATGCGGGTTTTTTTTTTTTTTTTTTAAATGGAGTCTCCCTCTGTCACCCAGGCTGGAGTGTAGTGTCACAATCTTGGCTCACTGCAACATCTACCTCCTGGGTTCAAGTGATCCTCCAACCTCAGCCTCCTGAGTAGCTAGGATTACAGGCATGTGGCACCATGCCTGGCTATTTTTTTCGTATTTTTAGTAGAGACAAGTTTTCACCACGTTGGCCAGGCTGGTCTCAAACTCCTGACCTCAAGTGATCCACTCACTCGGCCTCCCAAAGTACTGGGATTATAGGCATGAGCCACCCAATGTCACTTAATAATTTGAATTCCTTCTGGGTTACAGGCTAAAAATCAGTGTCTTATCACCCAAAGTTATTTTTAATGACAACTGAATTAGAACCTCCTTCCCTTTTGTTGAAAGCAAAGATCTGGCAACTGCCAGGTATGCAAAGCTCCTTGTTATCTTGTCATTAGAGCCCTTCACTTTTGATTGGTGCCCTGGAGGTTTTTCTTCCCTCTCCAGCCCATAACCCTCAATGCTCTAGGGTAAAATTCCTTTGCAAAATGTGAGGAGGGAGGTGGGAAAGAAGCAGCACCTGGATGTCATTGCCAATTCTCCTGAAGATGGATCATAGGAAAGAAAACAAATGGAGGTTGGGGACCTGGATGTCAATTCCCTAGAAACACAGGAAACTAATGCAAAAGAGAGAGACCTGGCCAGGCAGGGTGACTCCCGCCTGTAATACCAGGACTTTGAGAGGCCGAGGTAGGAGGATCCCTTGAGCCTGGGAGTTGGAGACCAGCCTGGGCAACGTAGTGAGACCCCTGGGAGCAGGGGTGGGATGGGGTGGGGGGAGCTGAGGATCACTTGCACCTGTGAGATTGAGGCTGCATTGAGCTGGGATCACACCATTGCACTCCAGCCTGAGCAATAAAGTCTGACCCTGACTTAAAAACAGAGAAAGGGCCGGGCACAGTGGCTCATGCCTGTAATCCCAGCACTTTGGGAGGCTGAGGTGGGCAGATCACAAGGTCAAGAGATCAAGACCATCTTTGCCAACATGGTGAAACGCCATCTCTATTAAAAATACAAAAATTAGCTGGGCACGGTGGTGTGTGCCTGTAGTCCCAGCTACTAGACAGGCTGAAGGTGGAGGTTGCAGTGAGCCAAGATCATGCCACTGCACTCCAGCCTAGAAAAGAGTGAGAGCCTGTCGAGAGAGAGAGAGAGGAGAGAGGAGAGTGAGAGAGAGCCCGGATGCAGTGGCTCACACCTGTAATGCTAGCATAGCACTTTGGTAGGCTGAGGTGGGCCGATCACCTGAGTTCAGGAGTTCGAGACCAGCCTGGCCAACACGGTGAAACCCCATCTCTACTAAAAATACAAAAATTAGCTGGGCATGGTGGTACATGCTTGTAATCCCAGCTACTCGGGAGGCTGAGGCATGAGAATCGCTTGAAAGCACAAGGCAGAGGTTACAGTGAGCTGAGATTTTGCCCCTTACTACTCCAACCTGGGTGACAAAGTGAGACTTTGTTTCAAAAAAAAAAAAAAAAGAGAGAGAGAGAGAGAAAGAGAGGCCCTGGAAGTTACAATAGGGGATAAACTGTGCATTAGAGAAGGCACTCATCATTCCCTCTCATGCTCACTTAGGGCTCCTCTGGCCAGGTACTTGTTTCTCACACTGGGCTAGGAATTCTTGTTTTCCAGAGAATTTCCAGTGCCAGGGCATGGGACCTGGAGCAGAGCAGTGCTCAGGAAATGGTTGGTTCCCTGGCTGCATGAATGAATGAATGAGTGAATGAATGAATGAATAGCATTTGAAGGACAGGTAGCACTTGACTATAGGAGTCAAGTGGAGGAGAGAATGAGTATTCCTGAGAAAATTAAAAATAGAATTTAGGCCGGGCGCGGTGGCTCACGCCTGTAATCCCAGCACTTTGGGAGGCCGAGGCGGGTGGATCACGAGGTCAAGAGATCGAGACCATCCTGGTCAACATGGTGAAACCCCGTCTCTACTAAAAAAAAAAAAAAATACAAAAAATTAGCTGGGCATGGTGGCGCGTGCTTGTAACCCCAGCTACTCAGGAGGCTGAGGCAGGAGAATTGCCAGAACCCAGGAGGCGGAGGTTGCGGTGAGCCAAGATCGCGCCATTGCACTCCAGCCTGGGTAACAAGAGCGAAACTCCGTCTCAAAAAAA
>NW_022436983.1:20158755-20169566 GCF_009761245.1 Sapajus apella
CAAAAAAAAAAAAAAAAAATAGAATTTAAAATTAAATTTTAATTTAATTTTAAATTAAAAATAGAATTTAAAATTAAAAAATGAAAAGACAGATTTTCCTACAGGCCTCAAACCAAATACTTTGTTACTTCCAGAAGGTCCTGCTGTGCAGTGGGCTGGAGGTCTCAGAAGCCCCAAAGGGCATGGCAAGAGAGCCTTGATCCCATGCCCTCTGATCTCTAGTCCTTCTCATTGGCTGTAGACACACCTTGCCCCTTTATCTATTTGTCTCCTTCTCTAAAGGGCAAAGTTGTTCAGTGAATTGGACTTCTCAAGACCTCCGCAAAACTGCCTGTGGCTTCTCACCTCTGCCATCCTCTTCCTCTCACCTGAGCCCCCGTTCTCCTCCAGCACTGAATGACCGCTTCCTCATCTGGGGATTCATATCTTTTTCTGTCTATACAGTGCATCTGGCACTTTCTAAGCCTCATGTCCAGCCTCCCCTGGGGGACTGTAAGCCTTTAAGGGTGGGGGCCCACCCCTCATCAATGCCACACTTATGTGCATTTACCACGTGCTGTGGGAAAGGTGAGCCTACTCTAATGCAGGGCGTAATTCTCACCAATCTCCATTTTACAAAAATGTAAAGATACAAAGCCATGGTGACAGCACACCCAAGGTCACATGGTGAGGAATAGGCACCACTGGGATCCAAGCCCACTTCTGTCTAATTCCTGTCTCCCTTCTCCACCAACTATGAATCCCCAAGCCCACCCCCAAGGCATTTCCAGTGAACAGAGAAAGAAAGTTAGCAAACAGCCAAAGGACAAAAGATGCTGAGGAGCTGGTGAGGTGTACAGAGAGTTTACTTCTGGCTGTTGGGGGACCAGGAAGTTTCATGGATGAGGTGGCAGGGTAGCTGGTTCTCAGGTTGGGTAGGACTTTGACAGAAAAGATAGCAAAGAGGGCCTTCCAGATTGAGCATACCACATGAACAAAGGCTCATAGACAAGAACCCAAAGGGCTTGTTTGGGGAATAGTTTGGTGAAAGCAGAGCGTAGGCATAGACGAAGAGTGAAAGAAAAATCTGTAGACGGCCGGGTGCAGTGGCTCATGCCTGTAATCCTGCACTTTGGGAGGCTGAGGTGGGAGGATCACTTGAGACCAGGAGTTCGAGACCAGCCTGGCCAACATAGTGAAACCCTGTCTCTACTGAAAATATAAAAATTAGCCTGGTGTGGTGGCAGGCACCTGTAATCCCAGCTACTTGGGAGGCTGAGGCAGGAGACTCACTTGAACCCAGGAGGCAGAGGTTCAGTGAGCCGAGACTGTGACGCTGCACTCCAGCCTGGGTGAGAAGAATGAGACTCCATCTCAAAAAAAAAAAAAAAAAAAGACATAGAATCATAAACTCTCCAGATTAAAAATTCATCATAAAGATCACTTAATCCTGAAGCTAAGCTATGAGTGAGGCAGGAGACTAGGGCCTGGAAGCAGGGAACCTAAGGACTTCCTGGAAGTAAATCAAATGGAAACACTTCAGCTATGACAGGAAATATCCTCCTCATTTACATAGGGCTACTTCATCCTCTTCATTTACATAGGGAGTACACCAAGTAACTAATGGAAACCTCTAGAGGGTATTTAAAGTCCAGAAAATGCTGTAACTTGGGTCTTGAGTTCCTATGTTTAGACCGCTCCCACCTGTAAAGTGTACTTTAATTTTTAATAAATCTCTGCTTTTGTTGCTTCATTCTTTCTTTGCTTTATTTCTGCCGTTTTGTTCAATTCTTTGTTCAAGACACCAAGAACTTGGATACCCTCCACTAGTAACATATTTTGTCGAGCCAGACAGGAGGTAAGCCCAAAGTTTGAGATTTCTTTTTTTTTTTTTTTTTTTTGAGATGGAGTCTTGCTCTGTTGCCAGGCTAAGTGTGGTGGCCCAATCTTGGCTCACTGCAACCTCCAACTCCCTGGTCCAAGTGATTCTTCTGCCTCAGCCTCCCGAGTAGCTGGGACTGCAGGCACATGCCACGACACCCAGCTAATTTTTGTATTTTTAGTAGCTATGGGGTTTCACCATATTGGCCAGGCTGGTCTGGAACTTCTGACCTCGAGATCTGCCCACCTTGGCCTCCCAAAGTGCTGGGATTACAGGCATGAGCCATCGTGCCTGACTGGGATTTCCTTTTCATCTTTTCCTTTCTGCTCCATACAGGGGAATCTCTCCCTCTCTCTTTTCCTTTCCAACTCAGGACCCTTGGTGGGCAGTGCCTAAACATGGCAGCAACTGCAGGTTTTTGGCTTGTGCCACTTTTGAAGGACTCTTTTTCCATCTTTTCCTGTTACGGCCCCTGGTCCCTATGTGTGAAGCAGCTCAGGACAAACTCGCATGTGTTTTGGGAGACTTAAACCTTTTCTTAGGCTAAATTCTTCCCTTATCCTACTGGACTGGCTAAGGACAAAAGAACTCACCCGGCCTCCAGTTCCTATCATTACGGTTCATGGCTATCACTCTAGTGGAATGGAGAGCATGGAATAGCGCAGCTTTATGAAATTATAAGAGTGCTAGAAGTCAAGGCCTTCATGACCAGGGACAAAAGGAAAGCTCACAGTAGGCAGTCACCTCTGAAGGGAAAACATGCAAAGCAGCACTGGTGCCCACCTAGGGTCAGAGATGTCTGACACTCTTAAGATTGGACCCCGAAGAGGGTTGCCCTGGGGATTCCTCTGGACCCCAATATCTCCAAAGAGGGTGATCTTGGCAGAGGTTCTGAGGTTCAGTACTAAGCCCTCCTTAGAATTTTCTCGGCTGGGCACAGTGGCTTAAGCCTGTAATCCTAGCACTTTGGGAGGCCAAGGCAGGCAGATCACTAGGTCAAGAGATCGAGACCATCTGGCCAACATGATGAAACCTCATCTCTACTAAAAATGCAAAAATGAGCTGGGCATGGCGGCACATGCCTGTAGTCCCAGCTACTTGGGAGGCTGAGGCAGGCGAATCGTTTCAACCCGGGAGCAGAGGTTGCAGTGAGCTGAGATCATACCACTGCACTCCAGCCTGGGTGACAGAGCGAGACTCCATCTCAAACACACAAACAAACCTGATGCAGAGTTGAAGACATGCGGCTAATTAAAATTTTCATAGTTAAATCTCTTAGTCTTGATTAAAGTAAAATAAGAAGTATTATAATGAAATGCATTGGCAGTGGCCAGTTGCAGTGGCTCACGCTTGTAATCCCAGCACTTGTGTAGGCTGAGGCGGGCAATCACGAGGTCAAGAAATTAAGACCAGCCTGACCAACATGGCAAAACCCCGCCTCTACTAAAAATAAAAAAAAATTAGTTTGGCGTGGTGGCGTGAGCCTGTAATCCCAGCAACTTGGGAGGCTGAGGCAGAAGAACTGCTCGAACCCAGGAGGTGGAGGTTGCAGGAAGCAATGGCACCATTATACTCTGGGCAACAGAGCAAGACTCTCTCAAAAAAAAAAAGAAAGAAAGAAAGAAAGAAAGAAAAAATCCATTGGCAATTTGGCCTTTCTTTTTTAAGTTTAATTAAGCATGAAGCCGAATTTAGTGTGGAGCCAAATTTCACATACATGCTTGCATTGCTTCATAGTATGTTTACTGTTTTGCATGGGTAATGCTGGCACTGGAGTACTTATTGCTCATGTGCCTAGAGTGAATTTCTGGATTGCACAGAATTTACGGTGATATTAGCTGACTTAAGGATATTGAATTGTGCATCAGGAATATTCATTATGTGTGTTTTCTGGGGCCCTGGGTAACACTACCCTCCAGGATAGACTGAGTAGGAAAATTAAGGGTTGGTTTCCTGTTTATTTGTTTTTGCTTCTAATTTTCATTCATTTGCTGTTTATTCTCTGGGCTTTGCTTGTGTATGGATATATATAAAACCATGATTCTTTTCAGTGTCTAGTGGAAGGTTTTTATTTGGTTCTGGTTATTTTGAATGGTTTTGTTCCCTATGCATTTCTAGCAAGTCATCATTTGTGCCATTTATCTGAAATTCCTAGGTTACCTTTGTCAAGCCTGCAGAAATTAATGGAGGACACCAACTTCTTAACCTTAAACTAACTTTTTGGGGTTTAGGCTTCCTGATACTTTAAGTGTGTTAAATATACTTTCATAGATAGCATTTGAATCATATTTCTCTCTCTGCCTAATTTCTTCAAAATTTGTAAACTATTTGTGAATATTCTTAATCCATAGCAATGTGTTTGTTTGCATACAGTTGAGCAAGGTTGCTAGGGCTGCTCAGGGAGAGAACCCAGAAACCTGACATGCTGGTAAAAGGGTAAGAATTTCTTACCAGTCAGACTCTGGCCTCTCTCTCTCTCAGTGGAGACTGGTTTACTGAAGGGTAAAAGTCACTGTTTATCACCTCTGTAAAGTTTTGATTAATAAAAAAAAGAACTCTGAGGCTGGTCTTAAGCTGTAGTGAATCTGGTATGTTTTGTCTTTCTGTATTCTTCCGTCATAAATAGGGGTACCTCAGGATAAAATGCGTGCCTAGGACCCTGTGGGTCTGCTTTTCAAGCTGGCCCAGCAAACTGGTCAGTCATGTCCTTGGGAGCTTGACCTTGTAACCATGTGGCATGCTTTCTCTTTTCACAATGGCGGTCCAGGTTTAGGGTTTGATTTCTGGCTTAGGGAATTAGTCCTTTATTTTCTGTCTGTCTGTGTATTTACACATCTTCTATGTGTAATATAAAAGAGATTTAATTAATTAGTTTAATAATATTAAGACCTTAAATCAAATATTTTGTCAGCAAAGTTAAAGGTGTAGTGCCTTTTATTTAGTTCATGTGACTTAAGTAATCTTTGCAAAATAGTTTTTTGTTTGTTTGTTTTGTGAGATGGAGTCTTGCTCTGTCACCCAGGCTGGCACAATCTGTAAACTCCACTTCCCAGGTTCAAACAATTTACCTGTCTCAGCCTCCCAGTAGCTGGGATTACATGCATGTGCCACCATGCCTGGCTAATTTTTGTGTTTTTTTAGACTCCAATGTTCCAAAATAAATTGAACAATTTTTAAAAGTCAAAGAAGCCATTTATGACCTTAAAGCATTTAGCAAACCTATTAGCTGACCTCAATAATTTATACCAAATGTTTACATTTTTGAAGATATTTTTATTTTACCAATAATCTTTAAACTGTCTTTGGCTCATACCTGTAATCCCAGGCTCCACACCTAATACATAATTAAAATATTAAACTTACCACGGTTTTCACCAAAAGTAAAAGTCATTAAGAGCTATCATTGTAACCTGTAATTGAGACTACTGAAGAAACAAATTTACATGCAAGCTATGTAAGAAAAGTGAAATGTGTTTTTGGTAAAAGATTATAAGCAGGCATGGAAATATGGATTTTTTTTTTTTTTTTTGCCTAAAGGGTTAAAAGATTGTTTTAAGTTAGGATAAAGCTAAAGGTTTGAACAAGTTGTGAAAGGTTCATAAAAAAATTTAATCTTGTAAAAAATTCTGGGCCAAGTGCAATGGCACATGCCTGTAATTCCAGCACTTCGGGAGGCTGAGGTGGGTGGATCACCTGAGGTAAAGAGTTCTAGACCAGCCTGGCCAACATGGTGAAAGCTTATCTCTACTAATTATATGAATATTAGCCAGGCTTGGTGGCGGGGACCTGCAATCTCAGTTTCTAGGGAGGCTGAGGCAGAAGAACTTCTTGAACCCAGGAAACAGAGGTTACAGTGAGCTGAGATTGCACCATTGCACTCCAGCCTGGGCATCAGAGCAAAGACTTCACCTCAAAAATAAAAGTTTAAAACACTTAATATTATGAAATAGAATTCCAGGTTACCATAAGTCATTCATTTAGCCAAAATGATGACTAAAGAACATTTTGAAAGGCAAAAACCTGCCGGGTGCAGTGGCTCACGCCTGTAATCCCAGCACTTTAGGAGGTTGAGGCAGGTGGATCATGAGGTCAGGAGTTCAATACCAGCCTGGCCAAGATGGTGAAACCCTGTCTCTACTAAAAATACAAAAATTAGCTAGGTGTGGTGGCAGGTGCCTGTAATCCCAGCTATTCGGGAGGCTGAGGCAGAGAATTGCTTGAACCCAGGAGACGGAGGTTGCGGTGAGCCAGGACTGCACCACTGCACTCCAGCCTGGGTGAGAGAGGAAGACTCCATCTCAAAACAAAAAAAAAAAGAAAGGCAAAAACCTTTACTCATTGACTGAGGGAAGACTTAGCTTTCCAAACAATCTGTCTCTTGTCTTTTCCTTCTTCCTTTTCTTTTTCCCAATAGTTTATTCAAAAGGCAAACAAGGCCAGCTACAGTGGCTCATGCCTGTAATCCCAGTGCTTTGGGAGGCTAAGGCAGGCAGATCACAAGGTCAGGAGTTCGAGACCACCTGGCTGACATGGTGAAACCCCATCTCTACTAAAAATACAAAAAGTTAGCCGGGCATGGTGGCAGGTGCCTGTAATCCCAGCTACTCAGGAGGCTGAGGCAGGAGAATCACTTGAACCTGGGAGACAGAGGTTGCAGTGAGCCAAGATTGGGCCATAGCACTCCAGCCTAGGCAACAGAGCAAGACTCTATCTCAAAAAAAAGAAAAAGACAAACAAAAACCTTTCATTATCTTTTAAAATTATGTGAAAATCTTCTTCAAAAGAGAAAGCCAAATTTCACCCTTGTGTTACTGTATTGTTAATATCAACCACAACCCCAATTTTTAATTAAAGCTTATAGGCAAATCTTTCCAATCTTTTTCTGAAATGGATTCTTGAATTTATTTAACTTTATCAACTCACCTTTAACTTATTTAATAGGCTTCCCAAAATCAAATTTCAGCTTCAAAATTGTCCTTTTTTACTTTTTTCTTTCTTTTCTTTTTTGAGAGGGAGTCTCGTAGTGTTGCCCAGGCTGGAGTGTAGTGGCACTATCTCGGCTCACATCAACCACCGCCTTCCAGGTTCAAGTGATTCTCCTGTCTCAGCTGCCTGAGTAGCTGGGACTAAAAGTACACACCACCATACCAGGCTAGTTTTTTGTGGTTTTAGTAGAGACAGGGTTTCACCATGTTGACCAGGCTGGTCTTGAACTCCTGACCTGAGGTAATCTGCCCGTCTTGACCTCCCAAAGTGCTGGGATTACAAAATTGTCTTTTCTGACCTCTAACTTTGAGATACTACAGAGGGCTGGTGAAGCATTCAAAAGAGAGGTAAACAGGATTATTTGACACGTTTAGTTAACCTGGGAAGCATTGTCAAAATAAAAAAAAGTTTAATCTTCTTCAGATCTTATTTTGGTGAATATTAATGTATGTTAGAAAATAGTGTGGAATTTCTAAAATTCTAAATGTCTGAGTAGATTCTATCAATCATAATTATGTTTGTTATGTAAAGTTACTGTAGAACACAGAAATAAGCCAATTTCCCTGTAAAAAAATTGCTAACCGAAGTAGAACAAAAATTAATTGAATACCAAAAAAATACATTCCCTGATTTGCATGTTGCTGATACTGAAATTGTTTAGATATACAATTTGAATGAACCCCACAGTCTAAGTCAAATTACCTGAGATAACCCATTAGCTATCAGTGCTATGCCTCTAAATTAGAGAAACAGGAGGGCGCAGTGGCTCACGCCTGTAATCCCAGCACTTTGGGAGGCCAAGGCGGGTGGATCACGAGGTCAGGAGTTCAAGACCATCCTGGCCAAGATGGTGAAACCCCACCTCTATTTTTAAAAATAAATAGATAAATCAATAAATAAATAAATAAAATTAATTGGAGAATCAATTGATATGCAAAAGAATATAAATCCAATGTTAAGCAGAACTCATGGAGAACCAGGACAGCCACCTGTTCTTCCTGAATCCTTCAAGCTTTTGTTATTAAAGGTTATGCATTCCATGACTCATCATGGAAAAGATAAAATGATCCAAATTAAATATATATTGGTGTGCTAGCTTATACATTGCTAATGCAGTTTATAACCAATGTTTGGTTTGTCAAATTCATATTCTTGGGAAGACAAAGCTTCAGTCTGCCTGCCTTGGCCTCCCAAAGTGCTAGGATTACAAGCGTGAGTGTACTTTCATTTTTAATAAATCTTTGCTTTTTTTTTTTTTTTTTTTTTTTCCCCAGAGGGAGTCTTTCTCTGTTGCCAGGCTGGAGAACAGTGACGGGATCTCAGCTCACTGCAGCCTCCAACTGATGGGTTCAAGGAATTCTCCTGCTCAGGCTCCCAAGTAGCTGGGATTACAGGCACACACCACCATCTCCTGCTAATTTTTGTGTTTTTAGTAGAGACAGGCAGGCTGATCACAAAGTCAGGAGTTTGAGACCAGCCTGGCCAACACAGTGAAACCTCATCTCTACTAAAAATACAAAAATTAGCTCAGCATGGTGGCACATGCCTGTAGTCCTAGCTATTCAGGAGGCTGAGGCAAGAGAATCACTTGAACGCAGGAGCAGAGGTTGCAGTGAGCCAAGATGGTGCCACTGTACTCCAGCCTGGGCAAAAGAGCTAGACACTGTCTTGGAAAAAAAAAAAAAAAACTCACACAAAACGAAACATACTTTTTAATAATTAAAAGAAAATCACCTAATCCAAACTCCACTACCACCACCTGCCACCCCACACCCAAATCCACCCAGTGCTCAAATACATCTAACATAAGCCATGTATATAATTGAAGATATTCTAGTAACTACCAAAAGAGTAAAAAGAAAGAGGTGAAATTAATTTTAATAATATCTTATTTAACTCAACAAATCTGAAATATTATCTTTCAACATGGTATGAATATAAAAAATTGTTAAGGAGATTTTTTCTTTTTAAATTGTCTTGCCAGGTTTGGTGGCTCATGCCTGTAATCCTAGCACTTTGGGAGGCCAAGGCAGGAGGATTGCATGAGTCTAGGTGTTGGAGCTAGGCTGGGCAAGATGGCAAATCTCTGTCTCTACAAAAATTTGGGCATGGTGGCACATGGCTGTAGTCACAGCTACTAAGGAGGCTGAGGTGGGAGGATTTCTTGAGCTCAGGAGGTCAAGGCTGCAGTGAGCCATGATTGTGCCACTGCACTCCAGCCTGGGTGACAGAGCAAGACCCCGTCTCAAAAATAATCATCATAATAAATAATAAATTTAAAAAATCATCTCCGTATAGAACAGCTACATTTCAATGTGCTCATTAGCCACATGGGGCTGGTGAATGAAGCACAGCCGTAAAGGGATCCTATTCCATCCTCAGACCATTCTGATAGGAAGTTTTCCCCTAGATGGTAAAATAATGCTGACTTTGTTTCTTCTTTAGCCCTTTTTTTTTTTTTTTTTGAGTTGGCATTTCACTCTTGTTGCCCAGGCTGGAGTGTAATGGCTCAATCTCGGCTCACTGAAACCTCTGCCTCCCAGATTCAAGCGATTCTCCTGCCTCAGCTTCCCAAGTAGCTGAGATTACAGGCACGTGCCACCACATCCAGCTAATTTTATATTTTTAGTAGATATAGGGTTTCTCCATGTTAGTCAGGCTGGTCTCAAACTCCTAACCTCAGGTGATCCACCTGCCTCGGCCTTCCAAAGTGCTGGGATTACAGGCGTGAGCCACTGCACCCGGCTTCTTGAGGCGTTTTGCATTTTCTGACTTGTTTACCACTGACATGCATGAGTATGCAGTCGGGATAGGAATAAGTACTAAGTGCTATGGGTGTTCACATAGGAGCCACCCAATCCCGGCTTTGCAGGTCAGGGGAAGGTTTCAGGAGGAAGATACAAAGGAATGAACATAATTAATCCTAAAATTAGATTTTATTCTGTTCAGTTTATAATAATCATTATTATTATTATTTTTATTTATTTATTTTTTTTTTGAGGCAGAGTCTTGCACTGTCACCCAGGCTGGAGTGCAGTGGTGCGATCTTGGCTCACTGTAACTTCTGGTTCCCGGGCTCAAGTGATTCTCCTGCCTCAGCCTCCTGAGTAGCTGGGATTAATAGGCGCCCACCCTGAACCCAGCTAATTTTTGTATTTTTCGTAGAGACAGAATTTCACCATGTTGGGTAGGCTGGTCTCAAACCCCTGACCTCAGATGATCTGCCTACTTCAGCCCTCCACAATGTTGAGATTACAGGCATGAGCCACTGCAGCCAACCAATTATTCTTTATACTTAGATGCCTGATGTACTCTTCTGTGTGTATATTTCACACTCTAAAATATAGGTCTATTTTCCAGTAGCAATGAGCAATGACCCAGTACTCAGATTTCAGCTTCTAAATGCCATTCTCCAATCAAAGGAACCAGGAATCTAAGAAGAAATGGCTGTTTCTAGGATGTGGACAGGGAAAAGACATGATGAGCCCAGAGCATCTTCTTTTTCTTCTTTTACATGCTTTGTTTTTCTGTCATCCTAGAGCATTTTGTAGTGCCAGAAAGCAAGGAAGTACTCAAAAAACCAAAGGACGAGGGCACATCAAAGGGACACAGAAGTCAACGGGAAAGGGCTCCCAATGGCCAACGCTGGGACAATTTGAGCAACAAAATAAATAACATGGTGTGGGATTATAACCCAAAGTATACAGCAAAGTACATGAGTTCAGACCAACAGAAATCAATTATTGAGCCGGGCGCGGTGGCTCACGCCTGTAATCCCAGCACTTTGGGAGGCCGAGGCGGGTGGATCACGAGGTCAAGAGATCGAGACCGTCCTGGTCAACACGGTGAAACCCCGTCTCTACTAAAAATACAAAAACATTAGCTGGGCATGGTGGCGCGTGCCTGTAGTCCCAGCGACTCAGGAGGCTGAGGCGGGAGAATTGCCTGAACCTGGGAGGCGGAG
>NW_022436983.1:20169666-20172866 GCF_009761245.1 Sapajus apella
AAAAAAAAAAAAAAAAAAAAAAAAAGAAATCAATTATTGAATAAATAATTGAAGGAGAAAAATGAAAATATTAGCCAGGCGTGGCCAGGCATGGTGGCTGACTCCTGTAATCCCAGCACTTTGGGAGGCCGAGGCAGGTGGATCACCTGAGATCAGGAGTTCAAGACCAGCCTGACCAACATGGAGAAACCCTGTCTCTACGAAAAGTACAACATTAGCCGGATGTGGTGGCACATGCCTGTAGTCCCAGTTACTCAGGAGGTTGAGGCAGGAGAATCGCTTGAACCCAAAAGGCAGAGGTTGCAGTGAGCTGAGATCGTGCCATTACACTCCAGCCTTGGCCACATGAGCAAAACTCCATCTCAAAATAAAAAAAAAAAAAAATTAGCCAAGCATTATGGCACATGCCTGTAGTCCCAGATACTCAGGAGTCTGAGGTAGGAGGATTGCTTGAACCCAGGAGTTTCAGCTGTGGTCATGCTACTGTACCTCAGCCTGGGCAACAATGCAACAAAGAGAGACCCTGTCAAAAAAAAAAAAAAAAGAAAAAAATTGCTAGCTGGGTGTTGTGGCATGTGCCTATGTCCAAGCTACTCCAGAGGCTGAGGAGGGAGGGTTGCTTGAGTCCACGAGTTCAAGGCTGCAGTGAGCTGTGATTGCATCATGGCATTCCAGCCTGGGGGACGGTAGGAGATCCTTTCTCTAAAAGCAAAATAAAATAATTTTATTTAACAATTTAAAACCTTTTAATTTTAATTAATTAATTATTTTTGAGATGGAGTTTCTCTCTTGTTACCCAGGCTGGAGTGCAATGGCATGATCTCCACTCACTGCAACCTCCACCTCCTGGATTCAGGCAATTCTCCTGCCTCAGCCTCCCAAGTAGCTGGGACTTCAGGCATGTACCACTATGCCTGGCAAATTTTTTTGTATTTTTCGTAGAGATAAGATTTCACCATGTTGGCCAGGTTGGTCTCGAACTCCTGACCTTAAGTGATCTGCCCACCTCAGCCTCCCAAAATACAGGGATTATAGGTGTGAGTCACTGCACCAAGCCTAATTTTAATTTAAAAAAAAATTTTTTTTTACGCCTGTAATCCAAGCACTTTGGAGGCCAAGGCGGGTGGATCACCTGAGGTCGGGCGTTCAAGACCAGATTGACCAACATGGGGAAACCCCGTCTTATTAAAAATAAATAAATTTAAAAAATAAAATAAAATAAATTTTTTAATTAACCCAAAATAATTTATGTTGATGCTCCCCAATCTAGAAAATGGGATTTAAGTTCATCCTCCACCTCCCCACCCCTACCTCTTGAGTGTGGTCTGGACTTAGTGACTTGGCTTCAGAAGAATAGAGTAGGGAGAGGCCAGGTGGGGTGGCTCATGCCTGTAGTCCCAGCACTTTAGTAGGATTGCTTGAGCCCAAGAGTTCAAGACTAGCCTAGGCAACACAGCTAGACCCCATCTCTATTTTTAAGTTTTTATTTTTTATTTTATTTTTTAAAACATAGTCTCACTTTGTCATCCAGGCTGGAGTGCAGTGACTCAATCTTGGCTCAATGCAACCTCCAATTCCTGGTTCAAGCAATTATCCTGCCTCAGCCTCCCAAGTAGCTGGGATTACAGGCAGGCACTGCCACCATGCCTGGTTAATTTTTTGTATTTTTAGTAGAGACTGAGTTTCATCGTGTTGATCAGGCTGGTCGCAAACTCCTGACCACAAATGATCTGCCCACCTCAGTCTCCCAAAGTGCTGGGATTACAGGTGTGAACCACCTCTCCCAGCTCCCATATCTATTTTTTAAAAAAAGAATAGAGTTGGGGCCGGGCAGGGTTGCTCACTCCAGGCAAGGTAGCTCACATCTGTAATCCCAGCACTTTGGGAGGCAGACGTTGGCAGATCACAAGGTCAGGAGATTGAAACCATCCTGGCCAACATGATGAAACCCAGTCTCTACTAAAAATACAAAAGAACTAGCTGGGCATGGTGGCACACGCCTGTAGTCCCAGCTACTCGGGAGGCTGAGGCAGTAGAATTGCTTGAACCCAGAAGGCAGAGATTGCTGTGAGCCGAGATTGCGCCACTGCACTACATACAGCCTGGGCGACAGTGCCAGACTCCCTCTCAAAAAAAAAAAAGTAAAAAGAATAGAGTTGGGAAAAGGGAGGGGTGGGGACAGGGAGGGAGCAAGGAGTAAGGGATGGAAGGAGGTGAAAGTAACTTTACAGTGGAGAAACCTGGCATCAGGTGATCAATGTTAACATCACCAGTGATGAGTCATGTGGGCAACATGGGCACCTGATACAATGTGATGGGAAGGGCACTTCACCAGTGTGGGATTCTTTCCAACCCCATAATCCAGTCAAACCAGGAGGAAAACATCAGGCAAACCCAAATTGAAGGACATTCTGCACAGTACCTGGCCAGTAACCCTCAAGACTGTGAAGGTTCCAAAGGACAAGTGAGGACTGAGAGGTTACAGACCAGATAGGCACGATGGCTCATGCCTTAATCCCAGAACTTTGGGAGGCCAAGGCGGGCAGATCACAGAGATCAGGAAAGACCAGCCCAGACAACATGGTGAAACCCTGTCTTTACTAAAAATAGAAAAATTAGCTGGACGCGGTGATACATACCTGTAGTCACAGCTACTCAGGAGGCTGAGGCACGAGAATCACTTGAACCCGGGAGGCAGAGATTGCAGTGAGCTGAGATGGTGCCACTGCACTCCAGCCTGGGTAACAGAGTGAGACTCCGTCTTGGAAAAAAAAAGAAAAGGTTACAGACCTAAGGAGACACATGGGCAATGCAGCATAGTATCCTGGATGGGATCCTGGAACAGAAAAAGGACATTAGGCCGGGCACAAAGACTCATGTCTGTCTATAATCCCAGCACTTTGGGAGGCTGAGGCAGGTGGATCACTTAAGCTTAGGAGTTCAACACCAGCCTGGGCAACATGGTAAAACCCCATTTCTACAAAAAATTAGCCAAGCGTGGTGGCAAGCATGGTGATGCAGACATATAGTCCCAGCTACTCAGGAGGTTGAGGCGGGATGATCACCTGAGTCCTAGAGGAGAGGAAGGGAGGGCAGAAGGAAGGAAAGAGGGAGGGAGCGAAGAGGGAGGGAGGGAAGAAGGAAGGAAGGAAAGAAGGAAGGAAGGAAGGAAGGAACAAAGGAAGGAAGGAAGGAAGGAA
>NW_022436983.1:20172966-20174830 GCF_009761245.1 Sapajus apella
GTAAAAGTTGATGACAATAGCTGTTACTAACTTAAAATTCCATTTTGCTTTCCTTTGGGTGTTTGTAAAATTAATAAATTGTTAAAAGAGATTGTAATAGTTTTTATAGTAAATTTTGCCCCCTCCATGAAACTTTATTTTATTTTACATTTTTTTAAGATGTGAGGTCTTGCTCTGTAGCACAGGCTGGAGAGCAGTGGTGTGATCCTAGCTCACTGCAGCTTCCAACTCCAGGGCTCAGGCAATCATCCCATCTCAGCCTTCCAAGTAGCTGGGACTACAGGCACATGCCACTGTGCCTGGCTAATATTTTTTAAATTTTATGTAGAGACAGGATCTTTGCTTTGTTGCCAGGCTGGAAACTTTATAAAGCAAGTTGATAATTCTACTTCAAACTCCTAATGCTTACTCAAGACAAACCTGCTTGCAATTGTTTTCAAGTGGTTTTCAGTAAAAGGAGGATATTGCAGGGCATGGTGGCTCATGCCTGTAATCCCAGCACTTTGGGAGGCCGGGGCCAGTGGATCACAAGGTCAGGAGTCTGAGACCAGCCTGGCCAATATGGTGAAACCCTGTCTCTACTAAAAATACAAAAATTAGATGGGCATGGTGGCGCTCGCCTGTAGTCTCAGCTACTCAGGAGGCTGAGGCAGAAGAATTGCTTGAACCTGGGCAGCAGAGGTTGCAGTGAGCCAAGATTGTGCCACTGCACTCCAGCCTGGGTGACAGGGCAATACTCTGTCTCCAAAAAAAAAAAAAAATTCCAAGTAAGTCTGGAGTTCAGCTAGTGATTGTCATTAACGTTACTTGTATTTAATTAGTTTTGACAAATGCACCATGGTAATATAAGACATTAATATTATAGGAAGCTGAGTGAATAAAGGAGAACTCTCTTGAGGGATTTTTTTTTTTTTTTTTTTTTTGAGATGAGGTCTTGCTCTGTCACCTAGGCTAGAATGTAGAGGCGAGACTGTAGCTCACTGCAACCTTGAACTAATCTCAAGCAATTCTCCCACTTTAGCCTCCCTGGTAGCTGGGATTACAGGTGCAAGCCACCATGCCCACCTAATTTTTGTGTTTTCAGTAGAGACAGGGTTTCACCGTGTTGGCCTTGCTGATCTCGAACTCCTGACCTCAGGAGATCCACCCGTCTTGGCCTCCCAAAGTGCTGGGATTACAGGCATGAGCCACCGAGCATGGTGGACTCTGTTAAAAAAAAAAATTAGGCTGGCACAGTGGCGTATGCCTATAATCCCAGCACTTTGAGAGGCTTTGAGAGGCTGACACGGGCAGATCTCCTGAAGTTGGGAGTTCGAGACCAGCCTGGCCAACGTGTTGAAACCCTGTCTCTACTCAAAATACAAAAATTAGCCGGGTGGTGATGGGCGCTTGTAATCTCAGCACTCAGGAGGCTGAGGCAGGAGAATCGCTTGAAGGTGGAGATTGCAGTGAGCCGAGTACATGCCATTGTGCTCCAGCCTGAGTGACAGAGTGAGACTCTGTCTCAAAAAACAAACAAACAGTCTTGCTAGGTTGCCTACGCTGGTCTCAAATTCTTGGCCTCAAAGCATCCTCCTGCCTCAGCTAAACGTAGATATTATATATTGTGTGTGTCATATTGTGAAGCCCGGGGGGAAAGGCAATAATTTAAAAAAAGGATTCTGACTTGGCTCTGGTTGAATAACAAAGAAAACACAATGAAAAAGAAAAAAAGAAAAGAGACCAAGCAGAGACCTCTGAGGCTGCATTTAAGGAAGCATGGGGAAGGAGGGGAGTAGAGTAGCAAGCCAAATGAAATTGTAGGTTGGATCAGGGTTGAGTCTTTTTTTTTTTTTTTTTTGAGACGGAGTTTCGCTCTTGTTAC
>NW_022436983.1:20174930-20179392 GCF_009761245.1 Sapajus apella
TGGTCTCGATCTCTTGACCTCGTGATCCACCCGCCTCGGCCTCCCAAAGTGCTGGGATTACAGGCTTGAGCCACCGCGCCCGGCCCAGGGTTGAGTCTTTTAGACTTTATCCTGTGGCACGGGGAGTCGCTGAAGGCTAGTGAGCAAGGGTGTGGCCTGATTACAGAGTGACTCAGCCAAGGTCACACAGTCCAGCTTCCCTCAGTCCTTCCTTCCCCCTACCCACTGCCCCTTCCTTCCACATGCTTTTCCTTCTTTGTCTCCAGAGGCCCAGCTCTGGCATGCTCCAAGTGACTAGCATAGAGATGATCATCTTCACTGCCCACACCTGCCCCAAACAGGCTCAGGTGTCTTAAAGACTCAACATTTCTTTTTTTTTTTCTCTATTTTTGAGAAGCAGTCTTGCTCTGTCACTCAGGCTGCAGCAGCACAATCTCTGCTCCCTGTAACCCCTGCCTCCCAGGTTCAAATGTTTCTCGTGCCTTAGCCTCCAGAGTACCTGGGATTTCAGGCAGGCACCACCATGCCTGGCTAATTTTTATATTTTTAGTAGAGATGGAGTTTCATCATGTTGGCCAGGTTGGTCTTGAACTCCTGGCCTCTACCCGCCTTGGCCTCCCAAAGTGCTGGGATTTTGATGTGAGCTGCCTTGCCTGGCCCTCAACATTTATTTTTTATTCTCATTCTGTTTCCCAGGCTGGAGTGCAGCGGCACAATCATAGCTCACTGCAGCTTCAAATGCCTGTGCTCAAGTGATCCTTCTGCCTCAGCCTCCTGGGTAGCTGAGACTACTGGTGAGGCTCAACATTTAGAATCTCGACATGCCATACCTTTCTTTTTTTTTTTTGAGACAGAGTTTTGCTCTCGTTACCCAGGCTGGAGTGCAATGGCGCGATCTCGGCTCACCGCAGCCTCCGCCTCCTGGGTTCAGGGAATTCTCCTGCCTCAGCCTCCTGAGTAGCTGGGATTACAGGCACGTGCCACCATGCCCAGCTGATTTTTTGTATTTTTAGTAGAGACGGGGTTTCACCATGTTGACCAGGATGGTCTCGATCTCTTGACCTC
Organism: Sapajus apella; assembly: GCF_009761245.1. Lineage (NCBI taxonomy): Eukaryota > Metazoa > Chordata > Mammalia > Primates > Cebidae > Sapajus > Sapajus apella. The sequence goes on from NW_022436983.1 coordinate 20,175,996, forward strand.
GTGATCCACCCGCCTCGGCCTCCCAAAGTGCTGGGATTACAGGCTTGAGCCACCGCGCCCAGCCCGACATGCCATACCTTTCAGCCAGCCCAGCACAGAGACACCTGGGCGGGGAGTTGCAGGGTGGAGCCTTATGCAAAATTCCACAAGTTTTAGGTTGAGTCATTTCTTCTACCACACCCGCTCTGCACACTCCTTCCTCCCCCAGTGAGATAAGCCCAATCCATGGGTTGAGGAAGGGGGCTCAGCAGCAAAAGAAGATGGGGCTTTAAGACTAAGCCAGAATATTGTGCCACCAGGAGAATTTTCAATTCTCTCTTCAACAGGCCTTCTTGAAACCACAAATAGGTCCAGGTTAGAAGCTTGGGGGAAGGAAGTTGGATAGAAAAAGAAAGGAGTTGAAGGGGAAGAAATGTATTTGTGTACTTTTTTCCTGCCAGTAGTAGCAGCAATGAGAGTGCAAGGCTAGAATTAATTAGATTCTCACACCCCAATTAAGCCAATTTTCTCTGTCCTGGTTGTTAACAAAAGGCTAACATTATTAAACAATCTGTTCTGTGCCAGGCACTGTATGCATAACTCCATTTGTTCCTCATGGCAAGTCTGTATTAGCATACCCATTTTATAAATGAGAAAACTGATGCTTGGAGAAGGTAAGTGATGTGCCTGGGTTTATGCAGCCACAATGTGACCGAGCTGGCAAACAGCAAAACCAATTCAAGTCTTCAGAAGACTGCATGGGTTTGAAAATGCTCTTGGGGAATTTCATCTTGCGGGGGAGGAGGAAATGGTTTTATAGTAAAATCCTTATTCCTTTCAGGGTATTCAGTGCCCACTTCTGACTCCTGCCATGACTAGAGTGGCCACAGCATGGAGAGAACCTCTGACCTCAAAGCCAAGCCCCTCGTTTTTGCCCAGAAGGGTACATCCCCATATCGGCACATAGTCCCTCCTCACTTCATTCAAGTGTCTGCCTAAAAATCAGAGAAGCCTTCTGTGATCACCCTATCCAAATGACAACCTTCCTCACCTTGTAGCCTCATAATCAGTCTAATTTGTCTTCATAGCACTTACCACACCTTGACATATTTATAGACATTTCTTTGCTTATTGACTGTCTCCACCCACTAGAATGTAAACTCCATGAGGACAGGACCTGATCTGTTTTGCTCACTGCTGTATTCCCAATGCCTGGAACAGTCCCTGACATATAGTAGGCCCCTAACAAACATGTGGAGTTTTTGTTTGTTTGTTTGTTTGTTTGTTTTGAGACAGAGTCTTGCTCTGTCACCCAGGTTGCAGTGCAGTGTCGCAATCTCAGCTGACTGCAACCTCCGCCTCCTGGGTTCAAGCGATTCTCCTGCTTCAGCCTCCCAAGTAGCTGGGATTACATGCCTGTGCCACCATGCCTCACTAATTTTTATATTTTAAGTAGAGACAGAGGTTTCACCATATTGGGCAGGCTGGTCTTGAACTCTTGGCCTCAAGTGATCCACCCACCTCAGCTTCCCAAAGTGCTGGGATTACAGGCATGAACCACTGCACCCGGTCACAAATATGTGTTGAATGAATAAAAAGGGAAAACTCAGCTTGCCTTCACTGAGAGTATTTGACACTCCCGCTTCCACTGGCTGCTAAATTCATCTTACCCTCAAAGTGTTTCTCCTTTTTCCTCTCTTCAGGGACTTCTCCCTCATCTTCCCCAGCCCAGGGATTCATACAGCCACCTACCCAGCTGCTCCAGCCAGGAACTGGAAGACATCCTCACCGCCTCCTTCTTTCTTCCCACCTCTGCCCACCCCCCCACTCCCCTCTACATCCAGTGTTCACTTAATCACCAGCTCCAGTCCATACTGCCTCTTTTTAAAACTTTTTTGAGACAGGGTCTCACTCTGTTGCCCAGGCTGGTCTCGAACTCCTGGACCCCAGGAGTCCTCCCACCTCTGCCTCCCAAAGTACTGGGATTACAGGCATGAGCCACTATGCCTGGCCTCCATTCTGCCTCTTAATTATCTCCTAAATCTGCTCATATCCCCTAATCTTTGCTACGCCCCCTCTACCAGGCAACCTTCCTATTTTGCCTGGATTAGTGCATCAACCTTCTCACCAGCCTCCTGCCTCCAGTTTGGCCCCTGCCAGTCAGTCTCCACTGGCTGATTGGTCTAAAGCTCAAATTGTCTGGGTAAACAAAGAATTGAGTCCTCAGTGGCCGGAGATAAAGTCCAAGATCTTAATGTGGGTTACCAAGCCCTGCCCCATCTGGCACAGCCTCCTTAGCCATACTCTGCTTCTGCCTGTTTAAACTATTTCCAGTTCCCTAAATGTGCTCTGATAGTTCTTTTGCCTGGGAGCTCTGGCCAACTCCTGCTCATCATTTAGGCCTCAGCTTGGACGTTGCTTTCTCCAGGAAGGCCTCCTTGACTTCTTCTGCCCAACTAGACTGGGCTAAGCGTCCTTAGTGTATCTTAGTATATAGTAAATAGTCAGTATATCTTAGTATATATAGTACCTGGAGGACTGCCAGTGGTCACCTGGTCCAATTTCCAGCCTTTTCTATTTCTTGATCACTGCTTGAATAGCCTTCTCTGCTTCTCTGACACCTCTCACCCTTCAAGACCCATCTTCAAGTATGGACTTGTCTAGAAAACTCTCTGGGAAGTAAAAAGAAGGCAGCCTCTGAATCAGGATGCCCCTAGCTCAAGCCACCTCTGCCACTTCTTAGTGATACAACCTTGGGCATGACACTGTAAAATGGAGATAACATCACTATCTACATCACAATTATTATAAGTAAAATTATAAATGTTAAGGGACAATTGGCTGGGTGTGGTGGCTCATGCCTGTAATTTCAGCACTTTGGGAGGTGGGGAGATCATCTGAGGTCAGAAGGTCAAGACCAGCCTGGCCAACATGGCAAAACCCTGTCTCTACTAAAAACATAGAAATTTCCCAGGCGTGGTGGCATGTGCCTGTAATTTCAGCTACTCGGGAGCCTGAAGTAGGAGAATTGCTTGAACCCCAAAGGCAGAGGTTGCAGTGAGGAGCCGAGATTATGCCGAGATTCGACAAGAGCGAAACTCCATCTCAAAAAAAAAAAAAAAGGGCCGGGCACAGTGGCTCACACCTGTAATCCCAGCACTCCAGCCCTTTGGGAGGCCAAGGTGGGTGGATCACAAGGTCAGAAGTTCAAGACCAGACTGGCCAAGATATTGAAACTCTGTCTCGCCAGGCGCGGTGGCTCAAGCCTGTAATCCCAGCACTTTGGGAGGCCGAGGCGGGTGGATCACGAGGTCAAGAGATCAAGACCATCCTGGTCAACATGGTGAAACGCCGCCTCTACTAAAAATACAAAAAATTAGCTGGGCTACTCAGGAGGCTGAGGCAGGAGAATTGCCTG
>NW_022436983.1:20179492-20182242 GCF_009761245.1 Sapajus apella
ATTAGCCAGGCATGGTTGCAGGCACCTGTAATCCCAGCTACTCGGGAAGCTGAGGTAGGGAATTGCTTGAACCTGGGAGGCGGAAGTTGCAGTGAGCAGAGATTGTGCCACTCATTCCAGTCTGGGCAACGGAGAGAGATTTTGACTCAAAAAAAAAAAAAAAAAAAAAAAGAAAAAGATGTTAAAGGACAATGTAAACACTACAGTGTGTTATAGGAACATGAGGATGATTATTCTCTGCTGGCACCGTGACCTGCCATTTGCATTTCATTATATCCTGCCTCCAGTAATCTCTCTACAACGAGTGTGGAAGCCAGCTGGGATCATCTCTTTTCTAGCTCTTCTACATCCCCTGGACTTCAGAAATTGGTGCTGAGCAAATAGAAGGTGTATGTGACTATAACCAACTACCATTTATTGATCACCTACTATGCACCAAGTACTTTACATATGTTACAGTCAGTCACTGCATAATAATGTTTCACTCAACTATAGAACACATATATGACAGTGGCTCCATAAGACCGTAATACCATGATTTTTTGGTTTTTTTTGAGATGGAGTCTCACCGTGTTGCCCAGGCTGTAGTGCAGTGGTGCAATCTCAGCTCACTGCAATCTCCACCTCCTGGATTCCAGCAATTCTCCTGCCTCAGCCTCCCAAGTAGCTGGGACTATAGGCATGCATCACCACACCCAACTAATTTTTTTGTATTTTAGTAGAGATGGGGTTTCACCTTGTTGGCCAGGCTGGTCTCGATCTCCTCACCTCGTGATCCTCCTGCCTCGGCCTCCTAAAGTGCTGGGATTACTGCGCCCTGCCACCATGTTTTATTGTAACTTTTTTTATGTTTGGGTGTGTTTAGATACACAAACACTTACCGTTTTGTTACAATTGCCTACAGTGTTCAGTATACTAACATGCTGTATAGGTTCGTAGCCTAGGAGCAATAGGCTATGCCCTGTAGCCTAGGTATGTAGTAGGCCATACTATCTATATTTGTATAAGTACACCCTATGATGTTTGCATGACAAAAATCATCTAATAATGCATTTCTCAGAATGTATCCTTGTTGTTAAGTAATGCATAGCTGTATTTCTAATTCTCACAACTACCCAGGAGACAAGTCAGTTTATCTCCATGATGCAACCTGAGGCTTAGAAAAATTAAATGACTTCTCTAAGGTCACAGAGCTGTTGTGGTTAGGAACCTTGGGAATCTTTCTGGCACTTCCCCCAGCTTGATGTTAACAGGCTCATGGCCTTCCTCCTGCTGCTTCCTCTCCTGGTCATCAGCTGAGCTGTGTCCAGAGAAGAAGAAAAAAGAAATCAAACTTGGGGCCTGGCAAAGGAGGTGGCTGTCACGCCACAGATCAGACACAAGGGCAGGAAGAGACTTTGATTTTTATTTTATTTTATTTTTGAGCAGAGTTTCATTCTTGTTGCCCAGGCTGGAGTGCAGTGGCGAAAACTTGGCTCACTGCAACCTCTACCTCCCAGGTTCAAGTGATTCTCCTGCCTCAGCCTCCTGAGTAGCTGGGATTACAGGTGCCTGCCACCATGCCCGGCTAATTTTTGTATTTTTAGTAGAGATGGGATTTCACCATGTTGCCCAGGCCGGTCTTGAACTTCTGACCTCAGGTGATCTGCCCACCTCGGCCTCCCAAAGTGCTGGGATTACAAGGACCAGCCACTGCGCCCAGACACGAAGATACTTTTTTTTAGATGGAGTCTCACTCTGTCACCCAGGCTGGAGTGCAGTGGTGCCATCTCAGCTCACTGCAACCTCTGCCTCCTGAGTTGAAGGAATTCTCCTGCCTCAGCCTCATGAGTAGCTGGGATTACAGATGCACACCACCACACCCAGCTAATTTTTGTATTTTTCATAGAGACGGGGTTTCATCATGTTGTTTCATCATCGAGTCAGGTTGATCTCGAACTCCTGACCTTGTGATCCTCCCGCCTCAGCCTCCCAAAGTGCTGGGATTACAGGGGTGAGCCACCAGGCTGGCCAGAGGAGACTTTTAGAATGAAAATTAAGATGCAGCTTCACCCAGAGCAGTTTCACAAAACCCTGGTTCTGTGAATGCCGAGTGTGTGAAAAGCCTTGGGACATCTTCTAGCCATGCCAGCAGTGAAGGGCTGCCCATGTCTTACACATGGAAAGTAGATAGAATGGGATCTGTTAGCCAGATCACTCACAGTAAGGGAGTGGTCCGCTGTTACTCACAAGGGTTTCTATCTTTCCCTGACAAAGATTTTGCTGCAGGAAGAGAAGATGCAGGGTTCATCATGAACCACGAGGTGGCACTGTGAGAGGAGGGCACACAAATTACCCAATTAGACCCTCTGGACGTGAAGGATTAGAAGAATTTTACAGCAGAGAAATGTAAACGCCTCCTTTTACAGAAGATATATGAGGTCCAGAGAAGTTATCCAAGTTGTCCAGTTTTGTGGTTAAGCCAGTACCAGAGACCCAGGTCTGTTTGTTTCTAAGTCTGGTGCACTTAACCTTTAATGCTCACCAAATCACATCTACAGATTCCTACCCATTCACGGTGTGATCTTACTCAAGTCACTGATGTATTTCTGGGTCTCAGTCTTCCTGACCATAGAATGTAGGACTTATCTAGATCTATGGGGGTTTTTTTTTCATATTTTTATCTTTTTTTATTGTTTGAGATGGAGTCTTACTCTGTTACCCAGGCTGGAGTGCAGTGGCATGATCTTGGCTCACTGCAACCTCTGCCT
>NW_022436983.1:20182642-20183551 GCF_009761245.1 Sapajus apella
TAGTTTTAGTAGAGACGGGGTTTCACCATGTTGACCGGGATGGTCTCGATCTCTTGACCTCGTGATCCACCCGCCTCGGCCTCCCAAAGTGCTGGGATTACAGGCTTGAGCCACCGCGCCCGGCCCACATGTGGCTATTTGAATTAATAAAACTAACTAAAAATTTTAAATTCCGTTCTCAGTCACACTAGCAACATTTCAAGAACTGAATAAATAATTTTAAATAGTAGTTGTCATATTGGACAACATAAATAGAAAACATTTTCATTATCATAAATAGTTCTAAACAGCACTGTGGAAATGGAAACACTGAGATGGTAGCTCAGGTCCCTCCAGCTGTGGTATGTCATAGCTCCTTTGTGTGAGCATTGGAGGGTATAGGATTCCAGCCCTCAGCCTGAGTTCTCTTTTTTTTTTTGAGACAGAGTCTCACTTCGTCAGCCAGGCTGGAGTGTAGTGGTGCAGTCTTGGCTCACTGCAACCTCCACCTCCTAGGTTCAAGTGATTCTCCTGCCTTGGCCTCTTCAGTAGCTGAGATTACAGGTGTGCACCACCATACCCAGCTAATTTTTGTATTTTTAGTAGAGACGGGGTTGGGTTTCACCATGTTGGCCATGCTGGTCTTGAACTCCTGACCTCAAGTGATCTGCCTGCCTCAGTCTCCCAAAGTGCTGGGATTATAGGCATGAGCCACTGTGCCCAGCCTCATCCTCAGTTCTTAACCAAATGCAAGCACTGGAAGATACAGAAGATAATAAGACAGATAAACATCTTCCCTTTGGTTTCTTTCTCTTTTCTTTCTTCCTTCCTTCCTTCCTTCCTTCCTTCCTTCCTTCCTTCCTTCCTTTCTCTCTCTCTCTCTCTCTCTCTCTCTCTCTCTCTTTCTTTCTTTCTTTTTCTTTCTTTTTT
>NW_022436983.1:20183651-20196859 GCF_009761245.1 Sapajus apella
TGTAGAGATGGGGTTTCACCATGTTGGCCAGGCTGGTCTCAAACTCCTGATCTCAGGTGATCCGCCTTCCTTGGGCCTCCCAAAATGCTGGGATTACAGGCATGAGCCACCATGACCAGCCACATCTTCCCATTGTAGTCGACTTTTTTTTTTTTTTTTTTTAAACAGGGACTCACTCTGTCATCCAGGCTGGAGGGCAGTGGTGTAATCATGGCTCACTGCAGCCTCGACCTCCTGGGCTTAAGCAATCCTCCCATCTCAGCCTCCCCAGTACCTGAGACCAGATGTGAGCCACAGCACCCAGCCCTATCATCCTTTATTTTTCCCCAATGTGAATGGTTCACTGCAACTTCTGCCTCCTTCTGCCTCCCAGGTTCAAGCAATCTCTCACCTCAGCCTCCCAAGTAGCTGGGATTACAAGTATGAGCCACCATGCCCAGCCACCAATTTGAGTTTTGAGAGTCATTTTCTTTATATAATCTGTCTAAGATATGTAATTAGAGCCAATATTTTCTCCATCTGTTCCCTGTCTGTTCATTCATTTCATGTTAATCTTTTGAAGAGCAGAAGTTCTTAATTTTGATGAAGTCTAATTTACCAATATTTTTTATGGATTATGCTTTTGTTGTTCTAGCTAAGAAATCTCTATCAGCCAGGCAAGGTGGCTCACACCTGTAATCCCAGTACTTTGGGAGGCAGAGTGGGCAGATCACCTGAGGTCGGGAGTTTGAGACCAGCATAACCAACATGGAGAAACCCCATCTCTACTAAAAATACAAAAATTAGCCGGGCATGGTGGCACACGTCTGTAATCCCAGCTACTCAGGAGGCTGAGGCAGGAGAATCACTTGAACCTGGGAGGTGAAGGTTGCAGTGAGCCAAGATTGTGCCATTGCACTCCAGCCTGAGCAACAAGAGTAAAACTCTGTCTCAAAAAAAGAAACAAAGAAAGAAATCTTTGCCTAACTCAAGGTCATGAAGCATTTCAATTTCCTCTAGAAATTTATACCGTTGGGGCCGGATGCGGTGGCTCACGCCTATAATCCCAGCACTTTGGGAGGCTGAGGTGGGTGGATCATGAGGTCAGGAGTTCAAGACCAGCCTGGCCAAGATGGTGAAACCCTGTCTCTACTAAAAAAAAAAAAATATATATATATATATATAAATATACAAAAAATTAGCTGGGCATGGTGGGAGGTGCCTATAATTCCAGCTACTTGGGAGACTGAGGCAGAGAACTGCTTGAATACGGAGGTGGAGGTTGTAGATGATGCCACTGCACTCCAACCTGGGTGACAGAGCCAGACTCAGTCTCAAAAAAAAAAAAAAAAAGAAAGCCATAAGTCATATCTCCTTTTGTTTTTTTAAGGAAAAGTTTATGTAGAATTTATATCATTTCCTCCTTAAGAGTAAAGTAGGCCATGCGATGCATGGTGGCTCACGCCTGTAATCCCAGCACTTTGGGAGGCTGAGGTGGGTGAATCACGAGATCAGGAGTTCAAGACCATCCTGGCAAACATGGTGAACCTGTCTCTACTAAAAATACAAAAAATTAGCTGGGCTTGGTGGTGAGCACCTGTAAACCCAGCTACTCAGGATGCTGAGGCAGGAGAATTGCTTGAACCTGGCAGGCCAAGATGGTGCCACTGCACTCCAGCTCGGAAAACAGTGCAAGACTCCATCTCAAAAAAAAAAAAGAGTCAAGTGGAGGCATGGTGGCTTACCTGTAATCCCAGCACTTTGGGAGGCCGAGACAGGCAGATCACGAGTTCAAGAGATCAAGACCATCCTGGCCAACATGGTGAAATCCCATCTCTACTAAAAATACAAAAATTATCTGGGTGTGGCAGTGCGTACCTGTAGTCCCAGCTACTCGGGAGGCTGAGGCAGGAGAGTCTCTTGAACCTGGGAGGTGGAGGTTGCATGAGCGGAGATTGTGCCACTGCATTCCAGCCTAGGCAACAGAGCAAGACCCCCTCTCAAACAACAGCAAAAAGAGTAAGGTAGAATTCACCAGTGAAGCAATCTGGGTCTGGAGTTTTCCTTTTTAAACAATTATTATTATTTAAATATATATATATATATATTTCTAAAATAGAGATGGAATCTCTTTATGTTGCCCAGGCTGGTCTCAAACTCCTGGGCTTAAGTGCTCCTCCTACCTTGGCCTCCCAGTCTGGAGTGCAGTGGCAAAATTAGGACTCACTGTGGTTTCAACATCTTAGGCTTAAGCAATCCTCCCACCTCAGCTTCCCTAGTAGTAGGGTCCAGAGGTGCACACCACCATACCTGGCTAATTTTTAAAATTTCTTTGGAGAGATCCTCCTGCTTTGGTCTGCTAAAGTGCTAGTAGTACAGGCATGAGCCACTGCACCCAGCAAGTTTTCTTTGTTGAAAGGTTTTATCTACAAATTTAAGTTGTTTAACAGACTACTGTGCAAGTTATCTATTTCTTCTTGAGTGAACTTTGGTGGTTTGTGTCATTCAAGGAATTTGTCTATTTCATCTAAGTTATCAAATTTATTGGCATAAAGTTGTTAATAATATTAGCTCAATATCTTTTTAGTTTCTGTATTACTCTGTTCACACACTGCTATGAGGAAATATCGAAGACTGGGTAATTTATAAAGGAAAGAGATGTAATCGACTCACAGTTCTGCATTGCTGGGGAGGCCTCAGGAAACTTAAAATCATGGCAGAAGGCAAAGGAGAAGCAGGTACTTTCTTCATAAGGAGGTAGAATGGAGTGAGTGCAAGCAGGGGAAACGCCAGACACTTATAAAACCATCAGATATCGGCTGGGCATGGTGGCTCATGCCTATAATCCCAGCACTTTGGGAGGCTGAGGTGGGCGGATCACCTCAGGTCAGGAGTTTGAGACCAGCCTGGCCAACTTGGTGAAGCCCCGCCTCTACTAAAAATACAAAAATTAGCCAGGCATGGTGGTGGGTACCTGTAATCCCAGCTACTTGGGAAGCTGAGGCAGGAGAATCACTTGAACCTGGAAGGCGGAGGTTGCAGTGAGCCAAGATCGTGCCATTGCACTCAAGCCTGAGCAACAAGTGAAACTCCGTCTCAAATTAAAAACAAAACAAAACAAAAACCATTAGATCTCACGAGACTCACTCATTATCAGGAGAACAGCATGGGGGAAAACATCCTCATGATTCGAGTACCATCACCTGGTCCTGCCCTTGACACATGGTGATTATGGGGATTACAATTCAAAGTGAGATTTGGGTGGGGACACACAGCCAAAACATATCAGTAGCTGTAGGTTGTGTAGGGATGCTCCCTTTTTCATTCTTAATTTTGTTAGTTCATATCTTCTTATTTATTTCTTTGATCAGTCTGTCTATAAGTTTATCAGTTGTTGTTTTTTTTTAATGTAGAGATGGAGGGCTGGGCACAGTGGCTCACACCTGTAATCCCAGCATTTTGGGAGGCCAAGACAGGCAGATTGCTTGAGTTTAGAAGTTCAAGATCAGCCAGGGTAACAACATAGCGAAACCCTGTTTCTACCAAAAAAAAAAAAAAAAAAAAAAAAAAAGGTAGAGATGAGATCTTGCTGTGTTGCCCAGGCTGGTCGTATACTTCCTGGCCTCAAGTGATGCTCCAGCCTTAGCCTCCCAAAGCGTTGAGATTACAGGCATGAGCCACTGCACCCAGCCAATGTTTTTGGGATCTTTGAAAAGAACTAGCTTTAGGCTTCAGCTTCATTAATTTTTTAGATTATTTCTCTATTTTCTTTTCTTTCTTTCTTCCTTTCTTTCTTTCTTCCTTTCTTTCTTTCTTTCTTTTTTTTTTTTTTTTTTTTTTGAGAGGGAGGTTTGCCCTTGTTGCCTAGGCTGCAGTGTAGCAGCATAAGCAACATGAAGGTTGCTCACTGCAACCTTTGCCTCCTGGCTTCCAGTGATTCTCCTGCCTCAGCCTCCTGAGTAGCTAGGATTATAGGCATGCGCCACAATGCCCAGCTAATTTTGTATTTTTAGTAGACATGGGGTTTCTCCATGTTGGTCAAACTGTCTGGAACTCCCAACCTAAGGTGATCCACCCGCTTCGGCCTCCCAAAGTGCTAGGATTACAGGTGTGAGCCACAACGCCGGCCTATTTATCTACTTTCAATTTCACTGATTTCTACTCTTTCCCTTATTATTTTCTTTTTTTCTGTTTGCTTTAATTTGCTCTTCTTCCAGTTTCTTAAGGTGGAAGCTTAGATTACTGATTTAAAATCTTTCTTGTTAAGTTTGATACTGTAAGAGTTCCCCTAAGCATTATTTAAGCTATGTTCCACCAATTTTGCTACATTATTTTCTTTCTCTCTTTCTTTCTCTCTCTTTCTTTCTTTTTCTTCTTTCTTTCTTTCCCTTCCTTCCTTCCTTTCTTCCTTCCTTCCTTCCTTCCTTCCTCCCTCCCTCCCTCCTATTCTCTCTCTTTCTTCCTTTCTCTCTTTCTTCTGAGACCAAGTTTCGCTCTGGTCGCCCAGGCTGGAGTACAATGGCGACATCTCAGCTCACTGCAACCTTTGCCTCCCTGGTTCAAGTGATTCTCCTGCCTCAGGCTCCCGATTAACTAGGATTGCAGGTGCCCACCACCACCTTGAACTAATTTTTTTTACTTTTAGTAGAGATGGGGTTTTTACCATGTTGGCCAGGCTAGTCTCGAACTCCTGACCTCAGGTGATTCACCCGCCTCAGCCTCCCAAAGTGCTGGGATCACATGCATGAACCACCAGACCTGGCCGCTACATTATTTTTGTTGTCATTCAATTCAAAATGTTTTCTAGTTTCTTTTGCTACTTTCTCTTTGATTCATGGGTAATTTTTAATTTTTATTTATTTATTTTTTTTGAGACAGTCTTGCTTTGTCACCCAGGCTGGAGTGCCGTGGTTCGATCTCAGCTGATTGCAACCTCCACCTCCCAGGCTTAAGATATTCTCCTGCCTCAGCCTCCCAAGTAGCTGGGACTACAGGCGTGCACCACCAAGCCCAGATAATTTTTGTATTTTTAGTAGAGACGGGTTTTGCCATGTTGGCCAGGCTGGTCTTGAACTCCTGTCCCCAGGTGATCCACCTGCCTTGGGCCCCCAAAGTAATGGGATTACACTCAGCCTCATAGGTATTTTAAAGTGTTGTTATTATTATTACTATTATTATTTTTGAGACGGAGTCTCACTCTGTCACCCAGGCTGGAGTGCAGTGGCAAGATCTTGGCTCACTGCAACCTCCACCTCCCGGGTTCAAAGGATTTTTCTGCCTCAGTCTCCTGAGTACCTGAGACTACAGGTGCGCGCCACTATGCCCAGCTAATTTTTGTATTTTGAGTAGAGACAGGGTTTCACCGTGTTAACCAGGATAGTCTCGATCTCCTGACCTCATGATTTGCCCGCCTCAGGCTCCCAAAATGCTGGGATTACAGGCATGAGCCATTGTGCCCGGCCCACAGTCTACTTTGATATAATATTAAACCACTTCCCATACAGTGTAAGAAGCTCACAACTATATACTTCCAGTTCCTTCCTACCACCTTTTGTACTTCTCTTAATCTTTTTCTTTTTTTTCTTAAGATGTTGTCTCGATAAATTACCCAGGCTGGTCTCGGACTACTGGGCTCAAGCAATCCTTCTGTCTTGGCCTCCCAAAGTGCTGGGATTACAGGCGTGAGCCACAGTGCCCAGCCAATTATTATTATTATTATTTTTAAATTTTATATTTTTGGCTAGTTGATTCAGCAGGTGAGTTGTTACATACTCCTTAGTGGATTCCGACTTCCATGGCCACCATCCTGCAATTATTTTTTAAAGAGATTAAAAATAAGAATAATGTTTTTCGGCTGGCACAGTGTCTCACTCCTGTAATCCTAGCACTTTGGCAGGCTGAGGCGGGTGGATTGCCTAAGCTTAGGAGTTCCAGGCCAGCCTGGGCAACAAGAGAAAATCCCGTCTTTACTAAAATGCAAAAAATTAGCCGGGTGTGGCAGCATGCGCCTGTAATCCCAGCTACCTAGGAGGCTGAGGCGGGAGAATTGCTAGAACTTGGGAGGCGGAGGTTACAATGATCCAGGATCACGCCACTGCACTCCAGCCTGGGCAACAGAGCAAGGCTCTATCAAAAAAAAAAGAACAATGTTTTTCATCTTTACCTTATATTTTTACCATTTCCAGTACTCTTCATTTCTTTGTGTAGATCCAAGGTCGGTATCATACTCCTTTTGCATGAGGAACCCTTTACCTTTTCTGATTGTAGGTCTGCTGACAATGAATTTTCCCAGCTTTTGTTTGTTGCCTGGTCAGCTTTCAGCCACCCCTGCACCCTTGTACCCCAGCCAAGCTCCTTCACCATGCTCCTGTGTCTCCCACTGTGGTAGACTGCCTTTGCTTGTTCCTTGGTGCTGGGGTCCTCAGGAAGTGGATGGGTTTCTCTGTGGTCCTGACCCAGCCTTTGTCTTCGGCAGGCTCAATGCATCCGGGCCTTAGGCTGGAGCTTTCTCAGCATTCCTGCCCCTCCTTTGTGTATTTTTGGTTATCTGCAGTGTTAGCAGTTCTCAGCTTACTATTGCTGTGGGATCCTGGGCCCCAGATGGTTTCCAGCTCCACTGAAAAGGTAGCGGGTTTTTGCTTCTACCCTTCCCCCAGGTGCAGTGGGTCATGGGATGAGAGTGTTTCCTACCCACCAACACCCAAGGCAAATGAGTTTCGCTTCTACTCCTTTCTAGAAGCAATAAATTTTTGCTGAGCTGTGGCATGAGAGGGTCTGCTTCCCCTCCCGCAGACACCTTTGCCCCCTTGAAAAGCAGCTTGTGGGACTTCATGCTCATTCCTCAATTGCAGCCTACCACCTGCACACCCGTGCCACTGAGTGGGCTGTCTCTGGTCTCCTGCCCTGCCTCCAGTCTTGTGAGGACCCACTAGAGGCCAATGGAAAAGAGCTTGGAGTGAGTGCAAACTCCCCTTGTGTCTGGGCTCCAATCTGTACCAAACTGATATGCTAGCGCACACTTGGTGCTTAAACATTTTTTTAAACTTTAGCTGATTTTCTTTTCCCCACTTGAATGGCAGCCACCACCATATTCCCCTGGGCTCTGACAAAGGTGACGAAATGGGTGTGTCCCATCACATCTTTGAGAGGATTGTCTCTCTGTGAAATTCAGTGGACTTGGTTGCCTTGCAACCTTAGCTGTCTGATGAGCTCAGGAAAAATTAGGACTTCATAAATTATCTGCCTTTTCCCCATTGTTCAGGAGGAGCAATGTTCTTTGCCACTTTCTTCATTCCAGGTGAGAGTGGAAGCCTGAAACCTTTCTTGAAACTTACTTTTTAATTGCTAAACAACGTATCTTGGATATTTTTTCATGGCAATAACAAAAGATTTACATAGTGATTCGACACCACTTTGGCTGCATGGAGTACCGTACATAGGAACATTTTCTTTAGTGCAGTGGTGCGATCTCAGCTCACTGCAACCTTGGCCTCCTGGGTTCAAGCAATTCTCCTGCCTCAGGTTCCTGAGTAGCTGGGATTACAGGCCTGTGCCACCATGCCCAGCTAATTTTTTGTATTTTTAGTAGTGATGAGGTTTCTCCATTTTGGCCAGGCTGGTCTTGAACTCCTGTCCTCAGGTGATCTGCCTGCCTTGGCCTCCCAAAGTGCTGGAATTATAGGCATGAGCCACCGTACCTGGCTAAGAACATTTTCAGAAATAATTCCCAAACCCTCAAGGTTGGGTCCAACTCTTGCTGCATCCTAGCATTTGTGCCAGGCACTGAGGGGCAAAGTACTCTTCCATTCACTCGGTAGGTATTTGCTGAGAGCATTCTGTGCACACGTATCCACCAGGCTAGCTGCTGGAGATTCTATAGGCAGACCTGGTCCTGACCTTTATAGGGCTCACAGTATGGCATGGCAAAGCAGATAGGAAAAAAATCACAACAGATGTGGTGTTACCAACGGGGAAGTAGAGAACACTATGGGAGATTATAACTAGGGAACCAACCTAACCCTGTTCAAGAAAGGCCTTCCTGGTCAGGTGCAGTGGCTCATGTTTGTAATCCTAGCACTTTTGGAGGCCAAGATCAGTGGATCACTTGAGGTCGGGAGTTTGAAACCAGCCTGGCCAACATGATGAAACCCCACCTCTACTAAATATACAAAACAAAAATTAACCAGGCATGGTGGCAGGTGTCTATAATCCCAGCTCTATGGGAGGCTGAGGCAGGAGAATCGCTTGAACCCAGGAGGCAGAGGTTGCGATGAGCTAAGATCACGCCACTGTACAACAGCCTGGATAATAGGGCGAGACTCTATCTCAAAAAAAAAAAAAAAAAAAGAAAAGAAAGGCCTTCCTGAAGAAGAGGCATTTCAGCTGAGAGCTGCAGGATACTTAGGACTTAGTCAGACAAAGAGAGGAAGTGTTCTAGTTATGATGGGTGCATATCAAATTTCTCCACTGCTTATTAGCATAAAACAGTCATTTATTATAATTGTGAGTTCTCTGGGTCAGGAATTCAGACAAGACACCACAGGTGGCTTATCTCTGCACCAGTGTCTGGGCCCTAGCTGGAGGACTGAAAGGCTGAAACCTAGAACCATCTAAAGGTGGTGGGTGATGCCCGCTCTTGGCTAGGGGCCTCAGCTCCTCTGCACATGAGCTTCTTTGAGTGATCACTCCACGTGAGCCAGTTTGGGCTTCCACAGCACGGTGACTAGGTTCCAAGGGCAAACATCCTGAGAAAGAGTCAGACAGAAGTAATATCACCTTTTATGACCCAACTTCAGTAGTCACTTGGCATTCCATCTACTACATTCTAATTGTTGAGGTAGTCAAAAAGTCCCATTCCATTTCAAACGGAGGGGAAACAGAAATAGACTCTATCTCTTGAGAAGGAAGTGGCAAGATTCTGGAAAAGCAGGAATATCGTTGTGGCCATTTTTGGAAAACACAACCTGCCACAGAGGGAAGAGTGTTTCAGTGTGAGAGAATGCTTCAGCACAAATCCTCCAGTGAGAGAAGGCAGGGCCCACCCTAGGACCTAGAAAAGGAACCTGGTAAATCTAGCCAAGAGGAGACTGGCTTAAAATGAGGCTTATGAGGTCAAAAAGCAACATCCTCATTCTTGCCCTTAAGAAGTTTATCATCAACCAGACACAGTGCCTCATGCCTGTAGTCCCAGCACTTTGGGAGGTTGTGGCAGGTGGATCACCTGAGGTCGGGAGTTTGAGACCAGCCTGACCAACATGGAGAAAGCCTGTCTCTACTAAAAATATAAAATTAGCCAGGCATGGTGGTGCATGGCTGTAATCCCACCTACTTGGGAGGCTGAGGCAGGAGAATTGCTTGAACCCAGGAGGCAGAGGTTGCGGTGAGCTGAGATAGTGCTATTGCACTCCAGCCTGGGCAATGAGCACGAAACTCTGTCTCAAAAAAAAAAACTTTATCTCATATTATATATTTTAGATGGAGCCCACTCTGTCTCCAGGCTGGAGTGTAGTAGTACGATCTGGGCTTACTGCAAACTCTGCCTCTGGTTTCAAGAGATTCTCCTGCCTCAGCCTCCCAAGTAGCTGGGACTACAGGCACACGCCATCACGCCCAGCTAATTTTTGTGTTTTAGTAGAGACAGGGTTTCGCCATGTTGGCCTGGATGGTCTCAATCTTTTGACCTCGTGATCCGCCTGCCTTCGCCTCCCAAAGTGCTGGGATTATAGGCGTGAGCCACCTCGCCCTGGCAGAAGTTTATCATCTTAACAGCTATGGTGCCTTCCTTCTATTTAATGCTTTATAGGTGACAAAGAATGCCTCAGTTCATTCCTCATTTGTTTCAAACAACAGTCCTGTGAGGGACAGATGCTTGGCCCTATAAAGACAAAGAAACTAAGCATCAGTGACATGAAGAAGGAGGCAACACAGTGGGGCAGGGCTATTCACGGCAATTTTAGGTGTCACATGGATAAACATTTTACATGTTAATAGTTAACATCTTTTTTTTTTTGAGTCAGGGTCTCACTCTGTTGCCCAGGCCAGAGTACAGTGGCATGATCATGGCTCACAGCAGCCTCAACATCCCTAAGCTCAGGTGATCCTCTCAGCCTCCTGAGTAGCTAGGACAATAGGGGCACACCACCACACCTGGCTTATTCTTGCATTTTTTGTAGAGAGAGGGTCTTGCCATGTTGCACAGATTGATCTCAAACTCCTGGCCTCAAGTGATCTTCCCACTGTGCCTGGCCATTTTGGCTCATGCCTATAATCCCAGCACTTTGGGAGGCTAAGGTGGGTGGATCACTTGAGCTCAGGAGTTTGAGACCAGCCTGGACAACATGGTGAAACCCTATGTCTACAAAAAAATACAAAAATTAGCTGGGTATGGTGGCATGTACCTGTAGGCCCAGCTACTTGGGAGGCTGAGGTGGGAAGAGGGCTTGAGCCCAGGAGGCAGAGATTGCAGTGAGCCAAGATTGTGCCACTACACTCCAGCCTGGGCGACAGAGCCACACCCAATCTCAGAAATAAATAAATACAAATAAATAAATAAATAAAAACACATCTGGGGCATCAAACTCATTATTTCACTGATATAGCTTGGGATGAGTAAAAGAAGTTAATTGATTAAAAGTGGACTTACTGGAAACTATTAAATGAATAATAGTTTAGAACAAGCTTGTCCAACCTGCAACCTGTGAGCTGCATACGGCCCGCAATGGTTTTGAATGCGGCCCAACACAAATTCATACATTTGCTTAAAACATTATGAGATATTTTTAATTTTTTTTTTTTTTTAGTTCATCAGCTATCATTAGTGTATTTTGTGGTGGCCCAAGACAATTATTCTTTCAATGTGGCCCAGGAAGCCAAAAGATTGGACACCCCTGGTAGAAGGTCTGTGAGGTCGGGCGCGGTGGCTCAAGCCTGTAATCCCAGCACTTTGGGAGGCCGAGGCGGGTGGATCACAAGGTCAAGAGATCGAGACCATCCTGGTCAATATGGTGAAAGCCCGCCTCTACTAAAACTACAAAAAATTAGCTGGGCATGGTGGCGCGTGCCTGTAATCTCAGCTACTCAGGAGGCTGAGGCAGGAGAATTGCTTGAACCCAGGAGGCGGAGGTTGCGGTGAGCCGATCTCGTGCCATTGCACTCCAGCCTGGGTAACAAGAGCGAAACAACTCCGTCTCCAAAAAAAAAAAAAAAAAAACATGAAAGAGAAGGTCTGTGACTATGGTCATACTGAAAATGATGGAAGTTAAATGAGGGGCATTGGCGGGGCATGGTGGCTCACGCCTGTAATCCCAGCACTTTGGGAGGCCAAGGTGGGCAGATCACTTGAGGTCAGGAGTTCGAGACCAGCCTAGCCAACACGGTGAAACCCTGAAACCCCATCTTTTAAAAAAAGAAAAAACAAAAAACCCATTTTTTTTTTTTTTTTCTCAAATGAGGAGTGTTTGAGAAATACTGGCAAGGGATTCAGTGTGTGGGATCTGGAGCCAGAGCAAATCCTGGCTAGGTTCCAAAACCAAACATCCCAACAAAGACCCAGGCAAGCTATTAGCCTCCCTGTGCCTCAGTTTCCTCATCTTTAAAATGAAAATAGGCTGGGCTGGTGGCTCATGTTTGTAATCCCAGCACTTCAGAAGGCCAAGGTTGGAGGATTGTTTAAGGCCAGGAGTTCAAGACCAGCCCTGGCAACATAGTGAGACCCTTCCTTGTCTCTATAAAAAGTTTAAAAAAGGAATTATGGCCAGGTGTGGTGTCTCTTGCCTGTAATCTTTTGGGAGGCGAAGTCAGGAAGATCGCTTGAGCTCAGGAGTTTGAGACCAGCCTGGGCAACATTGTGAAACTCTCGTCGTCTCTCTTTTTTTTTTTTTTGAGACAGAGTTTTGCTCTTGTTGCCCAGTCTGGAGTGCAATGGCACAATCTCCGCTCACCACAACCTCCATCTCCTGGATTCAAGCAATTCTTCTGCCTCAGCCTCTTAAGTAGCTGGGATTACGGGCATGTGCCACCACGCCCAGCTAATTTTGTATTTTTAGTAGAGACGGGGTTTCTCCATGTTGGTCAGGCTGGTCTCCAATTCCCAACCTTAGGTGATCCGCCCACCTCAGCCTCCCAAAGTGCTGGGATTACAGGCATAAGCCACTGTGCCCAGCTAGACTCCTGTCTCTTTTTTTTTTTTTTTTAGAGAGAGAGAGAGAGAGCAAGAAATAAAAATAGCCAGGTGTACACACCTATAGTCCTAGCTACTCAGGAGGCTGAGTTGGGGCAATTGCTTGAGCCCAAGAGGTCCAGGTTGCAGAGCCATGATTATGCCACTGCACTCCAGCCTGGGTGACATAGGGAGAGAGAGACTTTGTATCAAATAAATAAATACAATGAAAATAATGATATTACCTCCCTTCATAGGGTTGTCATGAACACTAAATTAGTTGATATTTGTATAGTGCTTGCAATAGTTCTTGGCAGTTAGTAAGTGCTGCATGTTTGTTAAATAATTACATTAAATTAACTGACTTAAGCATAAAAGGGAATGTCCTGACTCTTCTAACTGAAAAGTTCATGGATATCTGTCTTCAGGCTGGGCTCAAAGTTTATCATTACTCTCTCTCTCCTTTGCTCCCTCCCCACCTCCCATCCCTCAACATCTCAGTTCTGCTCTGTGTTGATCTGTCCTCAGGTGACCTCCCACCTAGCATTGGCAAGGTGGCCACTGCAGCTCCAGAGTTACATCCTCATAGCTACCAGCCCAGAGGAAAGAGATATTTATTTGCCATTGTACAAAAGTTATATATGCAGCAGCAGAATCCAAGAGGTGAAGCCAAGTTCCCCAAACCACGTGGACTGAATGTGTGGGAGGTGTGGTTCCTTAAGGAAAATCCAGGTGTTCTTCAAAGAAGAAAAAAGATCAGATGCTGGATAGGCAAACAATCTAACAAAAATTTAAAGTCCGGGGCTGGGCACGGTGGCTCAGCACTTTGGGAGGCTGAGGCAAGAGTTTAAAACCAGCCTGGGCAACATAGCTAGACCTCATATCTATAAAAAGAAAAAAAAAAGAAAGAAAAAATGAAACTCCACTATGCTAAGTAACTTTGTTGGTGTTTTTTTCTTTACAAAGATGGGGTTTCACCATGTTGGCCAGGCTGGTCTCGAACTCCTGACTTCATGCGATTCGCCTGCCTCGTTCTCCTAAAGTGATTACATGAACTACTGTGCCCAGGCTA
>NW_022436983.1:20206859-20235571 GCF_009761245.1 Sapajus apella
AAAAAAAAAAAAAAAGCACAAAAATTAGCTAGGTGTGGTGGTGGGCACCTGTAATCCCAGCTACTCAGGAGGCTGAAGCAGGAGAATCTCTTGAACCAGGAGGCAGAGGTTGCATTGAGCTGAGATCACACACTGCTGCACTCCAGCCTAGGCAATAGATGGAGACTCTATCTCAAAAAAAAAAAAAAAAAAAAAAAGGAAGAAGATGAAAGAAATGCAATCTAAAAAAAATATTTTGCTAAAAAGCAAAAACCACTATATATTTCTTAATTAAGAGAATTTTATATACATATTTTTTGTTTTTGAGACAAGTTCTGGCTCTACAGCCCAGGCTGGAGTGAGTGGCACAATCTTGGCTCACTGCCATCCCGCGCTCAAGCCATCCTCCCACCTCAGTCTCCTCAGTATCTAGGAATACAGGCACACGCCATCACAGCTGGCTAATTTTTGTATTTTCTATGGAGACGGGATTTTGCCATGTTGTCTAGACTGTTCTGGAACTTGTGAGCTCAATCAATCCAGGCGCCTCCACCTCCCAAAGTGCTGGGATTATGGGTGTGAGCCACCCCAAGAATTTATATTTAAAGTAGTTTTATTTATTTATGTGTGTATATGTGTTTCCTTTTTTCTTTTCTTTCTTTCTTGTTCTTTCTCATTCTTTTTTTCTCTTTCTCTTTCTCTCTCTCTCTTTCTCTCTTTCTTTTCTTTCTTTCTTCTTCTTTTTTTTTTTTTTTTTTGAGACCAACTCTCACTCTGTTGCCCAGGCTGGAGTGCAGTTGTATGATCTCCACTCACTGCAACCTCTGCCTCCCAGGTTCAAGCAATTCTCATGTCTCAGCCTCCCAAGTAGCTGGGACTACAGGTGTGAGCCACCACACTTGGCTAATTTTTGTATTTTTAGTAGAGACAGGTTTTCGCCATGTTGGCCAGGTTGGTCTCAAACTCCTGACCTCAGGTGATCTGCTTGCCTCCGCCTCCCAAAGTGCTGGGATTATAGGTGTGAGCCACCACACCTGGCCACGTTTCCTTTTTCTAAAGTAGTTTTAGATTTACAGTAAACTGGCTGTGGTGATGGCTCGTGCCTGTAATCCCAGCACTTTGGGAGGCCGAGGAGTTCAAGAGCCTGGCCAACATGGTGAAAGCCCGTCTCTACTAAAAATACACACACACAAAAAAATTAGCTGGGCATGGTGGCAGGCACCCATAATCCCAGCTACTTGGGAGTCTGAAGCAGGAGAATTGCTTGAATCCAGAAGGCGGAGGCTGCAGTGAGCTGCGATTGCACCCCTGCACTCCAGTCTGGGTGACAGAGCGAAACTAGTCTGAAAAAAAAATTATAGAAAATTGAGCAGATAGTAGAGTTCCCATATACTTCCTTTTCCACTCCCTCCCTTGCAATTTCTCTCACAGCTCCCTCCCTCCCAGCACTTTGGGAGGCTACCCACCTCAGCCTCCCAAAGTGCTGGGATAATGCAATGTTATTAATATTGCGTTAGTGTGGTACATTTTTTATAATTAAACCAACATAGATATATTATTATTAATCATAACTTGAATATATTATTATTATTATTATTAGATAAAGTCCATAGATTACATTAGGGTTCACTGTGTCATATAGCAATTTGGGTTTTGAAAAAAATGCGTGTCACATATACACCATTATAGTACCGCATGATAGTTTTATTGCCCTAAAAATCCTCTTTTTATTAGCCGGGCTAGGTGGCACATGCCTGTAATCCCAGCTATTAGGGAGGCTGAGGCAGGAGAATTGCTTGAATTCAGGAGGCGGAGGTTGCAGTGAGCCAAAATCACTCCACTACACTCCAGCCTGGGCAACAGAGCGAGACTCCCTCTCAAAAAAGAAAAAAAATCCTCTTTTTATCCCTTCCCTTCTCTTCCCCTTGAACATCTGGCAGCCACTGATGTTTTTACTGTCTCTACAGTTTTGCTTTTTCCAGAAAGTCATGTATTTAGAATCATACAATAGGAAGCCTTTACAGACTGGCTTCTTTCAGAACGCAATATGCATTTAAGTTTCTGCCACATCTTTTTGTGGCTTGATAGCTCATTTATCACTGAATAATATTCTGTCATATGAATGTGCCCCAGTTTATTTATCCATTCATCTTTTGAAAGACATTTTGGTTGCTT
This sequence comes from Sapajus apella, assembly GCF_009761245.1. NCBI lineage: Eukaryota > Metazoa > Chordata > Mammalia > Primates > Cebidae > Sapajus > Sapajus apella. The sequence goes on from NW_022436983.1 coordinate 20,209,014, forward strand.
CCAGTTTGGGGCAATTATGAATAAAGCTAGATAAATGTTCATGTGCAGGTTTTTATGTGGATATGTCTTTTTAGTTCATTAGGGTATTTATTAAGGTAAATAAACTATTTACTATTTACCCTAGTAAATACTCCTAGATATTTACCTAGGAGTGCGATTGCAGAATTGTGGGGTAAGACTATTTTTAGCTTCGTAAGAAACTGCCAAACTGTCTTCCAAAGTGGCTGCACCATTTTACATTTCCACCAGCAATGAATGAGAGTTCTTGTTGCTCCATAGCCTTGCCAGCATTTGTTGTTGTTAGTTTTTTTTTTTTATTTTAGCCATTCCAATAGGTGTGTAGTGATATCTCATTTTAAGTTACAATTCCATGTTGACGTACATTGTTTGGCATCTTTTCATATGCTTATTTGCCACTCGTATATTTTCTTTGGTGAGATGTCCGTTTAGACGTTTTGCCCATTTTAAAATTGAGTTATTTTCTTATTGTTGAGGTTTTTTGTTGTTTTGCTTTGTTTCATTTTTTTGAGACTGGGTCTTGCTTTGTCACCCAGGCTAAAATGCAGTGGCATGATCATAGCTTACTGCAATCTTGTATTCCTGGGCTCAAGTGATCCACCTCAGTCTTCTGAATAGTTGCTATAGCTGGGACCACAGGTATGTGCTGCCATGCCTGGGTAATTTTTTTTATTTTTTAAATTCTTTATAGAGACATGATCTTTCACTGTCGACCAAGCTGGTCTTGAACTCCTGGCCTTAAGCAATCCTCCCACCTTGGCCTTCCAAAATGCTGGGATTATAGACATGAACCACCATTCCTGGTTTTATTGTTGGGTTTTAAGAGTACTTTGTCTTTTGCAAATGTGTTTTCCCAGTTGTGGTTTGTCTTTATATACTTCTAACAACATCTTTTATAGAGCAGTTTTAAATTTTAATGAAGTCCAACATATCAATTTTTCCTTTCATGGATCTAAAAGTTCATCATCAAACTCAAGGTCACCTATATTTTCTCCTATCTTATCTTGAAGAAGTTTGTTTTTGCATTTTGCATTTAGGTTTATGAACCACTTTGAGTTAATTTTTATGAAAGTTTTTTTCTTTTCTTGAGACTGAGTCTCACTCTCATTGCCCAGGCTAGAGTAAAGTGGCACGATCTCAGCTCACTGCAACCTCTGTCTCCTGGATTCAAGCAATTCTCCTGCCTCTGCCTCCTACGTACCTGGGATTACAGGCACGTGCCAACAAGAACAGCTAATTTTTTTGTATTTTTAGTAGAGATGGGGTTTCACCATGTCAGCCAGGCTGGTCTAAAACTCCTGACCTCAAGTGCTCCACAGGCCTTGGCCTCTCAAAGCGCTGGGATTACAGGCATGAGCTACCATGTCCGGCTGGTTTTTGTCAAAGTTATAAAATAAAGTTAGTGTCCGGATGTCCTAGTCTTTTTGGGCTGCTATAACGTAGACTGGATAGCTCATAAGGAACATAAATTTATTTTTTGCAGTTCTTGAGGCTGGGAAGTCCAAGATCAAGGCGCTGGCAGATTTGGAGTCTGGTGAAGGCCCACTTCCTGGTACTTTTACTATCTTTTTGCTGTGTCCTCACATGGCAGTAGGGAGCAAAGGAGCTCTCTGGGGTCTCTTTCATAAGAGCATTAATTCCTGAGGGCTTTACTCTCATGACCTAATCACCTCTCAAAGGCCCCACCTCCTAATACCATCACCTTGGGGGTTAGGATTTCAACATACCAACGTTGGGGCAACACAAATGTTCAAATCATAGCACTCAATTCATTTTTTGCATGTGGATGTCCAGTTGTTCTAGCATTATTTCTTAAAAAGACTACCCTTTCAGGCTGGGCACAGTGGTCATGCCTGTAATCCCAGCACTTTGGGAATCTGAGGTGGACAGATTGCTTGAGCCCAGGAGTTGAAGACCAGTCTGAGCAACATGGCAAAACCCCATCTCTACCAAAAACTACAAAAATTAGCCAGGTGGGGTGGTGCATGCCTGTAGTCCCAGCTACTTGTGAGGCTGAAGTAGGAGGATCACCTGAGCCTGGGAAGTTGACGCTGCAGTGAGCCGTGATCATGACACTGCACTTCAGTCTGGGTGACAGAGTGAGACTCTGTCTCAAAAAAAAAATCCTTTCTTAATTGAATTGCCTTTGTGTGGGTCTATTTCTGAGTTCTGTTCAATTAATCTATTTGTCTATATTTGCCTATTCTTTCACCTATACCACACTGTCTTAATTATTGCAGCTTTTTTTTTTTTTTTTAGACGGAGTCTCCTTCTGTTACCCAGACTGGAGTACAATGGCATGATCTCAGTTCACTGCAACCTCTGCCTCCTGGGTTCAAGTAATTCTCCTGCCTCAGCCTTCAGAGAAGCTGAGATTACAGGTATGCACCACCACATCCAGCTAATTTTTGTATTTTTAGTGAGATGGAGTTTTGCCATGTTGGCCAGGCTGGTCTCGAATCCTGACCTCAGGTCATCCACCTGCCTCGGCCTCCCAAAGTGCTGGGATTACAGGCATGAGCCATCGCACCTGGCCGATTATTGTAGCTTTATAGTAAGTCTGGAAGTTGGGTGGTGTCAGTTTTAAAATTTGAACTTTGTAACTTCAATGTGTTCTACAAGCATACTGTGAATTTCTACTTATAACTCTTGTCAAGTAGGTGGTGACATATGTTATACCCTATTTGCAGGGTATAAAAAGGCTAAATAACCTGCTCATCCAACAGGTAACAGTCTTGGTTTTTCAGTGCCTTGATGCACTAATCTGCTCCCTGAGAAGAACCATGTTCTGTCTCTGTAATAGGCAAGCGAGACTGACAACTACTCCCCACTGCACATTAACACACTGGAATTCTATTTTTTGTTTTGGTTTGGTTTGTTTATCTATTTATTATTTTTGAGACAGTGCTTGTTCTGTCACCCAGGCTGGAGTGCAGCAGTGCAGTCTCAGCTCATTGCAGCCTCCACCTCCTGGGTTCAAATGATTCTCCTGCTATCAATCTCTGAAGTAGTTGGGACTATAGGTGCGTGCCACCACACACCAGCTAATTTTTATATTTTTAATGAAGATGAGGTTTCACCACGTTGGCCAGGCTGTTCTCAAACTCCTGACCTCAAGTGATCCCCCTTCCTCAGCCTCCCAAAGTGCTGAGATTACAGGCGTGAGCCACCATGCCTGACCCTTGGAATTCTATTTGATATGGCCTTTCTGAGTTTGACTAGCAGAAGTTATCCTCCTGATTTGTTTTGTTTTGCAGAGATGTGCTTTTGCCATGTTGCCCAGGCTGGTCTTGAATACCTGGGTTTAAATCCTCCTACCTCAGCCTCCCAAAGTGTTGGGATTACAGGTGTGGGCCACTGTGCCTGGCCTATGCTCCCTGATTTTGACTGACATGGCTGAGAGTTGTCCATATGGAACTAGGCTTGAGCCCTGGACTTGAGTTCTGCCCAAAATTATCACCTCGAAATGTTCTGTGGCAGGTATTCCTCATTGGCTAGCTCAAGTCCATTCCTCAATTTCTTTTCTTTTGCCTCCTCTTGCTATATAGAGGATAGAAATGATAAATAATTGCTTTCCAGATCTACCTTGTAGATAGAGGTTGTTACAAGACATAGCTCTGGCAAGTGAGATATAAACAGAAATCTGTTGGGGTCTTCTAGAAAGCTTCTGCTTTTTAAATAAAAAGCAGCTAGTGCCGCTACCTTTCTCCTGTTCATTTTGCCTTGAACATAGTTAAGATGCTTGGTGCCACAGCAGCCATTTTGTAACTATAGTGAAAAACTAAAACTTAGGATTCTGGAACAGAAAAATATAGAAATAAACTATGTCAAATGGCTGAACTAATCACAATAATCACCTCAGGACTTCCTTGCTGTGTGAGAAAATTCAACCTCATGTGTTTAAGCCACTGCTAGTCAGGTTAGATGTTATTTGCAACTGAAAACAGTCTCAACCGATCTAACTATTCTAATGGGGTCATCATTACGTAGACATCTTTGGAATGACTCCTGGAAATGCCACAGGATTTAACATAGTCTCTTGAATGTCTTCACTGGTGGCAATCTTTGCCTTTGTTGGCTGGATTGGAAGGAAATGGAGACATTTAGCTTCAGAAACAGAAGGCTTAGTGGAGACATGAGAGTTTCATTGTTCAAAGTTATTTTTATTTTAGAAACAGGCTCTCACTTTGTCACCTAGGCTGGAGTGCCCTGGCATGATTATAGCTCACTGTAACCTTGAACTCCTGGGTTCCTACATAGCTCGGACTATAGGCACATGCCACCACACCTGGCTAATCTTTAATAAAGTCTTTTCAGGCCGGGCGTGGTGGCTCACGCCTGTAATCCCAGCACTTTGAGAGATCAAGACGGGTGGATCACCTGAGATCAGGAGTTTGAGACCAGCGTGGACAACATGGTGAAACCCCTGTTTCTACTAAAAATACAAAAATTAGCCGGGCGTGGTGGCGGGTGCCTGTAATCCCAGTTACTAGGGAGGCTGAGGCTGGAGAATCTCTTGAACCTGGGAGGTGGAGGTTGCAGTGAGCCAAGATCATGCCACTGCACTTCAGCCTGGGTGACAAAGCAAGACTCCGTCTCACAAACAAAAAATCTTTTCAGAGACAAGGTCTCTGTTGTCCAGGTTGGTCTCAAACTCCTGGCCTCAAACTTTCTACCTGTGTAGGCCTCCCAAGTAGCTGGGATTACAGGTGTAACCCACCACACCCTGAAGGGTTTTGTTTTTGTTTTTGTTTTTTGGGAGAAACAGGCTCTTACTGTGTTGCCCAAGCTGGGATCAAACAATTTTCCTGCCTCGGCCTCTGAAAGTGCTAGGATTACAGGCATGAGCCACTGCACCCAGCCCCTGAAGCTTTATTAAGGGCAAAAGGGATCTTTATCACTACCACTCCTGCTACTCCCCTGAAATTGGCCCAGACCTTTACAGTTTATGCAAATATCACCTCATTTAATATACAAAATCTATGTTGCCACAGATAACAGAGTTGGGACAAGTAAGTGGAAGTTAAAACTTTATCATTAAGAAGAACTGCTTAATGATCAGAATAGTTCCAACAAGAAAACCTGCTGCTGACAGAGTAAAGTGGCTCAACCTTTAATCTCAGCACTTTGGGAGGCTGAGTCAGGAGGATTGTTTGGGGCCAGGAATTCAAGACTACCCTGGGCAAAAAAAGGGAGATCCTGTCTTTAAAAATTAAATTTTTTTTAATAAACAAAAATTTTAAAATGTGTCACCTGTGAGACAGAGAACTTGTTTTCCTGGGAAAGGCTGAGCAGAGAAGGGAAGCTGATTAGGGCCCACTCAAACCTAAGATTCAGACTCAAGTCTGGGGAATAAGATTGGCTAATTCTTTTTTAGCCTAGCTAAGCAGGGTTTTAGAGAAAGAACAGAGGATCACTAAGTTGAATGGGAGTAGGAGAGTGATTCCAAGTGGAAGGAACAGCTTGAACACAGGTATAGTATGCATAAGAGAAATTTGGAAGCTCTCAATGGGTTGGACTAGAGTGTAGAGTTTGGGCTCTTGGTGATTTTTGACTTTAAGACAAGTTACCGGCTGGGCACAGTGGCTCATGCCTGCAATCCCAGCATTCTGGGAGGCCGAGGCTGGCGGATCACAAGGTCAAGAGATTGAGTCCATCCTGGCCAACATGGTGAAACCCTATGTCTACTAAAACATACAAAAATTAGCTGGTCGTTGTGGTGGCCCCCTGTAGTTTCAGCTACTCGGGAGGCTGAGGCAGGAGAATTGCTTGAATGAAGGAGGCAGAGATTGCAGTGAGCCAAGATTGTACCACTGCACTCCAGCCTGGTGCCTGGAGACAGTGCATGACTCTGCCTCAAAAAAAAAAAAAAAAAAAAAAAAAAAAAGACAAGTTACCAAATTGTTCTAGGCCATAGTTTTCTCTTTGATTAAATGAAGGAGCTAATGAAATCGGTGGGTCTCTATCTTTTCTCATGGTGACTTAGACTGTCCTCCCGGGAAGCCGCGGTGTCTCACACCTGTAATCGTACCACTTTGGGAGGCTGAGGTGGTCGGATTATCTGAGGTCGGAAGTTCAAGACCAGCCTGACCAATATGGAGAAACCCAGTCTCTACTAAAAATACAAAATTAAGGCCAGGCGAGGTGGCTAACACCTATAATCCCAGTACTGTGGGAGGCCAAGGCGGGTGGATCATGAGGTCAAGAGATTGAGACCATCCTGGTCAACATGGTGAAACCCCGTCTCTACTAAAAATACAAAAAAATTAGCTGGGCATGGTGCCTGTAGTCCCAGCTACTCAGCAGGCTGAGGCAGGAGAATTGCTTGAACCCAGGAGGCAGAGTTTGCAGTGAACCGAGATCTCGCCATTGCACTACAGCCTGGGTGACAGAGTGAGACTCCATCAAAAAAAAAAAAAAAAAAAAAGAAGTGAGCACACTCACTGGTTGACTCAGAATGCGCCTATGAGTTAGCCCTGCTCCACAAGCAGCAGTACTGTTTGGAGGGGTTTGCGGGGGTTTTGTGAGACAGGGTCTCACTCCAGTTGCCCTGGCTGGAATGCAGTAGCACAATCTGGGTTCACTGCAGCTTCAACCTCCCAGGTTCAGGTGATTCTTCCACTTCAGCCTCCCTAATAGCTGGGACTACAGGTGTGCCACCATGCCTGGCTAATTTTTTTTTTTTTAGTAGATAAGGGGTTTTGCCAGGTTGCCCAGGCTGGTCTCAAACTCTTGGACTGAAGCAATCCACCCTGTCTCAGCCTCCCAAAGTGCTGGGATTACAGGCGTGAGCTACCCAGCCTGGCCAGAAGTAGTAATGTTAAAAAAAAAATAAGTTTTTTTAAAAAAGTAAGCCCTCTCCCAAAATTGGGTCTTTCCCATTTAACTTTTTGTACTTTTCTACATATATGTCTATAAATATATGACATTTTTGTGTCAAATTTTACATAAATGCCATACTGAATGTATTATCTTTAAACTTCCTGCCTTCACTCATTATGTTTTTAAGAGTTATCTTTCTCAATTACATGTAAACCATTTAACTGGTTGTATGGTACTCCACTGTACGAATAACCCATAATTCATCCATTGATTCCCCTACAGAGAGACAGGTTGTTTCAACATTTTTGCTATTATAATACAATCGGAAGATGTATCCTTGCCAATGTCTCCTTGTGCACATGTGCAATAGTTCCCCTAACTTTTCAGAAGTAGAATTGCTGGGTTGTAAAATATAAGCATCTTTAATTGGAGGTTGAATATGCCCACTTTTGCCTAGGAATCCAATTAAGAGATGAAAATAGTGGTTTCAGTGACTGCCTCTGCCGAGCTAGTGATCAGTTGAGGCATCATCTCATTCTCTTAGGAAAGAAAAAATAGCAGCATTCACTGCCACAGCTTTATTTGAATAATCCTTGTCTGTTTCCAAAAGCCAAATAAAAAAATATTGGAAGTGGTCATTTAATTAAATATCTACCTAATACAATAATTGCTTCTAGAGTATCTTGGACACATGTGTATATAGTCTGTACTTGAATACTACTAGAAACAAAGAACTTACAACCTCTCAAAGTGGTCCAGCTCTGTTGGTTAGAAAATTATCTCATAATCTGAAAACACCTGTGGTTGGGAAGTGTGTGTCTGATTTTGAACTTAACCATCTTGTCCTTTTTTCCTCTCCTTCTCCTCTTTTTTTTTTTTTTTTTTTCTTTTCTGACAGGGTCTCACTCTGTGGCCCAGGCTGGAGTGCAGTGGTGCCATCTTGGCTCACTGCAACGTCTGCCTCCCAGGCTTAAGTGATCCTCCTGGCTCAGTCTCTCAAGCAGCTAGGACTACAGGCACAGACCACCGCACCCAGCTAATTTTTTTATTTTTTTATTTTTAGTAGAGACAGGATTTGGCCATGTTGGCCAGGCTGGTCTCAAACTCCTGACCTTAAGTAATCCTGCCACCTTGGCCTCCCAAAGTGATAGGATTACAGGCATGAGCCACACCCAGCCCAGCCACCATGTCTGCCCTAATTTTTTTTTTTTTTTTTTTTTTTTGAGAGGGAGTCTTGCTCTGTTGCCCAGGCTGGAGTGCAGTGACGCAATCTTGGCTTACCATAACCTCCACCTCCTGGGTTTAAGCAATTCTCCTGCCTCAGCTTCCCAAGCACCTGGGGCTACAGGCATGTACCACCATGCCTGGCTAATTTTTGTATTTTTAGTAGAGATGGGGTTTTACTCTGTTGGCTAGGCTGGCCTCAAACTCCTGACCTTGTGATCCACCCCCCTTGGACTCCCAAAGTGCTGGGATTACAGGTGTAAGCCACTGTGCCTGGCCGATTTTTGCATTTTTTGTAGAGACAGGCTTTTGCTGTATTGTCCAGGCTGGTCTGGAACCAAAATGTTGGGATTACAGGTGTTAGCCACCAAGCCTGGCCAAATCTTTGTTTCTTTTATGTAAAATGGGAGCAAGAATCATACCTAACTCATAATGTGGTTGGGAGAATCAAATGAGTTAGTGTGTGTGAGTGTATATGTGTGTGTGTACGTGTATATGTGTGTGTGTACACAAACGTGTGTATAGATTTATGTATAGGTCTCTGCTTATCTGGAGAGGGAAGAAGAGAGAAGGAGAGAAACTCAAGCAAGTGTAAGAGTACAAGTGAGTACCTAGTAGAAAATAATAAATAGTAGCTGCAGTTGTTAATAGTTTTCTTCCTTACCAGGCGAGGTGGCTCATGCCTGTAATCCCAGCACTTTGGGAGGCCGAGGCAGGTAGATCACCTGAGGTCAGGAGTTCAAGACCAGCCTGACCCCAATATGGTGAAACCCCATCTTTACTAAAAATACAAAAATTAGCTGGGTGTCATGGCGTGTGCCTGTAGTCCCAGTTACTCAGGAGGCTGAGGCAGCAGAATCACTTCAACCCAGCAGGCAGAGGTTTCCGTGAGCTGAGATCGCGCCACTGTACTCCAGCCTGGGCAATAGAGTGAGACTCCGTTTAAAGAAAAAAAAATAGTCTTCTTCCTGTCATCACTCTCTACCAACAAAAGTTCATTCTAACAACAATTATTTACTGAGTTTCTGCTATGTGCCATAGACTGTGCTAGGAGTCACAGAAACATCACCCACTCTTCTCTGTCAGTATATCTAAGATCATCTGTGACCTTGCCAGCATTAAACAAGAGTCTAAAATGGGGTTTCTCTGCCACAACTAAAACAGGATGCTAAAATAATTTTAAAATGGGGGTTCTGGATTTGAATAGTCTAGGCTTTAATCCCAACTGTACCACTTCCTTGCTATGTGATTGTGGGAGTCTTCCTTCCCCTCCTTGCCCTTCCTTTCTCCTTCCTTCCTTCCTTCTTTCCTTCCCTCCCTCCCTCCTTCCTTCCTTCCATCCTTCCTTCCTTCTTTCCTTCCCTCCCTCCCCCCCTCCTTCCTTCCTTTTTTTCTTTCCCTTCTTTCCTTCCTGAGACAGAGTCTTGCTCTGTTACCCAGGCTGGAGTGCAGTGGTGAAATCTCAGGCTCACTGCAGCCTCTGCCTCCCGGGTTCAAGCGATTCTCCTGCCTCAGCCTCCTGAGTAGCTGGGATTACAGGCATGCACCACCACACCCGGCTACTTTTTGTGTTTTTAGTGAAGATGGGGTTTCACCACATTGGTCAGGCTGGTCTTGAACTCCTGACCTGGTGATCTGCCCACCTTGGCCTCCCAAAGTGCTGGGATTACAGGCATGAGCCACCATGCATGGCTGAGAGTGTTTCTTAATCCACTAGTAAGCATTTATCTCTCATGGTAAGTATTCAATAAACATTAGCTATTATTTAATTAACCTAATGACCCTAACCAAGGTTGCAGCCTCAACCCAGGGAGCTACAGATAGATGATCTAAAAGCTTTCTTCTAGTCCCAAAGTCTATGATTTTTTAATATTCAGTGGAACAGCTGTGGGGGAGAGGTCAGGAGGAATGGCCCACAACATTTTTAGGAGAAAGGCATAAAAGGTTTTGTGAGCTGATTTCACAAGGTTAGGTTCTTCTTTTTACTTTTTTTTTTTCAAATTTTTTTTCTTTTTACTTTTTTTTCCGGTTCTTACTCCTCTAAATGGGAGATAAATCACCCTTTAGATTTACTCCTCTAAATGGGGAGAAATCTCCCTTGGGGAGAAATCACCAGCAACCAGAATACTACCTTGGTTTCTGGGAGTATTCAGGTATTCACAGACAAATTCGTACTCATGATATGAGCAGAATTGGAAAAAAGCAAGAAACACATGGAGTAATAAACACTATAAATGCCAAATACATATATTCAGTCCTTACTGAGAGCTGGTGCTATCTGGTTTTCACAGGAAAGACAGGCAGTGTTCAAAGGCTCAGACTCTGGAGTCAGGCAGATCTGGGTCTGATTCCCAATTTGCCTCCTTATCAGGACCCCGGAGGCAAGTTGCTTTTAAGCTTTCTGTTTTAGCTTCTTTCCTTTTCTGCAAAACACAGACAGCAATAGTACCTAACTAAGGGACTGTGCCAATCCAGTGTGAATAAAAGTGAATTGTTATTATCTGACAAATGGCACCCTATGAGTGAGTGACAAGCTTCCCTTGTCAGAAGGTGATGACACTTGTCTTTCCTTTCTGACTTGAGGTTTCATGGGTGGGGCCTGGTCTCTGCCTTAAGAAGATAGGCTTAGTGCCACCCTGGTCACCTTGGGTACTTCCTTAATAAAGAGGAGGGTGTCTCCTCCATCATACCTAGGACTCCACAAAGCTGGAACTGCATCTCTTCCTCAGAGGTGGGAGCAGCAGTGTCTTCGACAGGGTCAGATGGACCTAGTCTTTCCCCCCACCCCGGGGGCACCCAGAGTGTTTGTGGCTGCCAGTCTACTCAGTGTAGGACCGATTCTCTTTCATCCTCTTCCTTAAGGCCCAGGAGACGCGAGTGAGGACTCTACGACTTCAGCAGCGCCCCCAGAGCAGGAAGCAGTGGGCTGAGGCTCGGTTCTGGAGAACCCCGGGGCCCAAGCCTGAGAGGTCCCACGATTCGGGGGCTCAGAGGGAGTCTTAAGGAGCTCTTAAGGGGCTGTGCGGGGGCCTGGGGACCAGTGGGAGAGCATGTGAGCGGGTGTCCCAGCGGTGTGAGGAGCGTTTCACCCCGTGGTGGGGTGGGTGGTGCGTCCGGGTAACTAATGGCAACCGGGTGGGGTGAGCCCGCTCAGCAGGAACTCCTCGACGGCGAAAAACTACGACTCCCAGGGTGCCCCGGGGCCTAGCCCAGCTTTCCCGCCCGCCCACTGGCTGCCGGTCCCGCGAGCGGCGAAGCCCATTGGCCACGGCAGTGAGGGTCTCCCCCCTAGCAGGTTAGTGGGCGCCGCCGGCAGCAGACGTTGACCGGGCGCGGGTGAGGGGGGCGGGTTAGTGGGGGGCCAGGCTAGCCATTCTGGAAGCGGCCGGGCGCAGTCTCCGTAGCGTAGCCGCCGGCTGTGAGGCGTGGGGCGGAGGCGGAGACTGCGTGGCGCAGGCGCGTTGCTGGGCTTCTCCTGGGTCCCCAGACAGCTGGAGGAGATAAACAGAGGAGGAGGAGGGAGGGGAGTGCGTGTGTGAGAGCGCGCGAGGGAGTGTGAGTGTGTGTGAGCGCGGGTGTGAGGCGGTGCGCAGGGGCGGGCGGAGGCGCTGTCCGGCCCCGGCCAGGCGCCGGGCGGGGAGCATGGGAAGGGGCTAGAGCTGCTTGGGCCCCCCAGCCCCCTCCCCGGGATCCGCGTCTCCCTCCCGGGAGAGGGGCCGCCCCCCCGGACGGACATGGGCTCCTGAAGTTGCGCCGCCGCCGGTCGGGGGAGGAGACCTGACAGGTACGGGTCGCCACCGCCGCCGCCACCGCCCCCTGTTCTCCGCTGGCGCCGAGGCGGGGACCGGCTCCCGCAGCCCCGGCGCACTGGCCGCCCTCTCTGGGCCGGCTCCAGCCCTGCCGGCCTGGGGGCCTGCGCCCGCCTGCCTCGGGGCCCCGGGTGTCCCGAGAGGGGCCAGGCCTCGCCAGGGCAGAGGGCAGAGTGGGCCGGGGCGGGGTGGGGTCGGAGGGCTGGTCGGGACGCAGGGGGAGACTGTGGGAGTTCTCTGGCGAGAGAGAGGTGAAAGTCGTTCCATCACGGGACTTTTTTGCGGAGTTTTTGTTTGACATCTGATCTGGCGCCGGAGTCAGGAAGAAGGGGCAGGTGTAAGTGCCGGGAGGGCAACGCCGGCCTGACCTGCTCTCTTAGTTTCTCTCTCTCTCTCTCTCTCTCTCTCCCCCCTCTCTCTCTCTGGGTGTGTGTGTGTGTCCACCGCAGATACCTTCCTTCAGTGGCCCATCCTGCCACCAAACTCTGCCAAGGTGTTTTCACCAGGCGACTGTAGCACCCTGTATACAAAGGGCCTCTGCTTGGGAATGGGCTATTCAGTACCCTCTTCGAAGGGTAAATAGGAAGTGAGGAGATAGAAGAGACTGCGAACCAACAGGATCCAATCCTTGGACTGAAAGCCGCAGTGAGACACCCCCTTGCCAGCCTGGTTGAGTTTACTTGGTGCCTTGGGCTCTCTATCCTCTGCGTGTGTACTCCCATGGTTTCTAGAGAAGAGTACAGGGGCCTATGACTAATATCTAACAGCCGAATTTGACTGTTTCTCCCGAAGTTCTTTTCTTCTGTGACTTTAACCTCCTGAAGTAGTGGTAGAGCAACGTTATAGTTTTTCTCTCAAGTTGGTGACTTTAGGAGCCTGGTAGGGTGATTGATGCTTCCCCATTCTTTCCAAGGATGGGGTAGATGATCTAGGTAAAGTGGCAGTGAAGTCTTCTCTTTTTAACAAAGCCTGACCATTTTGAGAAGAAAACTATTTTGAGGGCAGCTTCTGACTCAAAGAATATGAAATTTCCACCTGGTACACTGGTGTGCCCAGTGGCCTACTAAGCTTTTTTGTGTCTTTTAGAGTCGGTGAGTGGCCAGCCTCTGCCCACTGTACTGAAGGAACTACTTAATGCTGTATCTGTCTTGAGTTCTGGCCTGTTCTTCCTTGTGATTCTTACATCTTTAGCGGGATTGAATTGAATTTTTGCTGTTGAGTGTAACAACCAGATCCTCAGTAACAGACCAGGGAGTAACTATTGGGGCTCCTTTGGGCCGAGTCTGAGACTTACTGAGATTTCTTCATTGCAGGTTGTTGTATTTCATTGGCAGGTAAGAAACGACCTTTTCTGTCATAGTTTGTGATCCTGCTGCTTTAAGTCTGGAGTCCTGCTCTCCTTTCCTTTTTTGACCTATGTGGGAGCACTTATGTTCAAGTCTTATTTTGATTTGAAGAAACAGTGCTTTTAGACCAACTTTGCAGAATAATTGAGCAGCAGTCCGTATTTCTGCCTGGGACACCTTCCCTGCCCGGCACGAGGGAAAGAAAGAACATGTGTAAAGAGTATGATGATGATGATGATGTTAACGGCTATTTACCAGTTTCATACAATTGGCAGTTTTTCTAGCTGGGAGGAGTTCAGTATTGACTCATTGGGCATCTTATGTAGGGTATTTTTTGCACACCTAGACTTTAGGATCTGGAAACACAACTGAAGATCTTGAAGTTCACTGCCAAACATTTGTGGATCTTGAGGGGCCAATTGCTAAGGAAGATCTAGACTATAACTCGTTCTTTAATTTTTTTTTTTCTCTCCTTTCAGTTTTTGAGATGGGGTCTCACTCTGTTGCCCAGGCTGGTCTTGAACTCCTGAGCTCAAGAGATTCTCATGTCTCTGCCTCCCTAGTAGTGGGACTACAGACACAGCCACCATGACTAGCTCTCATCTCTCCTTTTAAATTAAGGAATGTGGCTCACATGTGCAGTTCTGAGTCTCAGGAAGTCAAACAGAACATGTAACCTGGTGATACTTGTCTTTTCTTTGGGTCACTGGTTTAATTATCTGTCCTGTTTCCTTTCTTCTTTCCTCCTCACCTTTCCAGATGCTCCACTGCATCTTTAGGCTGCCATTGCAGATTGCTGGACCCACAAAACCCTTCGGTTGTGCTGTCTTAGCTATCATCTCTTCAGAAGCCAAAGTTCTGGCAGTTGCCATCAGAAACCAGTTCCTTGGTGTTATGTTTAATTTGAGAGTTATTTGCCAGTTGGGATATGTCCTAAAAAGTGACTGACATTTTATTCAGGGCCTGGTGTATCTTGGGCTCAGTGCTAGTTAGTATTTTTACTTTATCCAGGGTAACCTTCATGCCTGTCCTGTGAGGTGAGAATCATTTTCCTTGTGAAGAAACAGATTCAGAGAGATTAAATAATTTGCTTAAGGTCACACAGCTAGTGAGAGGAAGGATTGGAATTCAAACCCAGGTCTATCTGCTCTATGATACTGAATTGCCTCGGGGACTGTGACACATGAGGAAGAACTGAAAGGACCAAGGCTAAGAGCCTGGGGGAAAATGATACCTCATTCAAATACTTGAAGAATTGTCATGGGGAAAGGAAACTGGATGTTCTCTGTGATTCTAGAAGGAGTCACAGGATTAAATGACATAAATTCCAAAACAGTAGACTTTGGTTTGATAGGAGAAAGTATAGCTTTCTAAAAAGAAAATTGGATGCCTTGTGAGGGAGTCAGTTACCCATCGTTGCAGATATTCAAGCAGAGGGCTTGCCACATCTTTTAAAAAATTTTTTTTAATTTTTATTTTATTGAGACAAAGTCTCACTGTATTGCCCAGGCTGAAGTACAGTGACGTGATCTCGGCCCACTGCAACCTCTGCCTCCCAGGTTCAAGCGATTCTCCTGCCTCAGCCTCCTGAGTAGATGGGATTACAGGCATGTGCTACCATGCCTGGCTAATTTTTGTATTTTTAGTAGAGATGTGGTTTCACCATATTGGCCAGGCTGGTCTCAAACTCTTGACCTCATGATCTGCCTGCCTTGGTCTCCCAAAGTGCCGGGATTACAGGCATGAGCCACCACACCCAGCCTTTTTTTTTTTTTTTTCTTTTTTTTTTGAGACAGTTTCACCTTGTCACCCAGGCTGGAGTACAGTGGCCTGATCTCAGCTCACTGGAACCTCTGCCTCCCGGGTTCAAATGATTCTCATGCTTCAGCCTCCTGAGTAGCTGGAATTACAGGCATGTACCACCATGCCTAGCTAATTTTTGTAATTTTGTAGAGACAAGGTTTCACCATCTTGGCCAGACTGGTCTTGAACTCCTGACCTCACATAATCCATCTGCCTCCGCCTCCCAGAATGCTGAGATTACAGATGTGAATCACCAAGCCCGGCCCTGGCTAATTTTTTGTGTTTTTAATAGAGACAGGGTTTTGCCATGTTTCCCAGGCTGGTCTTGAACTCCTTAGCTCCACCTGCCTTGGCCTCCCAAAGTGCTAGGATTATAGGCATGAGCCACTGCTCCCGGCTTTTTTTTTTTTTTTTTTTTTTGAGACAGGGTCTCACTCTGTTGGCCAGGCTGGAGTTCAGTAGTGCAGTCTGGACTCACTGCAACCACTACCTCCTGGGCTCAAGTGACCCTCCTGCTTCGGCCTCCCGAGTAGATGGGAATACAGGTGCATGCCATCACGCCTTGCTAATTTTTAAATTTTTTTGTAGAGACGGGATTTCACTGTGTTGCTCAGGCTGCTCTCAAACTCCTGGGATCAAGCAATCCACCCACCTCGGCCTCCCAAAGTTCTGAGATTACAAGTGTGAGCCACCATGCCCAGCCTCCCTGTCTGTCTGATCTGTAAAAACTAACATGGCTGGGCACAGTGGCTCCACTTTACAAATGAGAAACTGAAACTCTAGAAAGTTAAGGAATATGCTGGAGGTTACACAGCTAGTAGTGATAGGGCTGATATTTGAACCCATGCCTGCTCCTTCTTAGCTGTGTGACCTAGGGTAAATCATGTATCCTCTCAGAGCTATAGTTTCACCTATGTTACAGTGGGTTTATGAAGACTAAATGATGAAATACATCCTTTTTATTAGACCTCATTGATTGTCCTCAAGAGCCAGAACTTGGGTGTAAAGGGGTACCACTTAGTTGGCTTCTTCTGGGTAAACTCAGGCCTAAGTGCAACCCTGAGAGTTCTGGGGCCCATTCTTTGTGCTATTAGTAATAGTGCTGACTCCTTGAAAGGCTTTGTGGCATTAGTGACTAATACCTTAAAAACTTTAAGCCTAGGCTGGGCTCGGGTGGCTCACGCCTGTAATCCCAGCACTTTGGAAGGCTGAGGTGGGTGGATCACAAGGTCAGGAATTCGAGACCAGCCTGGCCAATATGGTGAAACCCCATCTCTACTAAAAAATAGAAAAAGTAGCTGGCCGTGGTGGTGGGCACCTGTAGTCCCTGTTACTCAGGAGGCTGAAGCAGGAGAATCGCTTGAACCTGGGAGGCAGAAGTTGCAGTGAGTCAAGATCATGCCACTGCACTCCAGTCTGGGTGACAGAGCGAGACTCCATCTCAAAAAAACAAACAAAAAAAAACTTTAAGCCTGAATAAGGGGAGGATGCAGCCAAAAACCCAGAGTATAGGAGGAAGTGTCGGAGGCCCTATGCAAAGAAAATTCTCAGCTACTACTACTATGCAAAGAAAAATCTCAGCAGAGCCAGATTTGAGGGTCACCGTTGGTGTTTTTATATTTATTATCTTCTTTTAGGATACAAGGTCACAACTGCTAGAGCTGTGAAAGAGCTCAATGCCAAGAATAATGACCCTTAATCCTCCCCGTAGCCATCTGGGGAGGTATTAACCCCATTTTCTTGGGGGTGGGGTAGAGAACAGGATCAGACCTTGCCCAGGGAGCTCTATCCAGAGGCTGTTGAGGGCAATGTTAGGATCAGGACTTTTGTAAAATTTTGTCCTTATGCCTAACCCCCAGATTTTATAAAACTGCTTATCCTTGAACTTCTTCGGGAGACTTTCTGAGAATGGGAGCTAGTGTTTGGGTGCTGATGGCCTACCTGGCCCCATTTTGAGTCACACATCTGGATGTAACACAACTGTCACTGAGTTAGAAAGGAAACATTTCCAAATTGACTGGTGGAGTTTTCCTTGACCTTTCAGCTAGTAGTAGAGTTAGAGGATGAAACTTCAGAGCCTTCTCTACAAGAGGTACTTTGAACTGTTGCAGGATTTGTCAGGATGCAAGTTAAAGCAAAATCCAAGACTGCAGATGCTTTTAAATAGTGAGAGAGTATAGCATTATCAAAATATGCTCCCTTTTCTCTGTTTCCTTCCACTATCTTAAGGTAATTATGGGGCCTAAGAGTAGACAGGAAAATTTGCTGTGATCACTGGAAAACAAAGTTCTGAAAATATCCAGAAAATTTTTTCACAAAGCTCAAACAAGTGGCTGGGAGTGATGACTCACACTTGTTTTTTGTTTTGTTTTTTGTTTTTTGTTTTTTTTTTTGAGCGTCTCTCTTTGTCACCCACAATGGAGTGCAGTGGTGCGATCTCCGCTCACTGCAACCTTGACCTCCTGGGTTCAAGTGATTCTCTTGCCTCAGCCTCCCGAGTAGGAATATAGGTGCATGCCACTGTGCCTGGCTGATTTTTCTATTTTTAGTAGAGATGGGGTTTTGCCATGTTGGCCAGGCTGGTCTCAAAGTCTTGTCCCCAAGTGAACCTCCTTCCTTGGCCTCCCAAAGTGCTGGGATTACAGGCATGAGCCACTGTGCCTGGCCAGATGGCTCACACTTGTAACCCCAGCACTTTGGGAGAGTTAGGTGAAAGGATTGTTTGAGGCCTGGACTTCGAGAATAGCCTGGGCAAAATGATGAGACCCCATCTCTACAAAAAATTAAAATTAGCCAGGCATGGTGATTTGCACCTGTAATCCTAGCTACTCGAGTGACTGAGGCAGGAAGATCCCTTAAGCCTAGGAGTTCGGTGTTATAGTAAACTGTGATAGTGCTACATTCCATTCCAGCCTGGGCAGTAGAACTAGAGACCATGTGTCTCTCTCTTTTTTTTTTTTTTCTTTGAGATGGAGTTTCACCCTTGTTGACCAGGCAGGAATGCAATGGTGCAGTCTTGGCTTACTGCAACCTCTGGCTCCTGGATTCAAGTTATTCTCCTGCCTCAGCCTCCCAAGTAGCTGGGATTACAGGCATGCACCACCATGCCCAGCTAATTTTTTGTATTTAGTAGAGATGGGGTTTCACCTTGTTGGCCAGGCTGGTCTTGAACTCCTGACCTCAGGTGATCCATACACTTCAGCCTCCCAAAGTGCTGGGATTACAGGCGTGAGCCACCATGCCCAGCCTACCTTGTCTTAAAGCTCGGTCAGCAAGATAGAGCCCATTGAGCAGGGGAGGAGACATCAAGGTGAGTTTTTATCTAAAGCTTCCCGGAAAATGAAGCATTGCTTAGAAGCATCTCTCTTCTACAGAGAAAACTTCAGGCAGTCCTACATGGGATTATTTAAGCCAGGAGCCTCAAACATGGCTAAGAAGTTTCCCTAAGATGCTTTGGTGATGAGTCTGTCTACCAGCCAAACCTTTCCCAGAAACTGTCCTTATGCCAACTTAGTCCATGACCCTGAAATGGACTCTTTAAATTTGTGTTTGAGATCAGCAGAATCAAGGCAAGTTAACCTTAAGGAATGGTAAGGGAAAAAGTTTCAGCAGCTTCCTGAAATTGTATCAATATTGATATTACAGGTGTGAGCCAGGTTCAAATGATTCTCTTGCCTCAGCCTTCTGAGTAGCTGGGATTACAGGTGCTCTGCCTGCCACCATTCCCAGCTAATTTTTGTATTTTTGGTAAAGACAGGGTTTCACCATGTTGGCTAGGCTGGTTTTGAACTCCTGACCTCAAGTGATCTGGTTGGCCTCCCAAAGTGCTGGGATTACAGATATGAGCTACCACGCCTGGCTCGGTAATGATTTTTTAGTGGCCAATGGTTTGGCCCTTAGAGTCAGACTGTATAGGTTGACTCTCTAAGAACTGTGTAACTTTGGCAAATTCACTTTTCTGTACCTCAGATCCTGCATCTGTAAGTGAAGAATAACAATAGCACCTGTCTCATAGGATTATTATGAGGAGTCTATGAGATGACACTTGTAAAATGTTAGATTGTTCAATAAATATTATTTAACAGGATCAGTGTCAGGCATTTTACATGCAAGTGCTTCTGTTCCTCCTCACCCTGCAGAAGTAGGTATTATCAGATTAGGAAACTGAGGTTTAGAAATGTCAGTCAGGGTCTGGCACAGTGGCTCACACCTATAGTCCCAGCACTTTGGGAGGCTGAGGTGGGCAGATTGCTTGAGCCCAGGAGTTTGAGACCAGCCAGGGCAACATGGCAAAACCTCATCTCTTTTGATCCACGGTCAGACTCGTTGCCCATTGCGCCACTGGTATGTCATGCGAAACCTCATCTCTATAAAAAAATAAATGCAAAAATTAGCCAGGTGTGGTGGCTCATGCCTGTGGTCCCAGCTACTTGGGAGGCTGAAATGGGAGGATCTCTTGGGCCTGGGAGGCCAAGGTTGCAGTGAGCTGAGATTATATCACCACACTCCAGCCTGGTGGTAGAGCTAGACTCTGTCTCAAAACAAATAAACAAATAAATAAATAAAATTTAAAAGATGAAGACATGTAAGAGATATAGAAAGAAAAAAAATGTAAAAAGAAATGTCAAGTCAGACAGAAAATAGGTGGCAGAGCTGGGATTTGAACCTAGGGTCTGTAGGTCCACAGCTACACTCTTCATTTTATTATGCTATCTCTATCTTTCTTTGTTTTATTTTGTTTTGTTTTTGAGATAGCACCTCACTTTGTCACACAGGCTGGAGTGCAGAGGCACAATCATAGCTTAATATACCCTCAAACTCCTGGGCTCAAGTAGTCCTCCCCCTTCCCTCCTCCCTTCTTCCTCAGCCTTCCTAGTAGCTAGGACTACAGGAGTATGCCACCATGCCTGGCTAATTCTTAAAAATATTTTTTTATAGAGACTGGATCTTACTCTGTTGCCCAGACTGCTCTCGAGCTCCTGGCCTTCAGGTGATCCTCCTGCCTCAGCCTCCCAAAGCACTGAGATTACAGCCATGAGCTACCATATCTGGCCTTAGGCTATTTCCAATGACCTTTATGCATCGAGAGTGAAGTTCAGTTCTCACTTCGTTGCATCTTTCATCTTTTTTTGTAGGATTGCTCCAGTAGAACCACTATAAATAGAGTAAAAGGAAACTTGCATGCATCTTTGCATAATTCAGAATGTTGAAAGGGGTTCAGTTGTCACCCTGATTGGGAGCATTTTCCTGCTCTGAGAGGTAGTATATCTAAAGGAAAGAGAATACAGATGTTTTACGTTCCATCTCTGGTCTGCTCTTAACCAGTAGTGTTAAAATTGCAGGATAGGCCGCGTGCGGTGGCTCACACCTGTAATCCCAGCACTTTGGGAGGCTGAGGTGGGTGGATGATGCAGTCAGGAGTTCAAGACCAGCCTGGCCAAGATGGTGAAACCCCATCTCTACTAAAAATTCAAAACGTAGCCAGGTGTGGTGGCAGGCACCTGTAATCCCAGCTACTTGGGAAGCTAAGGCAGAGAATTGCTTGAACCCAGGAGGCAGAGGTTGCAGTGAGCTGAGGCTGCACCACTGCACTCCAGCTTGGGTGATAGAGTGAGACTCCATCTCAAAAAAAAAAAAAAAGGGCCGGGCGTGGTGGCTCAAGCCTATAATCCCAGCACTTTGGGAGGACGAGGCGGGTGGATCACGAGGTCAAGAGATCGAGACCATCCTGGTCAACATGGTGAAACCCCGTCTCTACTAAAAATACAAAAAATTAGCTGGGCATGGTGGTGCATGCCTGTAATCGCAGCTACTCAGGAGGCTGAGGCAGGAGAATTGCCTGAACCCGGGAGGCGGAGGTTGCGGTGAGCCGAGATCGCGCCATTGCACTCCAGCCTGGGTAACATGAGTGAAACTCCGTCTCATAAAAAAAAAAAAAAAAAAAAAAAAATTGCAGGATAGTGTCATTGGAAGGGGTTTTGTAGCTTATCTTAGAGTCCACCTGTCATTTACAAATGGCAGAATAGACTGAGAGAGCAAAATGCCTCCCTCAGGGTTATGCAGCCAGTTAAAGGCAGAAGCTGGCGTGGAGTACAAGACCCTAGATATCCCAGTCCAGTGCTTCTTCCTCAGTATCATGTAGTGTTGTGCTTCAGTTCTCCCTTGCTAAATGGGGACTATTTTTGTACATGAGCATCCATAGCAGCATTATTCATAGCAATGTTATATTAGCTTTTTAGCTTCCTCAGAGGATTGTTGCAAAGTTCAAATTAAAAGCTTGAACAAAAGTAGTTTGATAGGTATAAAACATTGTATGTATGCAAGGTATCATGCCATTATTCATTCAGCAAATATTTATTGGTGCCTGCTGAGCTTATATTACTCCTGGAAGACCAGGGGGATCAATGGATGAATTGCATGAAGAGCAGGCCCTCAGCATGCTTTTAATCGTTTAAGAAAGGGAAGCCACATAAATAACCACAGCTCAAGGTAGGAGACAGATGAAGGAAAGGCTAAGAATGAAATTTTCTTTTCATAATCTGTGATTTTGAGGTAGAGAAAACAAAGGGTTTTAAGGTATTTCTTTCTTCTTTATTGAGATATAATTCTCATGTACCATAAAATCTACTCTTAAAATTATAGAATTCATTAGTTTTTTTATTTTTTATTTATTTATTTTTTAAGATGGGGTTTCACCATGATGGCCAGGCTGGTCTTGAACTCCTGACTTCAGGTGATCCACCCACCTCGGCCTCCCAAATTGCTAGGATTACAGGCGTGAGCCACAGCACTCGGCCTCATTAGTTTTAGTATAGTCACAATGTTGTGCAACTGTCAGCACTATCTGATTCCAAAACATTTTCATCACCTAAAAAACAAACACATACCCTTTAGCTCACATTCCTCCCCAACACCCCATTTCCTCCCTTAGCACTAGGCAATAACAAATCTACTTTCTGTCTCTGTAGGTTTTCCTATTTGTGACATTTCACATAAATGGAACCATATAATATGTGGTCTTTTGTAACTGGCTTCCTTTACTTAGCAGAATGTTTTGAAATTTCTTCCATGTTGTCATGTTGTTGTATGAATTAGTACTTCATTTCTTTTTTTTTTTTTTTTTTTTTTGGAGACAGAGTTTCGCTCGTTACCCAGGCTGGAGTGCAATGGCGCGATCTCGGCTCACCACAACCTCCGTCTCCTGGGTTCAGGCAGTTCTCCTGCCGCAGCCTCTTGAGTAGCTGGGATTACAGGCACGTGCCACCATGCCCAGCTAATTTTTTGTATTTTTAGTAGAGACGAGGTTTCACCATGTTGACCAGGATGGTCTCGATCTCCTGACCTCGCGATCCACCCGCCTTGGCCTCCCGAAGTGCTGGGATTACAGGCTTGAGCCACCGTGCCCAGCCACTTCATTTCTTTTTTATGGCTGAATAATATTCCATTACAGTGGATATTACCACATTGTATTTATTCATTCATCAGTTGATGGCCATTTGGGTTGTTTCTAATTTGGGCTATTATGAATAATGCTACGATGAGTATTCATGTACAAGTTTTTATATGGACATGTATTTTCTTTCTTTCTTTTTTTGAAACAAGGTTTCACTCTCTCACCCAGCCTGGTGTTTCGTGCCACAAACATAGCTCACTGTAGCCTCAAACTCCTGGGCCCAGGTAATTCTCCTGCCTCAGCCTCCCAGAGTGCTGGGATTATAGGCGTAAGCCACCACACCCAGCCTATTTCTGCGTTATTGTTTATTTAATTAATATTTTGAGACAGAGTCACCCTCTGTTGCACAGGCTGGAATGCAGTAGCACGATCTTAGCTCACTACAACCTCCACCTCCTGAGTTTAAGCGATTCTCCTGCCTTAACCTCCTCAGTAGCTAGGATTACAGGCACCTGCCACCATACCAGCTAATTTTTGTATTTTTTAAATCGAGATGGGGTTTCATCACGTTGGCCAGGCTGGTCTTGAACTCCTGACCTCAAGTGATCCTCCTGCCTCAGCCTCCCAAAGTGCTGGGATTACAGGCATGAGCCACTGTGCCCAGCCTTGTGCAGGTTTTTCATATAGGTAAACTCATGTCATGGTGGTTTGTTGTGCAGATTATTTCGTTACCCAGGTACTAAGCCTAGTACCCAATAGTTGTTTTTTCTGATCCTCTCCCTCTTCCACCCTCCACCCTCAAGTAGGTTGCAGTGTCTGTTCCCTTCTTTGTGTCCATGAGGTCTCACCATTTAGCTTCCACTTACAAGTGAGAACATGCCATATTTGGTTTTCTGTTCCTGCTTTAGTTTGCTAAGGATAATGGCCTCCAGCTCCATCCATGTTCCTGCAAAGGACAGGATCTCATTCTTTCTTATGGCTAAATAGTCATTCCATGATGTATATGTACCACATTTTCTTTTGCTTTTTTTTGAGATGGAATTTTGCTCCTGTTGCCCAGACTGGAGTGCAATGGTGTGGTCTTGGCTCACTGCAACCTCTGCCTCCCGGGTTCAGGCTATTCTCCCGCCTCAGCCTCCCAAGTAGTTGGTATTACAGGTGCCTGCTACCATGCCTGGCTAATTTTTTATTTTTAGTAGAGACAGAGTTTCACCATGTTGGCCAGGCTGGTCTCGAACTCCTTACCTCAGCTGCTCTGCCTGCCTTGGCCTCCCTAAGTGCTGGGATTACAGGTGTGAGCCACTGTGCCTGGCCTGCACCACATTTTCTTTATCCATTCTGCCGTTGATGAGCATTTAGGTTGATTCCATTTCTTGGCTATTGTGAATAGTGCCACAATGAACATACTGCACATGTGCATGTGTCTTTATGGTGAAACAGTTTATATTCCTCTGGGTGTATACCCAGTAATAGGATTGCTGGGGCAAACGATAATTCTATTTTTAGCTTTTTGAGGAATCCTCACACTACTTTCCACAATGGTTGAACTAATTTACACTCCCACTAACAGTGTAATAGTGTTCCCTTTTCTCTGCAACCTTGCCAGCATCTGTTATTTAGACTTTTTAATAATGGCCATCCTGTCTAGTGTGAGATGATATCTCATTGTGGTTTTGACTTGTATTTCTCTCTTTTTTTTTTTTTTGGTACCATGACTGGGATTTTTTGTTTGTTTTCTGAGACGGAGTTTCACTCTTTTTGCCCAGGCTGGAGTGCAATGTAGTGATCTTGGCTCACCGCAACCTCTGCCTCCCGGGTTCTAGCAATTCTTCTGCCTCAGCCTCCCTAGTAGCTGAAATTATAGGCATTCGCCACCACATCCGGCTAATTTTGTATTTTCAGTAGAGACGGGATTTCTCCACGTTGGTCAGGCTGGTCTCAAACTCCCGACCTCAGGTGATCCACCCGCCTCGGCCTCTGAGCAAAGTGCTACGATTACAGGTGTGATCCCACACGCCCAGCTTGACTTGTATTTCTCTAATGATCAGTGATACTGAGCTTTTTTTCATATGCTTGTTGGCCACATGTATATCTTCTTTTGAAAAGTGTTCATGTCCTTTTGCCCACTTAATGGGATATTTTTTTCCTGTAAATTTGTTTAAGTTCCTTATAGATGCTGGATATTAGACCTTTGGCAGATGCATAGTTTGCAAATATTTTCTCCCATTCTATAGGTTGTCTGTTAATAATACACTTTAAAATGATTAATGTAATGTTATGTGAATTTCACTTAAAATTTTTTTTTTGGAGTCAGAGTCTTGTCCTATCACTCAGGCTGGAGTGCAGTGGTGTGATCATGGTTCACTATAGCCAAAACCTCCCGGGCCCAAGCAGTCCGCCCACCTCAGCTTCCCAAGTAGCTGGGACTATAGGTGTGCCACCATGCCCAGCTAATTTTTATACTTTTTGTAGAGATGGGGTTTCGCCATGTTTCCTGGGCCAGTGTCAAACTCCTGGGCTTAAGCAATCTTCCTATAGTGGTCTCCCAAAGTGCTGGGATTATAGATGTGAGCCACCACGCCCAGCCTTAAATTTTTTAAAAAGAAACCATATCCTGGCTGGGCTCAGTGTCACCTCTGTAATCCCAGCACTTTGGGAAGCCAAGGCAGGCAGATCACTTGAGGCCAGTAGCTCAAGACCAGCTAAGCCAACATGGCGAAACCCCGTCTCTACTAAAAATACGAAAAATTAGCCGTGCGTGATGGCACATGCCTGTAATCCCAGCTACCCTGGAGGCTGAGGCGTGAAAATCCCTTGAACCTGAGAGGCAGAGGCTGGAGTGAGCTGAGATGACACTACTGTGCTCCAGCGTGGGCAACAGAGCGAGACTCTGTCAAAAAAAAAAAAGGGGGGGGCAACCATATCCTTTAGCTATCACTTCTCTGTCCCCCCATTCCCTTCAGCCCTAAGCAACCATTAATCTAATTCCTATTTCTATTCTATTTTGTTTTATTTTATATAAATGGAATTATACAATATTTAGGCTTCTTTCACTTGGCATAATATTTTCAGAGTTCATCTATGTTGTAGCATGTATCAGTACTTCATTCCTTCTTATGGCCAAATAACATTTCGTTGTATGGATATACCACATTTTGTTTATTTATCAGTTGATGGATGTTTTAACCTTTTGGCTATTTTGAATAGTACTGCTATAAACTTTTTTTTTTTTGAGACTGAATCTCACTCTCACTAAGGCTGGAGTGGTGTGATCATAGCTCACTGTAACCTCAAACTCTCGAGTTCAAGCAATCCTCTTGCCTCAGCCTCCTCAGTAGCTAGGGCTATATAGATGGATGCCACCACACCTGGCTAATTTTATTCTTTTAGAGATGGGGTTTTGCTGTGTTGCCCAGGCTGGTCTTAAATTCTTGGCCTCAAGTGATCCTTCTTCTCGGCCTTCCAAAGTGCTGGGATTACTGATGAGCCAGTGCACCTAGCCTTGCTATAAATACATTCTTGTACAGATTTCGTGTGGCATTTCTTTGCTTTTAACAAAGTCACAGTTTTCCTTCTGATCTTGCATTTCAAACCTAACAGGTGATAAAGACATCCTATATTCTGCCCTCTCCATCCTGCAGTGAAATCTCCCTTGTAAGCTTCATCTCTGGTAGGAAATTAGAGGGGAAATGTTAATGATCCATGCTTCTGAGCAAATGAAACAGGGGTTACCAGGTTTTAGTAGAATTCAAATTTGGCTAACATTTATTGAGCACTGACTACAATCTAGGTACTGTTAAATACTCTCTTTTTTTATTTTTATTTTTTGGAGACAGAGTCTCACTCTGTTCTCCAGGCTGGAAATGCAGTAGTGCCAACTAAGCTCACTGCAATCTCCACTTCCCAGGTTCAAGCAGTTCTCCTGCTTCAGCCTCCCAAGTAGCTGGGATTACAGGCACATGCCACCACACCCAGCTCATTTTTGTATTTTTAGTAGAGACGGGATTTCACCATGTTGGCCAGGCTGGTCTCAAATTCCTGACCTCAGGTGATTTGCCCGTCTCAGCATCCCAAAGTGCTGGGATTACAGGTGTGAGCCATCACACCCGGCCCTGTTATGTACTTTCTTTTTTTTTTTTTTTT
>NW_022436983.1:20235671-20269716 GCF_009761245.1 Sapajus apella
GCTCTCGTTACCCAGGCTGGAGTGCAATGGCGCAATCTCGGCTCACCGCAGCCTCCGCCTCCTGGGTTCAGGCAATTCTCCTGCCTCAGCCTCCTGAGTAGCTGGGATTACAGGCACGTGCCACCATGCCCAGCTGATTTTTTGTATTTTTAGTAGAGACGGGGTTTCACCATGTTGACCAGGATGGTCTCGATCTCTTGACCTTGTGATCCACCCGCCTCGGCCTCCCAAAGTGCTGGGATTACAGGCGTGAGCCACCACGCCCAGCCCCGTTATGTACTTTCATACATATTTTATGTATTCACAACAACCCATTAAAGTAGGTGTTAGCATCCCCATTTTACAAATGAGGAAATTGAAACTCAGAAAATTTAAGTAACTTGCCTACATAGGTACTAATTGGCACACTGAGGGGGAAGCTGCAATTCAGGCCCAGGTGTCTATGTATTGTATGTTTTTCCCTTTCTGCTACATTATCCAGAGCCAAACAAGAACTGTAGCACACATGAAAGGGGTGGTTCTTCATATTTGGATATTACCATTCAATTCTTGGTTCTAGATATGTAATCTTAACAAATGTACTTTGTTCTAAGTCATGTTAACCTCAGGCTATTATATTACTGGTCACCTTGGCATTATGAGTAGACTAATTCCTTCAAATTGAGCTGTTAACTTTTTTTTTTTTTTTTTTTTTTTTTTGGAGACAGAGTCTCACTCTGTCACCCAGGTTGGAGTGCAGTGGCGTAATCTTGGCTCACTGCAACCTCTGCCTCCTGGGTTCAAGTGATTCTCCTGCCTCAGCCTCCTAAGTAGCTGGGGTTAGTGGTGCGTGCCGCCACTCCTGGCTAATTTTTTGTATTTTTTTTAGTAGAGACAGTGTTTCACCTGATCACCACGTTCGGCTAATTTTCTTGTATATTTTGGAGAGATAGGGTTTCACCATGTTGGCCAGGCTGGTCTTCAACTCCTGACCTCATGATCCACCTGCCTCAGCCTCCCAAAGTGCTGGGATTACAGGTGTGAGCCACCATGCCTAGCCAGACTTTTATTTTCTTGTTAGCATCCTTTAAAATCATAGAGATAGGCTTGTAGAAGAAAGTTTTCCAGTAGCCTAGGTTAAAAGTTTGTAGAAATGATGGGGTTAAATGGTGATATGCTAGGCATTTTAGAGCTCCAGGAATAGAATACCTTTTGGGAGGTATAACATCTGGATAGCAGCTCAAATTTTCTTCGTAACATTATATCTGTGTTTTCCTCAGTACCTTAGGTATTTTTATATTTTTCATAATCCCAGCTCCCAGAAATTGGCTTCTTTCTTTCTCCTTAATTCATTGAGAATCTACTAGAGCTGATCCACAATATCCTAACGTATAGTAAACCTTGGGGCCTGGGCATAGTGCCTCATGCCTGTAATTCCAGCGCTTTGGGAAGCCAAGGTAGGAGGACTGCTTGAAGCTAGCTAGGCAGTCGAGACCAACCTGGGCAACATAGCAAGACTCTGAATTGAGAAAAAAAAAATTAGCTGGAAATGGTGGTGCAAGCCTGTAGTCCTAGCTACTTGGGAGTCTAAGGTGGGAAGAAGGATTGTGTGAGCACAGGAGTTCAAGGTTATAGTATGCTGTAATTGCACCACTATATTCCAGCCTGGGTGATAGAGTAAGTCCCTGCCTCTGTTAAAAAAAATAACCTTTGGTATCAGAAGTGACCTTGGGTGGGAAAAAGAAAAAATAAAAAAATAAAAATAAATAACCTGCCAGATGTTTCAGCCTGGCCAACATGGTGAAACCCTGTCTCTACTTAAAATACAAAAATTAGCCAGGCATGGTGGGGGGGCACCTGTAATCCCATCTATGAGGGAGGCTGAGGCATGAGCCGAGATCATGCCGCTGTACTCCAGCCTGAGTGACAGAGCAAGACTCAGTCTCAAAAATTAAAAAAAATTTTTAAACCCACCAGATGTGGCGGCTCCTGCCTATAAATCCTAGCACTTCGAGAGGCTGAGATGGGAGGATTGCTTGAGCCCAGGAGTTGGATACCAGCCTGGGCAGCAAAGTGAGGTCACATCTCTACAAAAAATAAAAAATATTAGCTGGGCATGGTAACACACACATGTGGTCCCGGCAACTCAGGAGGGTAAGGTGGCAGGATTACTTGAGCCAAGGAAGTCTAGGCTAGAGTGCAGTGAGGCAGTGATTGCGCCACTGCACTCCAGTCTAGGCAACCGAGCAAGGTCTTGTCTCAAAAAAAAACATACAAAATAAAATTGGAAAAACCTTTGTCCTCTAGCTAGAGAAAGTTTTTGTTGAATTTTTATATTTTGCAGACAAATTAGCCATTAATGTATTAGAGCTTCAAGTATGCAAATCAGGGTTTATTGTTAACTGTGCTCTCCTTAGAATGAAGAAGAATTCATGTTAAAGGTTACTTGTGCCCAGGTACATCTCAGCACTTTGGGAAGCCGAGGCAGGCAGATTATTTGAGGCCAGGTATTCAAGACCAGCCTGGGCAAAATGGTGAACCTCTGTCTCTACAAAAAATACAAAAACTAGCTGGGCTCAGTAGTGCATGCCTGTAGTCCCAGCTACTTGGGAGGCAGAGAGGCGTGAAAATCACTTAAATCCAGGAGGTGGAGGTTGCAGTGAGCCGGGATTGCACCACTGCACTCCAGTCTGGGTGACAGAGCGAGACTCTGTCTCAAAAAAAAAAAAAAAGAAGTTATTTGTGGTCTGTTATGGTCCCTGTGGTCCCCTTTTTCCATTAGGGTTTTCCAAGTTGTCTTTCTTATTCTGTATGATGTGTTTAGTTTGTTTCCCTCAGTGTCATTTTATGTGCTTCTAAGATGTAGGAACAAATGAGTATAAAGAAGGTTTAACTTATTAATTCGTGTTGTTCTTTCTGAATTTAGTGTCCTACCTATTTCTTTTGGTCGTTTGGTTACATTTCCCTTTTTTAGTCTCTTTATTGTGCTCTGATTACAATGGCTTTATAGTCAATGAAGAACAGCTGTATTGCCTGTCTTTGTTTTTTACTGTTATTGTTGTTTTTTGTGGGGGGGCTGAGTCTCACTCTGTCACCCAGACTGGAGTGCAGTGGTGCACTCTCTGCTCCCTGCAACCTCTGCTTCCTGGGCTCAAGCGATTCTCCTGCTTCAGCCTCCTGAGTAGCTGGGATTACAGGCATGCGCCACCAAGTCCAGCTAATTTTTTTTTTTTTTTTTTTTGAGACGGAGTTTTGCTCTTGTTACCCAGGCTGGAGTGCAATGGCGCGATCTCGGCTCACCGCAACCTCCGTCTCCTGGGTTCAAGCAATTCTCCTGCCTCAGCCTCCTGAGTAGCTGGGACTACAGGCGTGCACCACCATGCCCAGCTAATTTTTGTATTTTTAGTAGAGACGGGGTTTCACCATGTTGACCAGGATGGTCTCGATCTCTTGACCTCGTGATCCACCCGCCTCGGCCTCCCAAAGTGCTGGGATTACAAGCGTGAGCCACCGCGCCCGGCCGATTTTTTTATATTTTTAGTAGAGACAGGGTTTTACCATGTTGGGCAGGCTGGTCTCCTCAATCTTTTGACCTCGTGATCCACCTGCCTCAGCCTCCCAAAGTGCTGGGATTACAGGCATGAGCCACCACGCCCAGCCTTTTTTTTTTTTTAAACAGGGTTTTGCTCTGTCACCAGGCACCAGGCTGGAGTGCAGTGGTGCAAGCTTGGCTCACTGCAACCTCCACCTCCCGGGTTCAAGCAATACTCCTGCCTCAGCCTCCCAAGTAGCTGGGACTACAGGCACGTGCCACCATGCCCAGCTAATTTTTGTATTTTTAGTAGAGATGGGGTTTCACCATGTTGGCCAGGATGCTCTTGATCTCTTGACCTTATGATCTACCCGCCTTGGCCTCCCAAAGTGCTGGGATTACAGGCGTGAGCCACTGTGCCCAGCCAAGTAGCTATATTCTTAGACTAAAAGAAAAACCTTTTGACTTACATTATTTCATTTCATCTCCACAGCAGTCTTTCAAGGAAAAAGGGTATTGTGGTTAAGGAATGAACCTTTTTTGGGTGAAGCATACATAATGCCATCAGTGTTTGTTCCAGTGCATCCTATGCCAGTGAGTCACAGGAATGAGCGCCTACTTGGAAAGACTGAAAGACTTAAGCAAGGTCACAAAACTATTCTTAATACCAGATATAGTCACTTCTTTGGTGTTATTTCCAATATAATCGTCCTCACCTCATATGCTTGGTGATTGTGGGGAAATTGTTGTTGTTGTTGTTTTGATTTTGACTAGTATATCACAAAGCAGAGCTATAGACACAATTTCAGGACAGTGTTTAGCTTACATTAATTTGTTCAAATTCACGTTTTTAATTTGATGGCCAAAGAGCTCTGGAAAAATCACCATGAAATTATAATTCTCAGGTGGTATTCCCGGTGGTCTTGATGCTCACCCTTAAAAATGCCAGCAGCTGCCATATCTCCCTGGTAATGACACTAAGATGGCAATGCTGAATGGTTTCATGTTGTAAGAGAAGGTTCTTGCCTTTTTAAGAGCTCATGATCCTGCCAGGCATGGTGGCTCACGCCTGTAATTCTAGCACTTTTGGAGGCTGAGCTGAGAGGATTACTTGAGCCCAGGAGTTTGAGACCAGACTGGGCAACATAATGAGGTCCCATCTCAATTTAAAAAAAAATGGCTGGGCACAGTGGCTCATACCTGTAATCCCAGCACTTTGGGAGGCCGAGGCAGGCTGATCACGTGAGGTCGGGAGTTTGAGACCAGCCTTGTCAATATGGTGAAACCCCCACCTCTACTAAAAATAAAAAAATTAGCCAGGTGGCAGGTGCCTGTAGTCCCAGCTATTCGGGAGGCTGAGACATGAGAATCACTTGAACCCAGGAGGTGGAGGTTGCAGTGAGCCAAGATCACGCCGCTGCACTCCAGCCTGAGCAACAAAACGAGACTCTGCCCCAAAAAAAAAAAAAAAAAAAAAAAAAAAGCCCAGGCACGGTGGCTCATATCTGTAATCCCAGCACTTCAGCACTTTGGTAGGCCTAAACGGGTGAATCACAAGGTCAGGAGTTCAAGATCAGCCTGGCCAACATGGTGAAATTCCGTCTCTACTAAAAATACAAAAATTAGCTGGGTGTGGTGGCAGGCACCTGTAATCCCAGCTACTCACGAGGCTGAGGCAGGAAAATCAACTGAACCCAGGAGCCAGAGGTTGCAGTGAGCTGAGATTGCACCGTTGCACTCCAGCCTGGACGACAGGGCAAAACTCTATCTCAAAAAAAAAGAAAAAAAAAAGAAAAAGAAAAAAGCTTGTGATCCCAAAATTGATTATGGAGGCATTAGTCCCAAAGAACTTGGGCTGAATGAGAATATCTAATTTGGCAGCAAGTTTTTTTTTACCGTCCTACTGCATGCTTAGCACTAAAGGAAAAAAAAAATCTGCAATAACATAATGTTTAGGTGTAGAGTTTTCTTTTGTGGTTAAGTGACAGAGTAAAGGAAGAAGTCTGCTCACAGATCAGACTTCAGGTGAAAAACGTGTGATTTCACGAGGGTGTGCTAGGAATCTGCAGGAGGCCAGCTGGTGAGAGATTGAAAGGTGGCATTGTGAGGTCCTAATGGCTGGCAGGGTTGGCAGAGAGAACTGGTGGACCCTGACAGCCATCTTCTGAGGACAAAGGGCCATCATTGGGCAAAAAGACCAAACTTCTTCTGTGTGGCTTCAGAGGTAGAAGCAGGACTAAAAGGTGAAAATGACAGGAGGCAGAACTTTCCTTGAAAGTCTAATATTTTTAAATCTGATTATAAAAGTGTGCTTTTATAGAATAATTTTTAAAATATTAAAAAGTAGAAAAAGTCGGTTATATTATTACCCAGAGACAGCTATTATTTTCTTTTCATTATTTTACTTATTTTTTTATTTATTTATTTTTTTTTTTTTGAGACAGAGTTTCACTCATGTTGCCCAGGCTGGAGTGCAATGGCGTGATCTCGGCTCACCGCAACCTCCGCCTCCTGGGTTCAGGCAATTCTCCTGCCTCAGCCTCCTGAGTAGCTGGGATTACAGGCACGCACCACCATGCCCAGCTAATGTTTTGTATTTTTAGTAGAGACGGGGTTTCACCATGTTGACCAGGATGGTCTGGATCTCTTGACCTCGTGATCCACCCGCCTCGTCCTCCCAAAGTGCTGGGATTACAGGCTTGAGCCACCACGCCCGGCCAATTTTACTTATTTTTAATTTGTTTAAAGACAGAATCTTGTTCTGTTATCTAGGCTGGAGTGCAGTAGAGTCATCCATAGCTCACTGCAGCCTCAAACTCCCGGCTCAAGTGATCTTCCCACCTCGGCTTCCTGAGTAGCTGGGACTACAGGTGCATGCCACCATGCCCACCTATTTTTGTTGTTGTTGTTGTTACAGATAAGGTCCCACTTTGCTGCCCAGACTGGTCCCAAACACCTGGTTTCAAGCAGTACTCCCACTTCAGCCTCTCAAAGTACTGGGATTACAGCTGTGAGCCATGCCTGGCCCTATTTTTTTTTTTTTTTTTTCGAGAGGGTCTCATTTGTTGCCCAGACTGGAGTCCATTCGTGTGGTCTTAGTTTACTGCAACCTCTGCCTCCCAGGCTCAAACAATCCTCCCACCTCAGCCTCCTTAGTATCTGGGATCACAGGCATGTGCCACCACAACCCAGCTATTTTTTTATAGAGAAAAGGTTTTGCCATGTTGCCCAGGCTGGGCTGGAACTTAGGAGCTCAAGTGATCCACTCACCTCAGCCTCCCAAAGTGCTAGGATTACAGGTGTGAGCCACTATACCCAGCCTATATTTCCTTTTATAAACATAGCTGTGATAACTGTGGAAAAAGCAGCATGTTATATAAACACTATGATAAGACGTAAAGATTTTGTCCTTCATAGTTTGATTTCTAATCTCTGTATGATATCATATGGCTATACTATACATTATTTAGTCATTCCTCTATTATTAGAAATTTGGTTAGCTTTAATTTTTTTGCTGTTACAAAATCTATGATGAATATGCTTGGGTATGGAATCTTATTTCTTATATTTTGAGTTTTCCTTTTTTTTTTTTTTTTTTAAGATGGAGTTTCACTCTTGTCGCCCAGGCTGGAGTGCAGTGGCACAGACTCGGCTCACTGTTGGGTTTAAACGATTCTCCTGCCTCAGCCTCCCAAGTAGCTGGGATTACAAGTGTGTGCCACAACGCCCAGCTAATTTTGTTTTTTTTGTTTGTTTTTTGAGGCAGAGTCTCGCTCTGTCACCCAGGCTGGACTGCAGTGGCATGATCTTGGCTTGCTACAACCTCTGCCTCCTGGGTTCAAGCGATTCTCCTGCCTCGGCCTCTTGAGTAGTGGGACTACAGGCATCCACCATCACACACAGCTAATTTTTGTATTTTTAGTAGAGATAGGATTTCATCATATTAACCAGGCTGATCTTGAACTCCTGACCTTGTGATCTGCCTGCCTCAGCCTCCCTAAGTGCTGGGATTACAGGTGTGAGCCACCAAACCCGGCCTAATTTTGTATTTTTAATAGAGAGTGTTTTACCATGTTGGCCAGGCTAGTCTCGATCTCCTGACCTTGGGTGATCCTCCCACCTCGGCCTTCCATAGTGCTGAGATTACAGGCCTGAGCCACCACGCTGGGCCATATTTAGAGTTTCCTTATGATAAAATTGTTTTTCTTTTTTAGAGACAGAGTCTCACTATGTTGCCCAAGCTGGACTTGAACTCCTGGGCTCAAGTGATCTTCTTGTCTCAGCCTCCTGAGTAGTTGGGACTACAGGCGCACACCATGGCACCACCACACCTGACTTTTCTTTTTCTTGTGGCAAATCCTCAGAAATAGGATTGCTTGTTATTTTTTTTTTCTTTTTCTTTTTCTTTCTTTCTTTATTTTTTGGGACGGAGTCTTGCTCTGTGGCCCACACTGGAGTGCAGTGGTGTGATGTTGGCTCACTGCAACCTCCACCTCTAAGGTTCAGGCAATTCTCCTTCCCCATCCTCCTGAGTAGCTGAGATTACAGGCATGCGCCACCATGCCCAGCTCATTTTTTGTAGTTTTAATAGAGACAAGGTTTCACTATGTTGGCCAAGCTGATCTTGAACTCCTAACCTCAGGTGATCCTCTTGCCTCGGCCTCCCTAAGTGCTGGGCTTACAGGCATGAGCCATCACACCCAGCTGATTGCTTGTTATTTCTAACCATCAGAGTTGTATAACACAGGAATAGGTTGCTTTGACAAGTGGTGAGAGGAGGCCAGGCTCAATGGCTCACACCTGTAATCCCAAAACTTTGGGAAGCAGAGGTGGGCAGATCTCTTGAGCTCAGGAGTTCAATACCAGCCTCAGTAAGATGACAAGATCCCATCTCTACAAAAAAAGAAAAGAAAAAATTAGCTGGAAGGGGTGGTGTGCACCTGTGGTTTCAGCTACTCAGGAGGCTGAGATGGGAGGATCACTTGAGCCTTGGAAATTGAGGCTACAGTGAGCCCTGATCGTGCCATTGCACTCCAGCCTGGGTGACAGTGAGGCCCTATCTCAAAAAAGAAAAAAGGAGTAGTGAGACTAAAAGCCTACCCACCCAGATGTTAAAGGAGGATTTCTTCATTAGGGTGGGTCTTGGACACGGTCACCATTACATTTCCTTTACACTATTTGATTCTGTGAATCTGTTAGAGGCTTGAGAGTTCTGTCTGTGATACCGATTTGGTTTCAGGGAGAGCCAAGCTGAGGATCAGAGATTTGAAGCATAACTAAAAGTTTAGACGAGCTGCCGCAGATGCATACTGAGCAAGTGAAACTTGAAGTCTTTCTAGCTTGTGCCTTGTTCTAACTTTAAGGATATGCTACCATCATCCTTCATACTTATACTCAACCTGCCATTTTCTGATGAAGCATAACATACTCCTTCCGTGTTTGTTCCAGCGCTTATTGGGGCTGTGCTACCGTTCTCCCCACCCACTTCACCCATTAGGTTTTTTCAAGACTATGGTTTTTCAACACTATGGAGCAGGGCCAGCCCACCATGCCACAAAGGACAGGCAATAGCCAGTTCACTGTTTTAGGGGTGGGCTGTTTTAGGAGTGGAATTAGGTCTTGGGAGCCACCTTATTATCCATCCTCTAAAGTTTGATGATTTTTTTTTTCTCCAGGTACTTAAATGTGTGTTTTGTGGACCTGGGCTTGGCTGGAATGCTCAGGGGTCCTGAAGATCCTCCTATAGCTTCCTTCTGTTGAACCCATTAAGAAAAGATGGCAAAAGTCAACATAACTAGAGACCTTATCCGTAGGCAGATCAAGGTAAGCAGCCCAGACTTCTGAACCAGATCATGAGATCCTTTCGTTCCCACAGATTGATTTTACAGGTGAAAAAACAGATCTACAGTCTGTGACTTGCCGAAAGTCACATAGCTAGTTAGTGGCAGACCCAGAACTAGAATCGAGGTCTCTTCCTCTCCATCTTGTATTGTCTAAGAACATGGATTTCATGGAGGCTCTGTCCATGTACTTGTGCCTGGGCTGCTAAGATTAATGCAGGCTAGCGAGGGAGGGAAGCTGTCAGTGTGTTGTGCAGACGCATACACATCCGTGTGTTGGGCAGGTGGTGCACAAGAGTAGATATAACTTCTTCATGTTGCTCCAGATGCCATGTGGTATATGTAAGAGATCCTGGGAGAGTCTTAATCCAGTTCAGCTTGGATTCTCTTCGAGGGCAGTTTGTATGTAGAAGACACTCTGATACCTGTGAGACGAATGGATGACTGGGCAGTCAAGTTCAGTTAGTGAAGTAGCCCCAGGCTTTGTCAGGAAAACCCTCAGTAAAGGAGCCATAGAGGTTTAATGGAATACATTAAACCAAGGCATGATGTGCACCAGCACTGGAAAGAATCCCCAGTTGGAGTCAGGAGCTTAATCTCACCACTGCCCTAATTAACTACCTATAGGTTTTTAGTCATTTTACCTCCTGTGCCTCAGTTTTATGTTGTTAAATGACGATAATGGCTGTCTGCCTGTAGGCCGACCTTGAGAATGAAATCTGAATGAGCTTGAGAAAGTTCTTTGAAAGTTAAGTGCTAAAAAGTGCTAAAAAAAATTTTTTAACAAAAAAATTTTTAAAAACCAAGTGGCACACAGCATAAGCTGTCATCACCATTTAGAAGGATTGAGTTTGTGCCTCTACATGAGCCATGTGCTTGGTACATTTGTTTATTTTTCCCTGCATCCCTAAATCCTTTTATTTATTTTTTATTTTTATTTTCTGAGATGGAGTTTTGCTATTGTTGCCCAGGCTGGAGTGCAATGGCACGATCTTGGCTCACTGCAACCTCCGCCTCCTGGTTTCAAGTGATTCTCTTGCCTCAGGCTCCCGAGTAGCTGGAATTACAGGCACGCGCCACCACTCCCAGCTAATTTAGTATTTTTAGTAGAGGCGGGGTTTTACCATGTTGGCCAGGCTAGTCTCAAACTCCTGACCTCAGGTAATCCTGACCTCCTTGGCCTCCCAAAGTACTGTGGTTACAGGTGTGAGCCACCACGCCCAGCCCCTGAATCCTTTTAGCTTTATCCATTTGTGGGAGTTCTTTGTGTGTGATTTCATTAGAC
The DNA here is from genome assembly GCF_009761245.1 of Sapajus apella. NCBI lineage: Eukaryota > Metazoa > Chordata > Mammalia > Primates > Cebidae > Sapajus > Sapajus apella. The sequence goes on from NW_022436983.1 coordinate 20,246,308, forward strand.
TGAGTGGTCCTCAAGGACAGAGGCCATTTCCTAAAGGCATAGAATCATCAGGGTTTTTTTCCCCTTTGTATATAATATGTGTCCTAAAGATGATGCCCACCCTGTCCAACCTAAATATGTAACTATTCCTTATTTGTTGTTTCCAATTTTTCTTCTTTCCTTTTTAAAAATTTTTTGCTTTCTTTAAAATAAAAAAACTGAACAGTACAACTTAGTGCTTAATTATATACTACTATCTCCTATTACTCTCTAATCCTTGCCCAAGGATAATACAAGGTCCTGTAGGACAGTTCCTTGTTGTCTTCTCTAGCTCCTGTGGTGCCCAGCAAAGGGCTGGATATATAATAGGCACATAATAAACCATATTTAATTGAATCAATGAAATCAAGAATTTGTTTCTGTCACCTAGGAGCGGGGTGCTCTGAGCTTTGAGCGGCGCTACCATGTCACTGACCCCTTTATCCGGCGGCTGGGCTTGGAAGCAGAGCTGCAGGTAAGAGATCCAGTTTGCATCCTAGATGCCCATGGCCTGCTCTCTATTCTCTGTCTGCAGAAATCCTCTTGGTCTTATCAAGGCATAAACAAGTGTTTCTCTGCAGGCTATATCTGAAGGTTACTTCTCCTTTAACAGGCAGCTAAATCTGAATCAAGATCAGTGATTGACGTAGTCACATAAATTTTTTTTTTGGACATATTATTTGCTTTGTGCTTTAAAAAAGTTTGTTGAATTCCATACCACTAGTTTTACTATTGGCTTGGATAGTGAATACAGATTCCTACCTGTATACAGGAATATAGAATTTAAAGTGTTTTCTTATACACATACACATAATGTATACATGCACACACATACAAACACCCACACTTTCTTATCTTAGCATCAAAGCAATGTTATGGGGATATAGACTAAGAATAGGTATTTTGAAAAAAGAGACAGGGCATGGTGGCTTATGCCTGTTATCCCAGCACTTTGGGAGGTCAAGGAGGGCGGATCACTTGAGGCCAGGAGTTTGAGACCAGCCTGGCCAACATGGTGAAACCCCATCTCTCCTAAAACTACAAAATTAGCCAGACATGGTGGTGCATGCCTGTAATTCCAGCTACTCAAGAGGCTAAGGCATGAGAATTGCTTGAATCCAGGAGGCGGAAGTTGCAGTGAGCCAAGATAGCACCAGTGCACCCTAGCATAGACAACAGAGTGAGACTCAGTCTCAAAAAAGAAAAAAATGAAAGCCAGATTCATGGCTGGGCGCAGTGGCTCACACCTGTAATCCCAGCACTTTGGGAGGCTGAGGCGGGTGGATCACGAGGTCAAGAGATCGAGACCATCCTGGTCATTATGGTGAAACCCCGTCTCTACTAAAAGTACAAAAATTAGCTGGGCATGGTGATGCAGGCCTGTAGTCCCAGCTACTCGGGAGGCTGAGGCAGGAGAATCACTGGAACCCAGGAGGCGGAGGTTGTGGTGAGTCAAGATTGTGCCATTGCACTCCAGCCTAGGTAACAAGAGTGAAACTCCATCTCAAAAAAAAAAAAAGAAAGCCAGGTTCAATGATACATGCCTATAGTCCCAGCTGTTTGGGAGGCTGAGGCAGGAGGATTGCTTGATCCCAGGAGTTCAAGTCCAGCCTGAGCAATATAGAAGACCTCATCTCTAAAAATTAACGTAAAATAATAAAATGTTTAAAAACAAAAACAAAAACCTTGTTCAAGTTTGTCCTGTCTAGTCCATGGGTAGGCCAGACCTTTGGTCCATAAATTCAGCCTTGTTATTTTGTCTGACACAGAAACTCCATAATGTTAGTTTCATTCTTTTTCCTTCCTCAGCATCATGTGTTTTGTGTGTGGGTTTTTTGTTTTTTGTTTTTGGTAGAGATATGGGGTATTGGTGTGTTGCCCAAGCTGATCTCCAATTCCTGGCCTCAAGCAGTTCTCCCACCTTGGCCTTCCAAAGTGCAAGGAGTACAGGCATGAGCCACTTCACCCAGCCAAGATCACATTTTGAATCTTTTTTTTTTTTTTTTTTTTTGAGACAGTGTCTTGCATTGTTGCCCAGGCTGGAATGCAGTGGTGCCATCATGGCTCCCTGCATCCTCAACTTCCTGGGCTCAAGTGATTCCCCTGCCTCAGCCCCCTGAATAGCTGGGATTACAGATACATGCCACCATGCCCAGCTAATTTTTGTATTGTTTTTGCAGAGACAGAGTTTCACCATGTTGCCCAGCCTGGTCTCAAACTCCTGAGCTCAAGCCATCCACCCACCTTAACTGCCCAAAGTGCTTGGATTACAAGTGTGAGCTACTGTGCCTGGCCCACATTGTAATCTTAAAGAAATCAGTACTTGTTGAGCTTTGGCATAGTATCAAAGAAAGAAATATACAGTTACCTGAAAAGGCTACTCAAATATTCCTTTCAATTCCAACTTCTTTGTGAGGCTGGATTTTTTTTCATATACTTCAACTAAAAATGACATGACATTGCAATGGGCTGAATACAAAAGCAGGTGAGAATCTACTGGTCTTCCATTAAACTAAACATTAAAGAAGTTTGCAAAAATCCAAAACAATGCCACTCTTTTTATTAAATTCTTTTGCCTTGGAAAATATAGTTTTTTCATTTAAAATGTGTTTTTTGTTGTTGTTTTTTAGTGAATTAATAATATGCCAACGTAGGCAACATGGTGAGACCTTGTCTTTACTAAAAATTTTTTTTTTTTAGAGATGAGGTTTCACCATGTTGGCCAGGATGGTCTCGAACTCCTGACCTCAAGTGAGCTGCCCGCCTCGGCCTCCCAAAGTGCTGGGATTACAGGCGTATAATTTTAAATATTAGCCACCACGCCTAGCCTAAAATTTTTTAAAAAAATGAATTAGCCAGGCATTGTGGTGCATACTTGTCCCAATATTTGGGAGGCTGAAGTAGGAGGATCACTTGGGCCCAGGAGATTAACGCTGCAGTGAGCTGTGATTGTGCCACTGTATTCCAGCCTAGGTGACAGAGCAAGACCCGGTTTTTTTTTTTTTTTTTTTTTTTAAATTGTCTTAATTTCTAATATGATAAATATTGATAGATATAATCCATATAAACAAAAGCTCTTTGGGATCATCAATAATTTTTAATTGTGTAAGGGGTTCCTGAAACTAAAAATGTTAAGAACCACTGCTCCATAGAGCCATGGAATAGGATGCCTGGATAATATCTCCTAGGTGAAAAGTAGGAAGAGCAAGAAAAGATTCCAGGACCAAGAACCAAGGTGTTTCAACATTTAGAGAGTACCTACTTTTCCTCTTCCTCCACCCACTGGAGACAGAAAGGATAGCCATAGAGGTCTGAGGAGAACATGGTATCATGGTAGCCAAGGAGGAGAGAAAGCTCAATTGTGTCGATTTTTACAGCCTAACTCCCAAAAAGCCATCTGTTTCCCTCTTTCTTAGTTTGGAGTTGGAGGGAATACTATTTGGATTACCCAAAATGGTAATTAAAATATGTCTATAAGCAATATGAACTTGGAGAAGTCCTTTAACTTCTTTTTCTTCTTCAAGCTTCCAGAACAATATTCCATAGTCAAAGTCCTTTAACTTCTAAAGGCTATTTCTTCATCTGTAAAATACACTTCTTAGGTGTATGAAGAGGAATAAGTAAGTTAGTTTATGTGAAGTACCTAGTACAGTGTCTAGTATATTGTAAAAGTCCATGACATACAATAACTGCTATTATTGTTGTTATTTATAGAACGCTCTTAAAGTTTCCTAAGTTGCCAGTCCCAAGATGCTTATTTGATGGCATCTAACTGTTTAAAACTTCTTCAGTCATTTCCTTCCTTATTTTATTTCCATCATTGTTACATATGAACCTCATGTTAGTTAACAATAGATGATCTCTGACATTAAGAAAACATGATTAGTGGGAGGTAACGGTGCGATAAGGGGAAAATCAACAGTAAAAGCTCCTTCCTTTTGGTGGTTACTGATTATGATGTTTTCTTTACAGTCTGGGCAAAACATTTTTTCCTGGGTTTTCTAATTTTCTCCACTGTATGCTTTTGAAAAAATGCAAAGGGAAGCTGAAAGAGAACTGTTATGACATAGTGTTGAACATTTAGTAGATGCTCAATAAAAACCTGTTAGTTTGGTTGGCTTTTTAAAATTTTCTACATTAGAGGTAGCTCTCATAACCCTATCCCTATTCAACCATGCAATTTCTCTAGCTTCTGCCTTAATAATCTGATCTGATTTTTGCTTTTTGGCTTTATAGTTTACATTTCATGTCAGTTGAAAATTCAGACTTTAGCTGCTAGTCTTGATATTTGTTTTCCTTCCTGTATGTTGATAGAATTTGTACCTACAGAGATGACTGTTTAAAAAGTCTCCAAGTTAACTTGGATTTCTTTATCTTTCTTTCTTTTCTTTCTTTTTTTCTCTTCTTTCTTTTCTTTTTCTTTCCTCTCTCTCTGTCTCTCCCTTCCCCTTGTTCTTTCTTCCTTCCTTCCTTCCTTCTTTCTCTCTCTCTGTCTCTCTCCCTTTCCTCCCTCCCTCCCTTTTTCCTTTCCTTTCCTTTCCTTTCTTTCTTTTTCTTTCCTTTCTTTCTTTTTTTTTTTTTTTAAGACAGAATCTCTCTCTGGTCACCAGGCTGGAGTGCAGTGGCATGATCTTGGCTCACTGCAACCTCCACCTCCCGGGTTCAAATGATACCCCTGCCTCAGCCTCCTGAGTAGCTGGGACTATAGGCACGCACCACCATGCCCAGCTAATTTTTTGTATTTTAGTAGAGACAGGGTTTCACTATGTTGGCCAGGATGGTCTTGATCTCTTGACCTCGTGATCCACCCACCTCGCCCTCCCAAAGTGCTGAGATTACAGGCGTGAGCCACCAAGCCCGGCTCTTTCTTTTCTTTCTTTCTTTATTTTTTTGGCAACAGAGTCTCATTCTGTCACCCAGGCTGGAGTGCAGTGGCTGATCTTGGCTCAGTGCAACCTCTGCGTCCTGGGCTGAAGCAATTCTTGTGCCTCAGCCTGAGTAGCTGGGATTACAGACGTGCAAGACCACACCCAGCTAATTTTTTTATTTTGCTAGAGATGGAATTTTGCCAGGTTGGCCATCCTTGTCTCAAATCCCTGTTCTCAAGTGATCCACCCACCTTATATTTTAATAGGTCAACATTCATATGGTTCAAATTCAAAAAGTTTAAAAAGTCATCTTACTATTTTTCCCAGCTACCTAATCCACTTACATGGAATCAAATAATATACTCAGTTTTAGTATTCTTTCAGATAAATTTTATGCATAAAATTCTTACTTTTCTCACAAATGTTAGCCTAACATATTTGCTGTTTTAATAAGAACATCAACAACTTACTAAAAAAGTAAGGTCTAAAACAATGAAGTATCTTTGGAAAGATACTTTCATAATTTTGCCATATTCATACATAAAGATATTTCTAATTTCTAATTCTTTCATGGCTCAGAGTGTTCTGTTGTGTATGTGGACCCATAATTAAATTGTCCCTACCAGTGTACTTCCAATTTTTGCATGTATGAGGTCATTTCTTTTTTTTTTTAGACAGAGTTTCACTCTTGTTACCCAGGCTGGAGTGCAATGGCGCGATCTCGGCTCACCGCAACCTCCACCTCCTGGGTTCAGGCAATTCTCCTGCCTCAGCCTCCTGAGTAGCTGGGATTACAGGCACGCACCACCATGCCCAGCTAATTTTTTGTATTTTTAGTAGAGACGGGGTTTCACCATGTTGACCAGGATGGTCTCAATCTCTTGACCTCGTGATCCACCCGCCTCGGCCTCCCAAAGTGCTGGGATTACAGGCTTGAGCCACGGCGCCCGGCCCGAGGTCATTTCTTATGACATAATTTGGCACATTCGGGGTATATCTCTATCGGATAAATACCTGGGGTGGAATTTGTTGGTCAGAGGATATATGCATCTGTGATTTTGATAAATATTACCAAAATTGCTTTTCATGGTGTATGTACCAACTTTTACTCATATCATACTCCTTCACTTTTCTATCAATCATAATGCTCAACAAATATTCCCTCTCAGACCCCAACGTGCCCATCATCATTTTGAGAAATTTCACAGGCCATGTATGGTGGCTCACACCTGTAATCTCAGTACTTTGAGAGGCCGTGGCAGGCAGATTGCTTGAGCTTAGGAGTTTGAGACCAGCCTGGGCAACATGGCAAGACCCCTGTCTCTATGCCTTAAAAAATGAAAACATGGGGTTGGGCTCAGTGGCTCACACCTGTAATCCCAACACTTTGGGAGGCCGAGGTGGGCAGATCACCTGAGGTCATGAGTTCAAGACCTGCCTGACCAAATGGAGAAACCCCGTCTCTACTAAAAATACAAAATTAGCCGGGCATGGTGGCACATGCCTGTAGTCCCAGGTACTTGAAAGGCTGAGGCAGGAGAATCTCTTGAACCCAGGAGGCAGAGGTTGTGGTGAGCCAAGATCGCGTCATTGCATTCCAGCCTGAGAAACAAAAGGGAAACTCTGTCTCAAAAATAAATAAACAAACAAAAAAATGAAAACATAAAAAAAGAGGAATTTCACAGATAAGTACAGAATGATAGGCCAGAGAGATCACAGGTTGGCTTTCAAGACACTTTTCAATTTTTTTTTTTTTTTGAGACAGAGTTTCACTCTTGTCCAGGCTGGAGTGCAATGGCGTGATCTCGGCTCACTGCAACCTCCACCTCCCAGGTTTAAGCAATTCTCCTCCCTCAGCCTTCCGAGTAGCTGGGACTACAGATGCATGCCACCACACCCAGCTAATTTTTGTATTTTTAGTGGAGACGGGGTTTCACCATGTTGACTGGGATGGTCTTGATCTCCTGACCTCATGACCTCGGCTTCCCAAAGTGCTGGGATTACAGGCGTGAGCCACCGCACCTGGCCAAATTTTTTTTTTTTTTTTTAAGTTTTTTTGAGATGGAGTCTTGCTTTTTTGCCCAGGCTGGAATGCAGTGGCGCGATCTTGGCTCACTACAACCTCCACCTCCCGGGTTCAAGTGGTTCTCCTGTCTCAGCCTCTTGAGTAGCTGGGAGTCAGGTGCGTGTCAGCATGCCCAGCTAATTTTCTGTATTTTTAGTAAAGACGGGGTTTCACTATGCTGGCCAGGCTGGTCTCAAACTCCTGACCTCAGGTGATCCGCCCTCAGCCTCCCAAAATGCCAGGATTACAGGCATGAGCCACTGCACCCAGCCCAAGATACTGTTTACATTAAAAATATAGGCTGGCCACAGTGGCTCACGCCTGTAAATGCTAACACTTTGGGAGGCTGAGATGAGAGGATGGCGAATCCAAGAGTTCAAGACCAGCGTGGGCAACATAAGGAGGCCCTGTCTCAAAAAAAAAAAAAAAAAAATTAGCCAGGCATGGAGGCACATGCCTGTCATCCCAACTACTTGGGAGGCTTATGCAGTGGGATCGCTTGAGCCCAGGAGGTTGAGGCTGCAATGAACCGCGATCACACCGCTGCATTCCAACTTGGGCAACTGAGCCAGACTGCCTCAAAAAAAAAAAAAAAGTACAAAACAGTAAATATGTTAGGCTAACATATGAGTGTGGCAAGAGAGAACAGAATGCTCAGTTCAAGAGAACAATTAGTTGCAGAATCCAAGTGGAAGAAGGATGAGAAATGAGGTTGGTGAGGTAAGTGTGGGTGGGCTGTTCCTAATGAAGGAGGTTGTAAGCTACATGGAAGACTGTGGACAATGGAGAGGCACTGAATGGTTTTTAACATAAGGGCAACATGATTAGAGTTACGCTTTTTTTTTTTTTTTTTTTTTTTTTTGAGATAGAGTCTTGCTCTGTCACCCAGGCTGGCGTGCAGTGACGTGATCATGGCTCACTACAACCTTGACCTCTTGGGCTTAGGATGATCCTCCCATTTCAGCCTCCTGAGTAGCTGGGATTACAGACACGCACCACCATGCCCAGCCAGTTAGATACAGGGTTTTACCATGCTTAGGCTGGTTTGAACCCCTAGGCTCATGTAGTCCACCCACCTTGCCTCTCAGAGTGCTGGGATTACAGGCATGAGCCACTATGTCTGGGCAGAGTTATGCTTTTTAAAAAATTAATGTTGGCTTCAAAATGAAGAATAGATTACAGGAGTTTAAACTGGAGACAGGCAGAACTAGTTAAGAGGTTATGACAGTGATTCAGGAAGAGGTGATGGGTTATCTGAACTAAAATAACAGTAATTTGGATGGAGAGAGTCAGTGGATTTGAGAGACATTTAAGAGGTATAATTAGAGCAAGTGCTATAATCTCAGCACTTTGGGAGGCCAAGTCGGGTGGATTACTTCAGCTCAGGAGTTTGAGACCAGCCTGGCTAACATAGTGAAACCCTGTCTCTACTAAAAATACAAAAATTAGCCGGGAGTGGTGGCACACACCGGTGGTCCCAGCTACTCAGGAGGCTGAGGCACAATTGCTTGAGCCTGGGAGGTGGAGGTCGCAGTGAGCCAAGATTGTGCCACTGCACTCCAGCCTGGGCAGCAGAGCAAGACTCTCTCTCAAAAAATTAAAAATTAAAATAAAAAAAGAGGTAGAATTAGGCCAGGTGCAGTGGCTCACGCCTGTAATCCTAACACTTTGGGAGGCCAAGACAGGCAGATCACTTGAGCCCGGGAGTTTGATACCAGCCTGGGCAACATGGCAAAACCTGGTCTTTACAAAAAAATAGAGCCAGGCATGATGGCGCATGGCTGTAGTTCCAGCTACTCGGGAAGCTAAGGTGAGAGGATCATCTGAGCCCAGGGAGGTTGAGGCTGCACTGAGCTCTGATCATGCCACTACACTCCAGCCTGGTAGACAGAATGAGACCCTTTCTCAAAAAAAAAAAAAAAAAGAGAAAAGGATGAAGATCAAGTTTCTGGCCTGGGTGACAGGATAGATGGTATCATTTGGTGAGTTAGGGAACACTGGAGAAGGAATAGATTTGAGGGGAAAGATGATGAGTTTAGTTTAGATATGGATATTTTGGAGCTGTATGCTGTAGATTGTCCAGTTAGCACTGTCCGGAGAGGCAGAATATTTGGGTCTGAGCTTAGGATGGAGGTAGACACTAGAGATGTCAGTTTGGGATTAGTGAGCAGCATATAGATTGGAGCCTTGAAAGTGAGTTGTGATTGCATGTGGGGAATGTGTGGAGTAAGAAATCTAGGACGGTACACATATGTATTAAATACATAGGTAAGTAAAGAAGACCAACAATCAAGGACAAAGAGGAATGTGTATGCAAAAGGGTATCAAGAAAGAGCAGCCAGAGATGTAGGAGGGAAAACAGAGAGGGTGGTGTCACAGAACACAGAAGAAACAGTTCGATTGAGAAAGAAATAGTCAGTACTGCCATTACTGCCAGGGGAAAAGTAAAACAAGGACCAAGAAGTTTTCATTGATTTAGGGCAAGGAAACTATAGTGGTAACCTTGGCAAGAGCCATTTCTGTGGAATGTGGTATAGATAGATAGAAGTAGATTGAGGAATTATTGAAAGTGAAGAAGTGAAAATATCAAGTATAGATTACTATCTCAGTCTGGCTATGAAGGAAGGGGGAGAGAAATGGTAGGCCATAGCTAGATATGTATGAAGTTGGCATCAAGGAGGGACTTTTATAAACTAAAGAAACTCAGCCAGGTGCAGTGGCTCACGCCTATAATCCCAGCACTTTGGGAGGCTGAGGTGGGCGAATCATGAGGTCAGGAGTTCGAGACCAGCTTGACCAACATGGTGAAACCCCCATCTCTACTACAGATACAAAAAAATTAGGCATGGTGGTGCGTGCTTGTAATCCCAGCTACTCAGGAGGCTGAGGCTTGAACCTGGGAGCTAGAGGTTGCAGTGAGCTGAGATTGTGCCACTGCACTCCACCCTGGGCAAACAGAGTGAGACTTCATCTCAAAAAAAGAAAAGAAAAGAAAAAAGAACTCAAGTATGTGTAATCTCAAGAGGAAATAACTGGTATAGAAAGGGAAAGCTGAAGACACAGGAAAGCAAGATCATTCCGAGTGGGGATTTGTCAGATGAATATTATTAAGAGAACAATTGTAATAATGAATCATCAATCCTTAGCTGGATAGGGAAGGAAGTAAAGACGTGAGGTTGCATATAAGGAGAGAGTAGACGGGTTGGTTGACTGGGCTTGGTGAACTTTTGAGGATCAGGGAGAGAGAGAGAGAGAAAGATTGCCTGTGCTTTGCTTGTTTTTTTCACTTACCAATACATCTTGAAAATCATCTCGTATCAGTTCACAGAGTTCTTCCTTTTTTTTTTTTTTTTTTTTTGAGGCAGGGTCTCACCGTCGCCTAGGCTGGAATGCAGTGGCACGATTTCAGCTCACTGAAGCCTTGACCTCCTAGGTTCAAGTAATCCACCCACTTTAGCCTCCCAAGGTGATATGACTATAGGCGTGCTCTACCATGCCTGGCTAATTTTTGTGTTTTTTTAAAAATAGAGATGGAGTCTTGCTGTGTTGACCAGGCTGGTCTCAAACTCCTGGCCTCGAACAGTCCTTCTATTTTGGCCTCCCAAAGTGCTAGGATTACAGATGGGAGCCACCACACCTGGCCCTTCCTTATTTTACCACTAATGGTAAAATAGCCAGGGTAAAATAGCGAGCCAGGGTAACATACTCTACAACTTACAGCTGTAGAGTACACACATCATTGTGTAGATGCACCAAGATGTATTCATTGAATTTCCCATGTGTAGGCATGTAGTGTGTTTCTAAGAGTGTGTAATTATAATAATATCTTGTATTAATTACATAGGTAGTTTAGTATTGCTGGACATACGTCTTAAGGGTAAAAAACTTAAAAGAGTACTAGTCAAAAGAGTAAATATATATGTGGTTTTTTTAAGATATTGCTGGCCGGGCACAGTGGCTCACACCTGTAATACCAGCACTTTGGGAGGCCAAGGTGGGTGGAATCACTTGAGCTCAGGAGTTCAAGATCAGCCTGGGCAACATAGCTAGACTCCGTCTCTACAAAAACATATAAAAATTAGCCAGACATGGTGGTATGTGCCAGTAGTCCCAGCTACTTGGGAGGTTGAGGTGAGAGAATCACCTGAACCTGGGAGGTTATGGCTACAGTGAGCCGAGATGATGCCACTGCACTCCAGCCTAGGCAACAGTGTAAGATCCTATCTCAAAAAAAAAAAAAAAGATGTTGCCAAATTCTCCACCATGGGAGTTGCACCATTTTGTCTTCCCACTAGCAATGCATGAATGTGTCTGTTTCTCCATAACTCACCAATAGACTGTGTGGTTGAGCTTTTGAATTTTTTTAATCATTCTAGCTGGTGAAGAGTGTCTCAGTATAGTTTTAAGTTACATTTCTCTTTTGCATGAAGTTTAATATATATTCCATATGCTTGAGGGCCATTTTAGTATAATTTTTGCCAATTTTGGTGTAACAAAGGAGGAAGAACAAGAATTGAAATATGTACTTGCATGGTTTTTGTAAACAAAAGCACAGGATGGATAAGCAGATACTAATGAAATTGTTCACTCCAGCGGGCAGGAGATATGAGGTGGAAGGGTAGAGAAAGGTGAGTAACTCTTCTCTGGACCTTTTTGTAGTTTTTACTTTTATTTCTTTTATGTTTTTGAGACAGAGCCTCTCTCTGTCACCCAGGCTGGAGTGCAGTGGTGTGATCTTGGCTCACTGCAACCTCTGCCTCCTGGGTTCAAGCAATTCTTGTGCCTTAGCCTCCTGAGTAGCTGGGACAACACTTATGCGCCACCATGCCCAGCTGATTTTTGTATTTTTAGTAGAGACGGAGTTTCACTATGTTTCCCAGGCTGGTCTTGAACTCCTGGCCTCAAGTGATCTGCCTGCCACGGCCTCCCAAACTTTTGGGATTACAGATACAAGCCACTGCGCCTGGCCCATTTTTACTTTTAGAACCATGTTGAGACTTTACGTTTTCAAAAAGTAAAATTAAATCAAAAAAGTTGGGAAGTGGGATGCCAACTAACTTATGTAATTTATTTTTTATTTTTTTAAAAGATTGTTAGTAGAGACAAGGTTTTGCTGTGTTGCCCAGGCTGGTCTCAAACTCCTGAGCTCAAGTGATCCTACTCTGGCCTTCTACAGTGCTGGGATTACAGGCATGAGCCACCATGCCCAGCCAATTTTTTTTTTTTTTTTTTTTTTGAGGTGGGGTCTCACACTGTTGCCAGGGCTGGAGTGCAATAGCGTGATCTCAGCTCACTGCAACCTCCGCCTCCTGGGTTCAAGCAATTCTCCTGTCCCAGCCTCTTGAGTAGCTGGGATTACTAGCACCCTCCAGCATGCCCAGCTAATTTTTTTGTATTTTTAGTAGAGACGAGGTTTCACCATGTGGCCAGGCAACTCCCAAACCCCTGACCTTGCGATTCACCTGCCTCGGACTCCCAAAGTGCTGGGATTGCAGGCATGACTACTTAGTAGAATTATCATTTGTAGTAGTATTGCTATAGCAATTCTGTAACTACTTTGTATATGTCATAGAATTGAACAAATAAGTCAATGTTGTTAGGAGCCAGAGTTCTCACTGTAGAAGGGAAATTCAAATGTGGAATAGGGAAAGACAAGGAAGAACTCTGAGGTACTGGATTGGAATTAGCCTGTTTCAATATAAACTCATGATGTTAAAAACACATATAGCTTGAGGCCAGGAGCTAGAGACCAGCCAGGGGTAACATAGGGAGACCCCCATCTCTCCAAATAAAAAATATTAAATAGCTGGGCACTATGACACTTGCCTGTACTTCTGGCTACTCAGAAGGTTGAGGCCGGAGGATCTCCACAAATAAAAAATAAAAAATAGCTGGGCATGGTGACACTTGCCTATACTTCTAGCTACTCAGGAGGTTGAGCCCAGGAGGTCAAGGCTGCAGCGAGCTATGATTGTGCCATTGTACCCCAGCCTGGGCAACAGAGTGAGACCCTGTCTCCAAAAAAAATAAAAATAAACCACATATATAGAAATTTGTATTTATCTATTATTTCCAGCTCTGTCCACTCAAAGGTAATTTAGAAACAGTGATGCCTCAGTAATTAGGAGTTGCTAGTTTCTTTTTTTTTTTTTTTGAGACGGAGTTTCGCTCTTGTTACCCAGGCTGGAGTGCAATGGCGCGATCTCGGCTCACTGCAACCTCCGCCTCCCGGGTTCAGGCAATTCTCCTGCCCCAGCCTCCTGAGTCGCTGGGATTACAGGCGTGCGCCACCATGCCCAGCTGATTTTTTGTATTTTTAGTAGAGACGGGGTTTCACCATGTTGACCAGGATGGTCTCGATCTCTTGACCTCGTGATCCACCCGCCTCAGCCTCCCACAGTGCTGGGATTACAGGCTTGAGCCACCGTGCCCGGCAATGGAGTTGCTAGTTTCTAAATACCATTCTCTATTAAAAGGAACCAGGGATCCTTGGAAAAATAACTAATTCTAGGGCTGGGAAGGGGCCAAAATTGATGCAGTCTTCAAAAATGTCAGTGTTATAAGAAACAAAAAAGGGCTGAGGAACTGTCCCAGATTAAAAGAAACAGAGAAAATGACTAATTTTCTTTTTTTCTTTTTCTTTTTTTTTTTTTTTTTTTGAGTTGGGTTTTGCTCTTCTTGCCCAGGCTGGAGTGCAATGGCGCAATCTCGGCTCACCGCAACCTCCGCCTCCTGGGTTCAGGCAATTCTCCTGCCTCAGCCTCCTGAGTAGCTGGGATTACAGGCATGCGCCACCATGCCCAGCTGGTTTTTTGTATTTTTGGTAGAGACGGGGTTTCACCATGTTGACCAGGATGGTCTTGATCTCTTGACCTCGTGATCCACCCGCCTCGGCCTCCCAAAGTGCTGGGATTACAGGCTTGAGCCACCGCGCCCGGCATGACTAATTTTCTTAATGACATTAAGAAAACATGAACCAAATGCAGTGTGTGATCCTGGATTGGATTCTGAATGAGGAAAATAAAATGGATATTATTGGACAGTTGGTGAAATGTAAATATGGACTGTATGCTAGACAACAGTATTGTGTCAGTGTTAAATTTCCTGATTTTGATAAATATGTTCTGGTTAAATAAAAGAATGACCAATGTTCTTAAGAATTATATACTGAAGTAGTTAAGTGTAAGGGGTCCTGAAGTCTATGATTCTCAAATGGTTCAGGAAAAAAAGTACTTTGCACGTGTGTGTGTGTGTGTGTGTGTGTCTGTCTGTCTGTCTGTCTGTCTGTCTGTCTGTAAGTACAGAGAGAAAGAGAGGGAGAGGGAAAAAGATTAATGTATGAATTGGGTAAAACGTATATATGGGCATTCTTCTACTATTCTTGCAAACTTTTTTATGTTTGAAATTGTTGCCGGGCGCGGTGGCTCACGCTTGTAATCCCAGCACTTTGGGAGGCCAAGATGGGTGGATCACGAGGTCAAGAGATCGAGACCATCCTGGTCAACATGGTGAAACCCCGTCTCTACTAAAAATACAAAAATTAGCTGGGCATGGTGGCGCACGCCTGTAGTCCCAGCTACTCGGGAGGCTGAGGCAGGAGAATTGCTTGAACCCAGGAGGCGGAGGTTGCGGTGAGCCGAGATCGCGCCATTGCACTCCAGCCTGGGTAACAAGAGCGAAACTTCGTCTCAAAAAAAAAAAAAAAAAAAAAGAAATTGTTTCAAAACAGAAAGCTTAAATTGTTCATTAGGAAAATAGCAAAGGGCTGAGCGCAGTGGCTCACGCCTGTAATCCCATCACTTTCGAGTCTGAGATGGGAGGATCACTTGAACCCAGAGTTGAGACCAGCCTGGGCAACATAACAAGACCATATCTCTACAAAATACAAAAAGCCAGGTGTGGTGGTATGTATTTGTAGTCCCAGCTACTAGGGAGTCTGGTGTGGGAGGATTGCTTGAGCCTAGGAGATTGAGGCTGTAGTGAACTGTGATCATACAACTCACTCCAGCATGGGCAACAGAGGGAGACCCTGTCTCAAAAAAAAAAAAGAAAGAAAGAAAAGGAAGAACGAGGAAAAAACAAAACAAAACAAAAAAACAAAGAACTGGCTGGGGCACAGTGGCTCATGCCTATAATCTCAGCACTTTGGGAGGCAGGAGAATCATTTGAGGCCGGGAGTTTGAGACCAGCCTGGGCAACATAGCAAGACCCCATCTCCATTAAACATTTTTTAAAAGTAAAAGAAAATACAAAGAACTGTTGTAGTGGCTGCAACCAAGTAAGAGAGCCGGAAGGGAGGTTGAGATTAAACAATTTAAATTTAAATTAATTAGGATTAATTTTAAGCCATTCTGGTGTATAAGAGCCAATCAGTTTTCCACTTTCCTTGGACATTTTTGCTGAGCATTCCACATCCTTCTTTAGTTACATGTGCCAGCTCATCTCATGAGTTTTATTGTCACAATTGGACAATAGCCAAATATCCTGGGATTCCAGCCATGGCCTGCAGTCCTCACTTTTTTGGGGAGTTGCTTGCTTTCATTTTATATGTATCACCAGGGATCTTCCAAGATCACCTTGGAAGTTGTGATCACACTTTGATTCCTCCTATTTCATTCACTTGTGGGATTTCTTGGCACAGTATTAGACACATGGTAGAGAGAAAAGGAAGGGAATCTCACTTTACAAATCAGAGTAAAACTGAGTATTTCTAAGGTCAGGTAAGTGGTAGGAATAAGATTTAAAAGACTTATATCAGGCTTATCTGGCTCCAGAGTTCCTATTCTTTCCCCCTCAACCATGTGTGTATTTTAAAAAGGGCTTAATAGATAGTTCCTGGCTTGGTGGATTTATTCTCTTGCCTTATTAGTTTTCTTAATATTATCCTTAAACAATTGCAAACATTATGTATCTCACCTTTACAATCTGGCCTGCTTGCTTTTTCCATTTTGTTTCTTATATCATTTTAGCATAAATTCAAATTATGAATTTATGGAAACAAGTCATATGAAACTAGACTGATTTCCTTTTTGAATAGCATTGGTAGACCAGAGCAGTTCCGTGGGCATAGTGTAACCTGATTCTATGTCTTCGCTGACGAAGACTTGTCAGCGCTTTTTAAAATAATAACATTTTAGAGAAATAAACTAGATACCAAGTTCATTTAACAGTCATGTTTAAAGAAAAGGATGCCAGCCTGGCCAACATGGTGAAACCTCGTCTCCACTAAAAATACAAAAAATTAGCTGAGCGTGGTGGCAGGTACCTGTAATCCCAGCTACTTAGGAGGCTGAGATAGGAGAATTTCTTGAACCCAGGAGGCAGAGGTTGCAGTGAGCCAAGATCATACCACTGCACTCTAACCTGGGCAACAGAGTGAGACTCTGTCTCAATAAAAAATAAAAAATAGGCCAGGCACGGTCGCTCATGCCTATTATCCCAGCACTTTGGGAGGCTGAGACGGGTGGATCACAAGGTCAGGAGTTCGAGATCAGCCTGCCTGGCCAATATATCGAAACCCGATCTCTACTAAAAATACAAAAAAGAATTAGCTGGGCTTGGAGGCGCACACCTGTAGTCCCACCTAGAGAGACTGAGGCAGGAGAATCGCTTAAACCTGGGAGGCCAAGGTTGCAGTGAGCTGAGATCATGCCACTGCACTCCAGTCTGGAGACAGAACAAGACTCCATCTCAAAAAAAAAAAAGGCTGGGCGTGGTGGCTCACGCCTGTAATCCAAGCACTTTGGAGGCCAAGGCGGGCGGATCACCTGAGGTCAGGAGTTCAAGACCAGCCTGACCAACATGGTGAAACCCCGTCTTAAAAAAAAAGCCTGGCAAAGTGGCTTACACCTGTAATCCCAGCACTTTGGGAGCCGAGGCTGCCAGATCACGAGATCAGGAGCTCAAGACTAGCCTGACCAACATGGTGAAACCCCGTCTCTACTAAAAACACAAAAAGTAGCTGGGCGTGGTGGTGCACGCCTGTAATCCCAGCTACTCAGGAGGCTGAGGCAGGAGAATTGCTTGATTCTGGGAGGTGGAGGTTGTAGTGAGCCAAGATCACACCACTGCTCTCCAGCCTGGGTGACAGAGCAAGACTCCATCTCAAATACGAAAAAAAAAAAAAAAAAAGAAAGAAAAAGATGGATTGGAGATCTGACTTTGTGAGAGAGTTCCTTTTGTGAGGACTGTCTTTAAATCACGGATCAGCAAATTACGGCCAGTGGGCCAAATCCAGAATGCTGCTTGTTTGTTATTTAAGTGTACAGTTCAGTGGTGTTGACTATTCACAAACTATATTCACAAAGTTTTGCAACCATCCCTGCTATCTAATTCTAGAATGTTTTTGTCATCCCAAAATGGAACGCCTTACCCATCTTAGCAGTCACTCCCCTCTCCCATACTGGCCCTGCGCCAGAAACCACTAATCTATTTTCTGTTGCTATGGATTTTCCTATTCTGGACATTTTGCATAAATGGAAGTATAAAATATGTGGCTGTTTAGCATAATGTTTTTAAGATTCATCCATGTTATAGCATGAATCGATACTTTTCTTTTTGTGGCCAAATAGCATTCTATCATTTGGATATACCACATTTTGTCTATCCATTCATCAGTTGGTGGAACATGGGTTGTTTCTATTTTTTGACTATTATGAATAATGCTGATATGAACATTCGTGTACAAATTTTTGTGTCGACATGTTTTTTTCACTTGTCTTGGTATACACTCAAGGGTGGAATTGCTGGGTTATATGGTAACTCAGTGTTTAACTTTTTTGAGGAAATGCCAAACTGTTTTCCAAAGTGGCACCACCATTTTACATTCCCAACAGAAATGTATGAGGGTTCCAATTTGTCTGCATCCTTGCCAACACTTCTTATTATCAATGTTTTTGATTATAGCCCTCCTGGTGAGTGTGAAGTGATGTCTTATTGTGGTTTTTATTTTCCTAATGACTAATGATGTTGAACATGTTTTCATTTGCTTATTGTCCATATTTTTGTATTTTCTTTGGAGAAATGTCTATTCAGATCCTTTACTCATTTTTTAATTGGGTTGTCTTTTTTTGTTGTTGAAGATGTGTGTGATTTGAATTTTTTTTCTATTCCTTTGTGTGTTGTCTTTTCTTCCTTCCTTCCTTTCTTCTTTTCTTTTCTTTTCTAACAGAATCTGTCTCTGTCGCCCAGGGTAGAGTGCAGTGGCACGATCTCAGGTCACTGCAACCTCCGCCTCCTGGGTTTAAGTGATTCTTCTCCTCAGCCTCCTGAGTAGCTGGGACTACAGGTGTGTTCTACCATGCCTGGCTAATTGTTTGTGTTTTTAGTAGAGATGGGGTTTCACTGTGTTAGCCAGGATGTGTTAGCTCGATTTCCTGACCTTGTGATCTGCCTGCCTCCAGCTCCCAAAGTGCTGGGATTATAGATGTGAGCCACCATTTTTTTTTTACAGGCTGTTTTTGCAGGCTGTTTTTGCAGGCTGTTTTTGCATTTTTTAATGGTGCCTTTGCATAAAAGTTTTAGTTTTAATGAAATTCAATTTATCTTTTATCTTTTATCTTTTTTAAAAAATTGATATGGAGTCTCTTTCTGTGACCCTCACTGGAGTGCAGTGGCGCAGTCATGGCTTGCTGCAGCCTTAACCTCCCAGGCTCATGCATTCGTCCTGCCTCACCCTCTTGAGTAGCTGGAACTGCAGGCACACACCACCATGCCCAACTAAACTTTTTTCCTTTTGTTGCTGGTGCTTTTGGTGTTGTGTCTTAAAAAACATTGCCTAATCCAAGGTCATGATTATTTACACCTATGTTTTCTTCTAAGAGTTTTATAGTTTTAGATTTTATATGTGGGTCTTTGATCCATTTGGAATTAATTTTTATATATGGTGTGAGGTAGGGATCCAACTTCATTCTTTTACGTATGAACATCTACTTGTCCCGGCACCATTTGCTGAAAATACAATTTTTTTTTTCTACTTAATTGCTTGACAACTCTTTTTTTTTCCCCCCCAAGAGACAGAGTCTGGCTATGTTGCACAGGCTGGTCTCAAGCTCTTAGTCTCAAGTGATCCTCCTGCCTCAGCCTCCCAAATAGCTGGGATTATAGGTGCAAGCCCCTGTGCCCAGCCTGTCTTGACATTCGTATCAGAAATAATTGACTGTAAATTTAAAGATGTATCTATGAACTCTCAACTCTAGTCTATTGATCTAAATGTCTGTCCTTATGCCAGTACCACACTGTTTTGATTGCTGTAGAATTGTAGTAAGTTATGAAGTTGGGAAGTAGAAGTCATCCAACTTAGTTCATCCTTTTCAAGATTATGTTTTTTATTCATGGTCTCTGGTATTTCCATATGAGCTTTATTATATTTTAATTTTTTTTTTGAGACAGAGTCCCACTGTGTTGCTAAGGCTGGCGTGCAATGATAGGATTGTGTCTCACCCCAACCTCTGCTTCCTGGATTCAAGGGATTCTCCTGCCTCAGTCTCCCATGTAGCTGGGATTACAGGCATGCAGCATGCCACCCAGCTAATTATTTTTTGTATTTTAGTAGAGATGGGGTTTCACCACATTGGCCAGGCTGGTCTTGAACTCCTGACTCAGATGATCAGCCCACCTCGGCCTCCCAAAGTGCTGGGATTACAGGTGTGAGCCACTGCACCTGGCCCATGTGAGCTTTAAATTCAAATTTATTGCCACCTGTTTTTATAAATAAAGTTTTATTGGAACACAGCATGCTCATTTATGTATTGCTTATGTTTGCATTAGTGATTCAATGGTAGAATTGAGTAGTAGTGATAGAGACCATATGGTCTGTAAGACCTAAAATCTTTACTGTTTGGGCCTTTACAGATAAGATTGCTAACCTCTGCTTTAGATGATGGAGTAAACATGCTTTAAAGTAGCAAAGGGCAGAACTAGGAACTCTTTATTAATTCAGTCATATTTTCAAGCAAATATTAAATGTCTACTATATGACAGAAATGTTCTAGACACTGGGAAAATAATATAGCAGTAAATAAGACCGACACCATGAACTTCTTGCCATGGCCTGTAAAACACCCTTAGGATCTGACTTCTGTTCACCTCCTTGAGCTCATCTTGCTCATCTTACTCTGTCCCATCATCACTATGCTCTAACCACATTGGCTTTCATTGTTTCTTCAGCATTATCAAGACTGTTCTTAGATCAACGAGACAGAAAATTAACAAGGATATCCAGGACTTGAACTCAGATCCGGAACAAGAAAACTTAATAAACATTTATAGAACTCTCCACTTCAAATACACAAAATATACACTGTCATCAGTACCACATCACACCTACTCACCAGTTTAAATGAAATATTGGTTGGCTGCTTGTTTGTTATTTTCTTCCCTCATTTTTTCCTGTCTCCATTATTAAAAAAAAAAACAAAACTGTTCTTATTTTTATCCTTGTTCTTCCATATGCCTGAAATGCTTTTCCTTCAGATCTTTGTGTAACTTGCTACTTCTCAGCATTCAGATTTCACCTCAAATATTAATTCCTCAGAGAAGCTTTCCCTGACCACTATACCTAAAGTATATTGTGCCAGGTTCAGTGGCTCACGCCTGTAATCCCTGCACTTTGGGAGGCCGAGGCAGATGAATCACCTGAAGTCAGGAGTTCAAGACCAGCCTGGCCAACATATCGAAACCCTGTCTCTACTAAAAATACAAAAATTAGCTGGGCATGGTGCTGCATGCCCATAACCCCAGTTACTCGGGAGGCTTAGGCAGGAGAATTACTTGAACCTGAGAGGCAGATGTTGTTGTGAGCTGAGATTGGGCCACTGCACTCCAGTGATGCAGTGAGACTCTGTCTCAAGAAATAAAATAAAATAAAAATGAATAAAGTATATCCTACCACTTGTTTTATATTCATCACACTTAACACCTTCTGAATTCATCTTACCGATTTATATGTTTGTTTATTTTCTCTCGTACCCAACTAGAGTTCTGTCTTATTTACCACAACAACCTTTGCATGTGTAAGAAAGCCTAGTATATAATACATGCTCAAATAATTGTTAAAAGATTAAATTAAGCCTGGACATAGTGGCTCACACCTATAATCCCAGCACTTTGGGAGGCTGAGGCAGGCAGATCACTTGAGCTCAGGAGTTCCAAACCAGCCACTCTGGTCAACATGGTGAAGCCCCATCTCTACAAAAAAATACAAAAATTAGCCACGTGTGGTTACATGTAGCATCTCTAGTCCCAGCTACTCAGGAGGCTGAGGTGGGAGGATCGCTGGATACCTACCAGAAATATAATTGCTCCTTTTCATGACTTTTAGGAGGATTTCTTTTTCCTTTTTCCTTTTTTTTTTTTTTTTTTTTTTTGAGATGGAGTTCCACCCTTGTTGCCCAGGCTGGAGTGCAATGGCGCAATCTCAGCTCACCGCAACCTCCACCTCCCAGTTTCAAGCAATTCTCTGGCCTCAGCCTCCTGAGTATCTGGGATTACAGGCATCTGCCACCACACCTGGCTAGTTTTGTATTTTTAGTGGAGATGGGGTTTTTCCATGTTGGTCAGGCTGGTCTTGAACTCCTGACCTCAGGTGATCTGCCCACTTGGGCCTCCCAAAGTGCTGGTGTGAGCCACCATGCCCAGCAGGAAGATTTCTGTATGTTTTTTGTTAATTGGGGTTTTTTTGTTTTTGTTTTTGTGAGACAGAGCCTTGCTTTGTTCCCCGGGCTGGAGTGCAGTGACGTGATTATGGCTCGCAGTAGCCTTCACGTCCTGGGTTCAAGTGGTCCTCCCACCTTAGCCTCCCCAGTAGCTGGGACTACAGGTGCACACCACCACACCTGGCTAATTTTTAAAATTTTTTGTAGAGATAGTGTCTCACTATGTTGACCAGACTAGTTTCAAACTCCTGGGCACAAGCAGTCCTCCTGCCTAGCCTCCCAAAGTGCAGAGATTACTGGTGTGAGCCACCATGCTCAGCCCGTGCTATAAGTCTTGAACTCTCTTGGTGCAATGGAAAAGGCATATTTGGATTTTATTTCTGATTCTGCCACTTAGCTATCAAAGCAGCCACTCAAAGTGCTTTGCAAATACTGTTTGTTTCCCACAACAACCCTATTAGGCTATGTATAGTTATTATCTTTTTTTTCTGATGTAGAGCCTGAGACAGAGAGGTTAAAGAACTTGCTCAAGGAAACACAGCTTGTACACATAAAACTGTATTTGTTGTATTTTATGGACAACTTAATGGATTTTCAAGGGTAATTATGTGAAGTACTTAGGACAGGGCCTGACATATAGTAAGCTAAGTTTTAGCTATTTTTATAATTATTACTGTTCCATATAAGTAATTCTTAGGCATACTAAAATTTGAGAAGCCATTGAGCTAGATTAAAGAAGGAACAAAAGGAAGGATTTTTGTGGAAGTGTCTGGATATTCAAATCATTCTGCCTTTAAGACAACATATTGTTAAGTGAATGGAGAATGAGTACGATTTCTTTTTCTCTCTTTTTTTATTAGAGTAAGGAATTTTTTAAAGAGTTTTTTTTTGCTGTCAGAACTTAGTTGATTTTGTTATGATATTGCACCTACATAACCTTAATGCATGGAAATCAATGTGTATTGTGAAGCTTAAATGAATTGACAAATGTGAAAGCGTAGCGTCTACCCTGGCATTTAGTAAGTGTTCTGTTAATTTTGTTGGACTTTCATCTAAATCTTGCTTGTTCAGACACATTCATGCTATTTTTTTTTTTTGAGATGGAGTTTCACTCATGTTACCCAGGCTGGAGTGCAATGGCGCAATCTCGGCTCACCGCAACCTCCGCCTCCTGGGTTCAGGCAATTCTCCTGCCTCAGCCTCCTGAGTAGCTGGGATTACAGGCACGTGCCACCATGCCCAGCTGATTTTTTGTATTTTTAGTAGAGACAGGGGTTTCACCATGTTGACCAGGATGGTCTCGATCTCTTGACCTCGTGATCCACCCGCCTCGGCCTCCCAAAGTGCTGGGATTACAGGCTTGAGCCACCGCGCCCGGCCGACATTCATGCTATTTTTTAAGCAGTTAGAAGCACTTGGCTGTCCGCTTCCTATCTTTCCTAGTTGGCATTGTTTTGTGGAAAGTTGTTAAACATCTGTAACTTTCATGCTCTTTGACATTGACCCTTTAGGTTGAGCCTCATTACACTAAGGCTTAGGTCTGAAGTTAGCAGGTACGTTAAATGTGTATATGATAAATCTCATGGGGTTGTAGTTAAGAGAGGGTCCTTATATGTCGCTACAAACTGGATCACAGGCTTTGCCTGAAAATCAGAATGTTTTCAAAGATCCTTTAAGCTGGTTCCTAAAGCCTGACATTCCTATCTTCTTCTGGGTTTGTTTGATATATCTCTCCTTTTTCTTTTTCTTTTCTTTTCCTTTTTTTTTTTTTTTTTTTTTGAGACAGTCTTGCTCTGTTGCCCAG
>NW_022436983.1:20269816-20375481 GCF_009761245.1 Sapajus apella
CTCTCTCTCTCTCTCTCTCTCTCTCTCTCTCTCTCTCTCTCTCTCTCACTGGAGTGCAGGGGCACAATCTTGGCTCAATGCAACCTCTGCCTCCCAGGTTCAAGCAATTCTCCTGCCTCAGCATCCTGAGTACCTGGGACCATAGGTGTGAGCCATCATTCTCAGCTCATTTTTTTTTTTTTTTTTTGAGACAGTCTTGCTCTGTTGCCCAGGCTTGACTGCAGTGGCACTATCTCTGCTCACTGCAACCTCCGCCTCCCAGGTTCGAGCAATTTTCCTGCCTTAGTCTCCAGAGTAGTTGGGACTATAGGCGTGCACCACCATGCCTGGCTAATTTTTGTATTTTTAGTAGACATAGAGTTTCACCATGTTGGCTAGGCTGGTCTGGAACTCCTGATCTCAGATAATCCACCGACGTCAACCTCCCAAAGTACTGGGATTACAGGTGTAATCTACCTTGCCTGGATTAGAGCCACCATGCCTGGCCAAGATATTCTCTTAATACAGGTGGGAGTAAGGGTGGCATGTGCGGTAGACCAGCACAGAAACCCTTTGAGCCAAATTGACCTGGGTTCTTATCAAGGTTACAGCATTTAAAATATGTATGACCTTGGATAACTTATTTAATATCTCTGAGACTTGGGTCTTACCTTTTAAAAAGGAGTGATAATAACATAATATAAATAAATATTTGGTATTCTACCTTGTAGTATCATACCAAAGAGGGTACAGTAGTACAGACTTTAGGGGGGTGCATAGTCTGTAAGGAATTTAAAGGTGGTAATAAAACCAACTAAAAGTCCATCTGGTTTTACCATCATTATGCACCTATAATTCTAAGCAATGTCAGTGATAAAATACTTCTCCCTGCCTCCTCTTTCTCCCTAACACAATGCTACCTGGAAAACTCTAGGTAGAACTCTGAAAAACTTTTTTTCAGGGGGATGGGGTTTCCCTCTGACGCCTAGGCTGGAGTGCAATGGTATGATCAGGGTTCACTGCAGTCTCAACCTCCTGGGCTCAAGCAATCCTCCCCCATCTCAGCCTCCCAAGTAGCTGGGACCACAGGCGCATGCCACCACATCCCGCTGATTTTTTTATTTGTAGAGACAATGTTTCATTATGTTGCCCAGGCTGGTCTCAAACTCCTGGGCTTAAGTAATCCTCCTGCTTTGGCCTCCCAAAGTGCTGGGATTACAGGCATGAGCCACCATGCCTGGCCTGGGACTTATAATAAATAGTAATTATAATCAGTATTTAATAAAGTTAAGTCATGTGTAAGGTTTGATCCATGTGCCATGGGAAGGTAAAAGACCTTAGGTCAGTAAGCAATCAGGCAGGTTTGAACAAAGCAGTAATGTATATAAGTAGATAGCCTGGGAAGAAATGAGTTTCACCTCAGATGAGCATCTTTATAGGACAAAGAGTAAAGAGGGAGGGAGGCCAGGTACAGTGGTAAATACCTATAGTTCCAGCTACTTGGAAGGCTGGGGTGGGAGGGGCAGTGGCTTGAGCCCAGGGGCTCAAGGCCAGCTTGGGCAACATAGTAAGACCCTGTCTCTCAAAAACAAAAACAAAAACAAATCCTGTAGTGTGTACTGAGGTTTGAAAAAGAGTGGTGGGCGGGGGGGGAGCATTTTCTGACTAAACAGTTGGGAAAGTAAATAGGTTCATATCTCAGCTTTTCCCACTCGTTTTACTGTACTTATTTGTTCATTTAGGCAACAGATACATGCCAGGCACTGTACCTAGCCTTGGAGACGCAATGATTATGATCCACAAAGCCTGCTTTCTCAGGGCTGGGTCTGGTGAAAGAAAGCAATCACACTAACAAAGAACTGTAATGCAGTTTGACAGTAGGATCCCACGGGAAGGGCACACCTTCCTCCCAAATCTACATGACAGGGAAGGCATCTCGAAGGAAATGCCTGTCAACCAAGACCTGAAGAATGAGTTGGAGTTCATTAGTTAGAATGCTATGGCCCACATATAACAGCCCAACTCAAAGTGCCTTAAACAATAATGAACTGACTCGCTTAACTGTCTAACTTAACTGGAAGTGCGGGAGTAGGATAGGTGACTGGATTGTTTACTCTGGTCACTCTGGCTCCATTTTTGTATGATTCTCTGGGCTGGGCTCTTCTCTGTGTATTGATTTCACTGTCAGGCTGGCTTCTCTCATTGTGGCAAACTGTGTACAGCAATTCCAGGTGGCTCATCCAGAGAAAGAAAGGCATCTCTTCCACAGACTCTGTCCTAAGAAAGAGAAAACTCCTTTTCCAGAAGGTCCCGGCAACTGTGCCCTCTTGCATCTGATTGGGGTCACAGGCTCATTTCCAATCCCTGTGGCCAAGTGAATACAATGTCCTATTTGGTCTAGGTCTAAGTTCCTGAAATTCTCACTGTGGCAAGAAGGAGACTGAACTTATGCGTCCTAAAACACATGGTCTGATCTGGTGCAGAGGTTTAATTAAAGGTAAATCAAGGTGCTGTTGGGAATGAGGAGAGGGTGAAGGAACAGAAAGAACAGTATGTAGGAATGCCTCATGACTTACTCTCTTCTACCATGTAAGACCCGTTTCTGTTCCTTCAAACCTTCTGTGTATTCATGTACCCTGCACCCCAGCCATGATTTTTCTCTGTGCATGCTTTCAGTTTCAGCATCTGCTAACTGCCTCAGTCTCTTCATGCTTCTCAATTCAGATCCCCAAGATAAAGACTCTGACCTAATTTAACTTACTGTACCAGGCTCTACCTATTTGAAGTAAGCTCTAGAAGATCCAAGGACTTTGTTTTTATACTCCTGTACCCCCAGCATCTGAACAGTACCTGGCATGCAGTAGGTGCTTGATGAACAATATGCTGGGTGAATAAAAGATTAGCCTTCTAGTTAATTGGATGCCCCGGGACTGAATGTTTACTAGGCAAATTTTCTGTGGCTGAGAGGATGTCCCTTGAAGGTACTGCTTCAGACATATCTCTTTTTCTGTTTTTGTTTGTTTTGTTTGAGACAGGGTCTGGCTCTGTTGCCCAGGCTAGAGTGTAGTGGTACAATCTTGGCTCAGTGCAACCGCCACCTCCCAGGCTCAAGTCATCCTCCCACTTCAGCCTCCTGAGTAGCTGGGACTACAGGCACATGCCACCACACCCAGCTAGTTTTTGTATTTTTTGTAGAGATGGGGTTTCACTGTGTAGCCCAGGTTGATCCCAACTCCTGAGTGCAAGCAATCTGCCCACCCCAGCCTCTCAAAGCACTGGGATTATAGGTATGAGCTGCTGTGCCTGGCTGACATACCCCTTCTAATGGTAAAAGCAGAAATTTGTTTGGCTCTCACTTTTACTACTTTTTACTGTCTGAACTTCAGTTATTTTTCTGCAAAATGGGATCAATTAAAACTGACCTTTATGGCTCAGAAGTGCCCAGTATCAAATGAGATCATGAATATGAAAGTACTTTATATGCTGTAAGACGCTGGTCAGTTTAAGTCCACTCTGGCCATTCACATGCACTTGGAAAATATTGAAAATGGAAAGACTGGTTTGCCTGTTCAGTTCCACTTCTTAGTATTGAGTTCCCCAGGAGAACCCCTAACCAACTCTCTTCTTGTCTCTTTTCATTTGCTCCCCCAGGGTCACTCAGGATGTGTCAACTGTCTGGAGTGGAATGAGAAAGGAGAGTAAGTATGAGCTAGAGCACCTGAAGGGTGCTGCGGAAGCAAGTGAGGAGGGTAGAAGAAGGGGCCCCTGTGAGTGGATCCAAGAAAAAGAGTGGACCCAAGCGAAGAGAGACTGCTGCTTTCTTCTGTTCTTCAGTTTAGCCCATAATTTTCAACATAGTTAAACAATTAATTTCAGAAGGAAAGTTGGATGACCATCCAAACCCTATGTTTGGGTTTTTTTTTTTTTTTTTTTTTTTTAGAGACATAGTCTCGCTCTGTCACCCAGGCTAGAGGGCAATGACGTTATCTCGGCTCACTGCAACCTCCGCCTTTCGGGTTCAAGTGATTCTCCTGAATCAGTCTCCCAAGTAGCTGGGACTACAGGCACATGCCACCATGCCCAGCTAATTTTTTGTATTTCTAGTAGAGATGGGGTTTTGCCATGTTGCCCAGGCTGGTCTCAAATTCCTGAGCTCATGCAATCCATCTGCCTCCACCTCCCGAAGTGCTAGATTACAGGCATGAGGCACCATACCCAGCACAAACCCTGTTTTTTAAATAAGCTAATGAGTTCAAGAATAATGGAAATTTCTCAGGACAAAATAGAAGAGAATCAGCTGTTTACAAGGTAACCTTAAATTCTGTGACATCTACTGTTCTTCAAGTTTTGTGGCCTAACTCCTTATAAACTGAGAACATGGGATTGGGAAAGGGGGCCTAGGAATTTGAGGAGAGGTCACAATCTCTCATTCTGCTTTCAGCTTGCTGGCCTCTGGTTCCGACGACCAGCACACAATTGTGTGGGACCCGCTGCACCACAAGAAGCTGCTCTCCATGCACACAGGACACACTGCAAATATCTTCTCTGTCAAGGTGAGCAGGACAAGCCACAGAGCAAACACAAGAGTGACTGTGCTGTGGCCGTGCCATGTTGGTATGTGTATGTCCCATAAACCACCTAGGGTCACAGACAGCCTTATGATCTAAATATCTGTTGGTAATTCCTGAAACCTCATTTCTCTTCCATGTTCTTCTTCTTCTTTTAGAGCTAAGAGGCCAATTCTAGATGAATTTATGTGAGTAGTAGTGGTGGGGGGTATGGTTCTGAACATGAACTTAGAGAGCAGGCAGACGCAGATTTGACTGTCTTATCTGCTGCTTTGGCATTGTGTGAACTGGGCAAATCATCTGACCTCTCTGAGCCTGTTTGCTCATCTGTAAAAAGGAAATAGCACAGGAAAAACTCCGAGATTTGTAAACAAATGAATTTTTTAAAAAGGAAGTAACAATCCACAGGGTTGATGTGACAGTTCAGTGAGATAATTGATAAAACTAAAGCCTGTGTGCAGTGCTTTTATCTGTTTTACCTCTTCAGAGGAAATTAATATTTTGATTTGTTGGGGGAGGAGGCTTGAGCTGAGGAGAGGTGGGAAGGGGACTTACAAGTGTTTTCAGGCCTTTGAAGCCCTATTGAAGCCCTGGAAATGACATGAGACTGGGGTTTCTTCTTGTTGTTTGTTTGCGTTTTCGAGACGGAGTCTTGCTCTGTCGCCCATGCTAGAATGCAGTGGTGGGATCTCAGCTCACTGCAACCTCCGCCTCCTGGGTTCAAGTGATTCTCCTGCCTCAGCCTTCTGAGTAGCTGGGATTACAGGCACCCGCCACCACGCTCGGCTAATTTTTCTACTTTTAGTAGAGACAGGGTTTCACCATCTTGGCCAGGCTGGTCTCAAACTCCTAACCTAGTGATCCCGCCTGCCTCGTCCTCCCAAAGTGTTGGGATTACAGGCATGAGCCATCACACCCAGCCAAGACGTGTTTTTTGTTGCAGAGAACAGACCTAGGACTAGTGGCTATAAGTCCATAGAACTAAATGTGGGCCTGAGGAAAGAAAGAATTGTCTAATGCTTAGAGCTATTTGAAAAATGTAGAATCAGCCTTTGGAGGAGATGAGTAAATGTCCTGTCCCTGCACTTGTCCACTCGCTAGGTGCTTTATCTCCCAAGTTTAAAGTTGGAAGAAATGACCTGTAAGGAAGGGCCTTTCCAGCTCTGAGATTCTATAATGGATGGATGTGAGAATGAAGTTGTCCCTTGGAAAACCTCACTATTCTAAGAAATATTTTCCTAATTAATATCAAGAGGAATTACAAGATGAACCAGACGATAACTCCAAACCTACTTGTTTTCCTAAACCCTTCTTTCTCAAGCTGTGATTCTCGCCTTTAGAGACAGGGCAATGGTGATTTACCTCTTACATGACTAAAGAAACTGCCTTCTGCCCCTGCAAAGCATTTAGGTCCAATTTGGGTCATACAGTCAGACCTGGGGAAGGGGACCTAAGCCATCAGTTTAACACCAGAGCGCAAGACACTGAGTTCTGATACCAGAATTTGACAATGGTCTTGATACTCCCTGATGGTAAGACCTTGAGAAAGACACTTACACGCAGACTCTCAGCCTCCTCTTCTGTTAAAAAAAAAAAAAAAAGAAAACAAAAGAAAAAAAATGGAAGAGGATTCTTCTCTCTTCAGGTAGTGGAAACACTACTGATATATATATGTATTTAACTCATGCGCTCCCCCTGGTGGTGACTATGGTGTGTGATGAGTGTGGCGGCAGCCACAAGATCATGACAAGGGCTCCCCAGTTTATTTCTGCTGTGCATTGAGTGTATGCTGTCTCTAGACAGGATTAAAGACTACTGGTTATCCCTAAAAATGATAAAATCATGTCTATTTCATCTAGACCTTGTTCTTTTTTTTTTTTTTTTTTTTTTAAGGCAGAGTCTTAGTGTCACCCCGGCTGGAGTGCAGTGAGTGGCGCAATCTTGGCTCATTGTAACGTCTACCTCTGGGTTCAAGTGATTCTTGTGCCTCAGCCTCCTGAGTAGCTGGGATTACAGGTGTGTACCACCATGCCCGGCAAATTTTTGTATTTTTAGTAGAGACAGGGTTTCACCATGTTGGCCAGGCCGATCTCGAACTCCTGACCTGAGGCGATCCAACCACCTCACCCTCCCAAAGTGCTGGGATTACAGGCGTGAGCCACCGCACGCAGCTAGACCTTGTTCTAATGAGCCTTTAGAAAAGCTTATGTGGAAAGAGTAAATTATCGCTCTTTGTGAACATTTAAAGTCAAGTGGGAAGTCAGCTGTTTCAGTGTAGAATATAGAATAATGCCCCTCCCCCAACACTACCACTCAGCCTTGTTGTGGGTAGGGAGGAACTTTTCAGTTTAAAAAAAAAAAAGATATTTCAAACTTTTGAACTCACAGAAGAACTCAACTAACACCATTCCCAAATATTTTTCATCCTCAAAACTATGTGATAGAACTCCATATTTTCTCTTTTTTTTTTTTTTTTTTTCTTTGAGACGGAGTCTCAGCTCTTGTTGCTCAGGCTGGAGTGCAATGGCATGATCTTGGCTCACTGCAACCTCCACCTCCCAGGTTCAGGCAATTCTCCTGCCTCAGCCTCTCAAGTAGCTGGGATTACAGGCATGTGCCACCACACCCAGCTAATTTTTTGTATTTTTAGTAGAGACGTGGTTTCTCCTTTGTTGGTCAGGCTGGTCTTGAACTCCCAACCTCAAGTGATCTGCCCACCTTGGCCTCCCAAAGTGCTGGAATTACAGGTGTGAGCCACAGTGTCTGGCCCAGAATTGCGTACTTCCTTTTTTCATTATTTGAAGCTATGATTGCACTGTTTTGTTCTTATCAGATGTCATCTGGAGCATTTTGTTGTTGGCCTTTATCAGCATGAGGTGGACTTTTTTTTGTTGTTGTTGTTTTGAGACAGAGTCTTGCTCTGTTGCCCCGGCTGGAGTGCAGTGGCATGATCTCAGTTCACTGTAACCTCCAATTCCCGAGTTCAAGTGATTCTCCTGCTTCAGCTTTCTGAGTAGCCGGGATTACAGGTACATGCTACCATGCCCAGCTAATTTTGTCTTTGTAGTAAAGACAGGTTTCACCATGTTGGTCAGGCTGGCCTCAAACTCCTGACTCAGGTGATCTGCCCACCTTGGCCTCCAAAAGTGTTGGGATTATAGGCATGAACCACTGCACAAAGCCTTTATTATTTTTCATAAATACTGCGTAGAGATGTATCCTCTCAATGCTTAGCACTCCCCTGCAGTCCAACATTTGAGCTGTTTCCAATAATTGCTATTATAAGAAGCATTCAAGCATTTCTGACCAGATCCCTTTTTTCTTTTTGGATTATTTCTTAGAAGTGGAAGTTTTGAGTCAAAAGATAGAAATTATTTTTAATATTTGTTACTATTGCCAGATTGTTTTTCACAAACTATCAAACTAATTTAAAACACCCTGGCTCACACCTGCAATCCCAGCACTTTGGGAGGCCAAGGCAAGTGGATCACCTGAGGTCAGGAGGTTGAGACCAGCCTGGCCAAAATGGTGAAACCCCATCTCTACTAAAAATACAAAAATCAGCCAGGTGCGGTGGTTGACGCCTGTAATCCCAGCTGCTCGGGAGGCTGAGACAGAAGAATTACTTGAACCCAGGAGGTGGAAATTGCAGTGAGCCGAGATTGTACCACTGCACTCCAGCCTGGGCAACAGAGCAAGATTCTATCTCAAAAAAAAAAAAAAAAATACGCCCATTCCCTTAAAACACTGAAAGTCTTTTTCACCTTAGGACTAATTTGTTACTTAATCTCTAGGTTACTAAATAGTCATCATGAGGCAGTAGGACATGTGGGAGTCAGATAGACTTGGGCTTGAACACAATCCTGCTACATATCACTGCTGAAACTCAATTTTTTTTTGAGACAGGGTCTTAAAACTGTGTTGCCCAGGAGGGAGTGCGATGGCACAGTCATGGCTCACTGCAACCTCAACCTACTGGGCTCAGTCCTCCCACCTCAGCCTCCCAAGTAGCTTAGACTACAGTCATGTGTCACCACACCCAGCTAATTTTATTTTTTTAGAGACGGGGGTCTTGCTGTGTTGCTCATTCTTGTCTCAAACTCCTGGCCTCAAATAATCCTCGCACCTCAGCCTCCCAAAGTGCTAGGATTGCAGGTGTGAGCCACCACACCTAGTCTGAACCTCAATTTTTTTTTTTTTTTTTTTTTTTGAGACAGAGTCTCACTCTGTCACCCAGCCTGGAGTACAGTGGCACGATCTCAGCTCACTGTAACCTCCTCCTCCCAGGTTCAAGCGATTCTCCTGCCTCAGCCTCCCAAGTAGCTGGGACTATAGGCATACACCACCATGCCCAGCTAATTTTTGTAGTTTTAGTAGAGACGGGGTTTCACCACACTGGCCAGGCCAGTCTCGAACTCCTGACCTCGTGATCTACCCGCTTCAGCACTCCCAAAGTGCTAGGATTACAGGCATGAGCCAGTGTGCCTGACCTGAACCTCAATTTTTAATGGGGTTGTTTTAAGTATCAATAAGATAAAGTAGCTACCCTGGTGTCAAATATATGGTAAGTGTTTAATAAATAATAATAGCTATGATTCTCATCCACCGAGCTCTTACATGGGGAAGACACAAAGGAAAAGGGTTCCTCGGCTAGTTTGACTTGGCATAGGTCAGGACCACTCTGGCAAAGTAAAGATGTGTGTCTCAATTTTGACCTTTAGGCCTATAGGCTGCTGCTCAGCATCCAAAGTTTTTTGGTGTATTGTCTTAAATGGGCTCATTTTCTCTTTTTTTTTTTTTTTTTTTTTGGGACAGTCTCACTCTGTCACCCAGGCTGGAGTGCAATGGCACAATCTTGGCTCACTGCAGCATGTGCTTCCTGGGTTCAAGTGATTCTCCTGCCTCAGCCTCCCAAGCAGCTGGGATTATAGGCATGAACCACCACGCCCAGCCTGAATGGGCTCATTCTCTTATCTGACATGGAGAGAGAAAAGGGTGCAGACATCAAGGCTAGCCTCCTTCTGTGGCCATTTCTACTTTCACCACCCACCCCTTCCTCCATTTCTCCTAAATAGTTCCTGCCTCATGCTGGGGACCGCATCCTGATCACGGGGGCAGCTGACTCCAAGGTGCATGTGCACGACCTGACAGTAAAAGAGACCATCCACATGTTTGGAGACCACACAAACCGGGTGAAGCGCATCGCCACAGCGCCCATGTGGCCCAACACATTCTGGAGTGCTGCTGAAGATGGGCTTATCCGGTAAGAGTCTGGTGCATCGATTGGGGCCTGTGGCTCCCCCATCCCATCATACTGTAGTGTTTCCTTCTACAGGCCTAGCCCTTTCCCCCCAGCAGAGGTCCAGCCTCCTTTGTAGGTCCAGGGCCGTTGTCTGTGTACAAATTCCACTGGTAACATTTGCTTACCCTGCCCTCACCTTCCTTCCTCTTTGCCTTCCCTTGTACTACCTCTAGACCCACAAGCCTTCTCTCACCACCTCAGGTTTCCAGGGGCTATGCTGTCTCTGGGCATTCACATTACTGTTTCTTCTACTTGAGATTCTCTGTCCCCAGCTCTTCCTGTATCAGACTGTTTCTTATTGTAAGGAGATCAGCTTGAGTTACCTCTTCAGAAGCACCTTCTCTGACCATCCTGTCTAAAGTAGACAGACGTTATTCCTTGTCTTTGTGTGTGTGTGTGTGTGTGTGTGTGTGTGTGTGTGTGTGTGTATGTGTATGAGTCTAATCTTATTTATTTGTTACTCAAAAAATCTTCTTTCTGACTGGATTCAGACTTAGAAGTAGAAGCTCGCAGAGAAGAAAGTCTGTGTCTCTTTGCAATTTGTTCCTGGTGTTTCTCTTTAGCCTCCTTAATTCTCTCGGTCAAAAGTTTAGCATATTCTGCAGCCTATTCCTTATTTTTCTTAGTATACTGCTTCTTCAGAGCAATAC
Source organism: Sapajus apella (assembly GCF_009761245.1). NCBI lineage: Eukaryota > Metazoa > Chordata > Mammalia > Primates > Cebidae > Sapajus > Sapajus apella. The sequence goes on from NW_022436983.1 coordinate 20,280,316, forward strand.
GCTGCCGTTTGTGCTGCAGGATATGTGGAGTAACAAGACACTGAATCTTGGATGCTTTGCACCTAGATTTCTTACCTTCTTTGTTTAAGGGCTTTCTTACAACATACTGGCAGACATCATCTTCTTTAGAGAGATTGAAAAGTTTGTGGATTCTGCTAGCTCTTTTGGGCCCCAGGCACCGAGGTACCATAGTATCAGTCAGTCCAGGAATATCCTTCTCTCCTTTTTATAACAACCAAGTTGAGAACACTGAGATTGGCATCCACAGTGCAACCACAAACTGATTTTCTTTCTTTCTCCAGTTCTCCTTGGTCTGTAACAGGAATGCCCCTTACTCAGTAGCAGGCAGACACAAACATAGGTCAAGACACCCTGCTTCATGGGGAAACCTTGTTTGTCATTCCCACCACTGATTCGGACCATATAACCCTTCCATTCTTCACCCAGAGCATCAGCAGCAACTTTTGTGGCCATACGCTTCTCATAAAAAGTATGAAGTTTGCGTTCATCATCCACTTCAATGAGTTTCTGGCAGCCAGTGGCTGGGAAAAAGATGTTCAACTTCATCTTGAAGCAGCTGAATGCCTCTGAGGCACCACGGAAAAGAGCTATTCCTTGTCTTAACACACTGATTGTATCCTTTATAACTCTGATCGCCACCCATAGTTACTTTACTTTTATTAATTTTTTTTTTTTGAGATAGAGTCTCAATCCATTCCATTGCCCAGGTTGGAGTGCTGTGGCATGATCATGGCTCACTATAGCCTCAACTTCCTGGGCTCAGGTGATTCGCCCACCTCAGCCTCCTGAATAGCTGGGACTATAGGCACACTCCACCAGGCTTGGCTAAATTTTCTATTTTTTTGTAGAGATGGGGTTTCTCTGCTCAGTGAGTTGGCAAATGGTAGCAGCAAAAAAAAAAAGAGATGGGGTTTCTCTGTGTTGCCCAGGCTGGTCTCAACTCCTGGGCTCAAGTGATCCTCCCTCCTTGGCCTCCCAGAGTGCTAGGATTACTGGTGTGAGCCACCACACCTGGCCTTATTTTGTTTTTACTTATTGGTTTACTTTTTTGTCTGTATCCTCACTAAATAGTAAAAGTAAACTCTGTTAGAGCAACTCCATGTCTGTCCTGTTCTTGGTTGTGTCCCTAGAGCCCAGCACAGTGCCTGGCACATAGAGGCACTTGATACATTTCTCTTGAACAGTTGGCCTGGGAGGGGGCAAGCCAGATGGAAACGGTGAAATGGACTGTCTCCTTTTCCAGCGCCCTGCATTGTTTACACATTTGCCTCTACTTCCCTTCATTCTAAAATGGTGTCTTTGCCCTTCTTTAACTCCTTTCTTCAGATGTGGCCTTAGAACTTCTTCCTTATCTCCCCAGCCTGCTTTAATCTGTCTCCCTGGAGTTCCTGTAGGACTTTGTACCCTCTTTCCTTTTACAAATGAGGAATATCTAAGTCATATATAAAGTATAACATAGTCAAGAGCAAGGCAATAAAGTCAGACAGACGTGGGGTCAAATCCTAGCTCTCTCACTCAGTGTTTGACTGGGGCAAGTCACTTCATCCCTGAACCTCAGAAGACAGAATGCACTTGGTCAGTGGCAGGTCCAACTCTGTGTAGCACTTGTTGACCTTGGCTGACCAGATTGTGCCAGGGCCAGGTGGTAGAAGCTGAGCGTCTAGCGCGTCGGGTAGGATCCTAAGTGCTTAGGCATAGGCACAGTCAGAGAAGGTGTCCTAGCAGAAGGTGAACATAAGCTGGGCCTTCCAGAACAGACAAGATTTGGATGGGCAAGGAAAAGCACAGTGTATTCCCCAGCTTGAGCAGAGTTTGCAAAGGCAGAAATAAACATGGCATGTGCAGGATAAAGAATTCTGTAGTTATAATTGACCCACATTTAGAAAACTGAGGAATAAGGTTGGAGGGAGATGTGAAATTGAGTCTTGAAAACCAGACTGAGGAGTTTGGTAAAAGTAAACTTGTGCTAAAAGTATTGAGGAATCTGCAATTTTTTGAGCAGGAGAGTGATGTAAAACAATATTTTAGGTAGAGCACCCTGGTGAAGATGGCTTAGAAAGACATGGTGAACAGCAAAGAGGTGATAACAGATGTCTAGGCACGAGGCGTGAGCATATGGGTGATGTCCCCCTACCCACCACTCTTTGAGGATACCTGTGTATTGGCAGCACAGTTTCCCCATCTGGAGCAGTGGGAGTTTGCTGCTGTTTGGTAGACTTTTTGGCATTGTCCTTACTGCATGATGAGACTTTTAGGCTTGCCTTGGCCCATGGTATATCTAGATAGCTCTTAGATGATCTGCAGATTCTCTTTTCTGTCACTTCCATACCTTGCTTCATGAAAAAAGCTACATTGGAAGATCCAGTCTTAGAAAGCTTCCCCAGCTCTGCACTTACTAGCAGTGTTATCCCAGGGAGGTTATTCAACATCTTTGAACATCAGTGTTCTAATGATACCTAGGGATGACATTAGGATTTAATTAAGGGACAATACTGTATATAAAGCACATTTTCACTAAGTGTTGGTAATCAGTAGCAGCATTATAGTAGCAATAATACTGACATCTGTAGAATAGGTACAGTAGTATCTACCTTAGGAGTTCTAGTAGAATAAAATGCAATGTGTGAGAAGCCTACTACAGGTGTCTAGCACACTGTGGGCACTCAAGAAATGGGAGATTTTTTCACATTCTTATTTAGAAACAGGTCCAAAGTCCCTCCCAATCCTCTTGCATAACAAGAACTTGTCTTTTCCACTGCCTTCCACACAAAGACCTCAAGCCCCAATTCCCTAACTCTGTCCTCTCTCACAGCCAGTATGACCTTCGAGAGAATAGCAAGCACTCGGAGGTGCTGATTGACCTGACAGAGTACTGTGGCCAGCTGGTGGAGGCCAAGTGCCTCACCGTCAACCCCCAGGACAACAACTGCCTGGCAGTCGGGGCCAGCGGACCCTTTGTGAGGCTCTATGACATCCGCATGATCCATAACCACAGGTATGAATAGTTCAGCTTCCTGTTTCCTGTGGGTAAGACCTGGAGAACCTGCTGCCCCTTTCCCTCACTGCCATTGCAACGCCCTCTTCTGTCACAGCTCACTGCAGCCTCAACCTCCCAAGCCCAAGCAATCTTCCCACTGCAGCCTCTCAAGTAGCTGGAACTATAGGCACATGCCTCCTTGCCTGGCTACTTTTTAAATTTTTTTGTAGAGGTGGGGTCTTTCCATGTTGCCCAGGCTGGTCTCAAACTCCTGAGCTAAAGCGGTCTTCCCACCTCGACCTCCCAAAGTGCTGGAACTACAAGCATGAACCACTGTGCCTGGCCCTTCTTTTTTTTATCTTTTTATTTTGAGATGGAGTCTTGCTCTGCCACCTAGGCTGGAGTGCAGTGGTGTGATCTTGGCTCACTGCAACCTCTGCCTCCTGGGTTCAAGCTATTCTCCTACCTCAGCCTTCCAAGCAGCTGGGATTACAGGCGTCCACCACCACACCTGACTAATTTTTGCATTTTTAGTAGAGATGGGGTTTCACCACGTTGGTCAGTCTTGAACTCCTCACCTCAGGTGATCTGCCCACCTCGGCCTCCCAAAGTGTTGGGATTACAGACATGAGCCAGTGCACCAGCCTGGCCCTTTCTTCTTTATGAAATGGGCTTTCTTCAATTTTGTGATTTTTTAAAAACTTAATCCTTATGTTGGAAAATATGAAACATAAAATGTAAAGAAATTACCCATAATCTCTTATATAAATCCCTTATAATTTCCTTATATTTGTATATTCTTATAATTTCTTACATAAATCTTTTATAGTGTCTTTCTGAAAGAAATCACTGATGTAATATTTCCTGCTAGTTCTTATAATACTCAGAACCCCCACAGCACTCCCAGACCTGAGTTGCCTCTCCAGCCTGGGCTTTCCATGATTCTTGGGATGGATGCAGGAATGTCTGACCTGCTTTACTTTCATTCATGGGCTTGGTAACCACTGCTGCCCCTCACACACTACATGTCTTGGAGTGGGTCTTGAGCCTTAGCTTGCTTGTTTGTAAAATGGGAAAGATAAGGTGATCATGAGGACCCAGAGAGCTCATAGGACCTACTTGGTAAAGCATTATATAGCTGTCTAGTTGGTGGGCCTTTAGGGTTGCTTAGGTAAGGAAGAAAAATACCTCCTGTTTCTCAGATACAAATGTAAGTTTTCTTCTACTGAGTATGGTCTGGTCTAACCAGGGGCAGTGCTGGGACTGTAACCTATGATTTTCCTTCCCACCAGAAAGAGCATGAAGCAGAGCCCTTCAGCAGGTGTGCACACCTTCTGTGACCGGCAGAAACCCCTTCCGGATGGTGCAGCCCAATATTACGTAGCAGGTAGGACTCAGCACAGCTCTGGCCCCAAACTTATGGCTAGATGCTGACTCTTTTGGGGGCAGTGCAGGGAGACACCATGGCATGGTGACCAAGAGCAAGGGTTTTAGGGTCAAACAGACCTGGGTTTTAATCCTAACTCTACCATTGACAAGCTGTGTGACCTTCAGCACATTACAGAAAAGAAACTCATTAAGCTTAAATAAAATGAGGTCATAATGACTAAATGAGATAAAGTATATAAAGCAGTTATCCCAGTGCATATAGCAAGGGCTCACCACTTGTAACTGCTTTTATGATATAGTTGATTGGTATCATTTTTGATATGGCTGACTTTACACAATCTCATGCCCCTTTCAGGGGGACTGGGACCCTAGTATGACTGGGCTATTCCCTACAGGTCATCTGCCAGTGAAGCTTCCTGACTACAACAACCGTTTGAGAGTGCTGGTTGCCACCTATGTGACCTTCAGCCCCAATGGCACAGAGCTGCTAGTCAACATGGGAGGGGAACAGGTATGTACAGCATAAGGTGGCTCTGCCCCATCACCATTCCAGCAGCCAGGGCCGTGTACCTTCCGTTCACTGCTGAGGCAAACAAGACACAACAGCCTTATGGCAAATGATGTTACAGTGAAATGTGGGGGTGATGTGGTATCATTGTAGTTCCCAGAGAGGTGTCCTAGCTCAGTCTTTTTATTTCATTTTTTCTTTAATGATCTAGATAGAAATATGATAGTATGGTATTTTGGTTAAGAATATAGACTTTGGAATTGACAGACTTCTGTTCAAATGCTAGCCTGCTGTTTACTAGCTGTTTACTGTGACTTTGAGCAAATCTCTTTATTTTTCTGAGCCTCAGTTTCCTCATCTGCTATTTTCCTAGGAGGAAATCCCTGGGGCTCAGAGCATGCAGCTCAGAGCAAGCCGTGGGTTAGGGCCAGCTTTGGGAAGTGTTCTTTGATAATAACAGGTTGCTAAACTTTCTGTTTGGGTATTCTCTGGATGTTTCATAAGCCTGGCATACATTTATTTACCAATACTGAGCACTTACTCTGAGACTAGCATTATTATAAACATAAGAGAGACAAATGGGAAATATGATCCATCCTCAGGCTGATGAGAGACATGGCAAATGAAACAGCTAATGACATTACAAGACAAGGCCTGAATACATACAAAGGAAATGGGATGCAGAATAGATGAGGATAAGCCAGACATTCCTGCACCTTTCTGAGGACTCATGAAAAGCTCAGGGTAGTGCTAGGGTAAATGTAAAATGAGACATTTGGCTTTGTGACGTTTGAGGACTTCTTCACCTTAAACCTATGATGTGTGATTTTTTTTTTTTTTAAGACAGAGTTTCACTTTTGTTGCCCAGGCTGGAGTGCCTGGCATAATCTCGGCTCACTACAACCTCCACCTCCCAGGTTTAAGCAATTCTCCTGCCTCAGCCTCCCAAGTAGCTGGGATTACAGGCATGTGCCACCACACCCGGCTAATTTTGTATTTTTAGTAGAAATGAGGTTTCACCATTGGTCAAGCTAGTCTTGAACTCCTGAACTCAGGTGATCCACCCACCTCGGCCTCCCGAAGTGCTGGGATTATAGGCATAAGCCACTGTGCCCGGTCTTCTTTTTTTTTTTTTTGAGACAGGGTCTCACTCTGTCACCCAGGCTGGAGTGCAGTGGTGCGATATTGGGCTCACTGCAGCCTTGACATCCCAGGCTTAAGTGATCCTCCCACCTCAACCTCCTGAGTAGCTGGGACCACAGGCACACACCACCACACCTGGCTAATTTTTTATTTTTTGTAAAGACACGGTTTCGCCATGTTGCCCAGACTGGTCTCAAACTCCTGAGCTCAAGTGACCACCCTCCCACCTTGGCCTCCTAAAGTGCTAGAATTACAGGCTACGCCACCATGCACAACCAAATGTGATTCTAATTAATGACAGTATTTCAAGCAGGGCTTTGGGTAGATCAGAAAGCCCACCCTGAGTGCCAGAGCTAGGAAGATTTTCCAGCCTGAGGTTTGCGGAAAATATCTCCTGGGGTAGCTTGATGGTTTCATGCTCAACACTCACTGTGTTCCAAGACCTAGCTAAGTTCTTGAGAAGCCACCAAGGCCTGGTTACTGGTCCAACCACATCCTTTCCTCACAGCCTTTGTCTCTTTTTTTTGCCCCCTCAACTCTAGGTCTATTTGTTTGATTTGACTTACAAGCAGCGGCCCTACACCTTCCTCTTGCCTAGAAAATGCCACTCCTCAGGGGGTAAGTTCTCCCTTAGGGTATCTTGCCGAGGCAGTATAGGGAAGCTTCAGTGTGTGCTACACCTGCTGAGAAGCCTGTCCCTTACTGTGGACTGTGATCCTCCAAAAAGAGCAGGTTTCTGAAATAACCCTGTCTATGCAGTAAGAAAGATGACAGTAGAGCAGAGATCTCTTCAAGAGCTTTTCATCACTGCTCTTTTTGCTTCCCTCTGAAAAGGCAGGCTCCTTCCATGGCATGGCTCTTGAGAACCTGAAGTAGTTCCCCTCCCCTTTGTATCTTGGCTGAGTCTTCTCACTGACTTCTTCCTGGGGCCTACAGTTGATTTAGGCACCTTCTTGCTCCATTCCCACCCCCAGCCGCAGCTGAGTAATGCCACGGTGAAGTTGTGTCCCTCGCCAGCCAGCAGAGGGCGCACGGGCTTTTCTTTATGTCAGAACTTGCTTTCTGGGAATGGATCTTAGTCTGGGAAAATAGTCCCACAATGGAACCATCAGACTCCACGGTGGAAGCTAGAGGGCTGCCAAGAAGAAATGGGACCTCTTCCTGAGTTGTTGCTTTCACTTTCTCTCTGTCTCCTGCCAGAAGTCCAGAATGGCAAGATGTCCACCAATGGTGTGTCCAACGGTGTGTCCAATGGCCTGCACCTTCATAGCAATGGCTTCCGGCTGCCGGAGAGTAGGGGACACATCAGGTAAGGTCAGCTGCCTTGTCCAACCCTCCAAGCCCCAGTTATACCATATAGACTGGAGGGAGGGACATAGCCTGTAAATCTTCTTCCTCACCCACACCTAGTCATGCATCCCAGAGAGTAAGGACCAAGGCAAAGAGGCTTCTTGGAGGGTGGCTAGTGTTTCCAGGGCCCCTCTGCCTGCCAGGACACTAGTCAGGCTCAGACTGAAGCTTTAGGTTCTTCGTACCAGTAACTGGGTCAGGACCCAGGGGCCAGCTGCCTCTTAGCACTGAGCTCTCTCCAAAAAAGGGCTGCATACAAATGGATTTTCCCATATATTATTCCCCATCCTATAGCAGATCCTTGCCTCTATTCTCTGCCAGGGACTCTGCTGGGCTTTGGATACAAAGGCACTCAAATTCCCCAGCCTTGAGAGAAATAGAATTCTGTAGACAGCGATCCATAGGAGGGACTTGAGTGGCCATAAAGTTCAGCTCAGCATGGAGGCAGGTGGTGTCAGCTACTGTCATGCCCAGGAGTTTAAGTACAGCTTCATTTCTACCCTTCTTCTTTTCACTGACTGAGAGTATTTGTAGTGGCACCTATTCCCTATCACGGCAATAGGTAATAGCCCAGGCCAATAGCAGTGGTCCCCTCTTACAGGTGGCAGTCAGATTCAAGTGGCCAAGAAAACCTGGGTGGCCCTCAGGCCATGTTACAGACTCCCTGAGGGGCTGCCCTGACCTTCTTTGACTATTCTGACTTGGCTCTATTTCCCTGCAGCCCCCAGGTAGAGCTACCCCCATACCTGGAGCGTGTAAAACAGCAAGCCAATGAGGCTTTTGCCTGCCAGCAGTGGACCCAAGCCATTCAGCTTTACAGCAAGGCTGTGCAGAGGGCCCCTCACAATGCCATGCTTTATGGAAACCGAGCAGCAGCCTACATGAAGCGCAAGTGGTGAGTGGCCACTGCAGAGGGGACATGGGTCAGGAAAAGAGACAAAGCGACTGGACCAAAAGGCAGGGGCCAGATGGAGCCAAGTTGCCAAAGGCATCCAGGGAACGTGGCAAGAACATACTGCTGCCTCTAAGGGCTTCTTGGCCTCTCCTCCCCACCTCCAGGCTAATGGTGGGCAGGGGCCTGACCCATTAATCAGGAAGTCTCAAGCACTAAGGAAGCTCACAGTTACATGGAAAATGTTCAAAGCTAGTTCCTACATGGCATATTATTATCAAATGCTGTGGCCCCTGGGGAAGTAGGAATTAAGGATTGTTAGTCCCAACTGTTAGAGAATTGGACTTTGAAGAGCAGTGGAATCTTGCTAAGTGGAAATGAGGGTTTTGGTGAATTCAGTTAGTATGTGTCTAAAATATTCTGCAGTCCCTTGCCCCACTAAGGCTTGCTTTCTGGGTACTTAGACCCTTTGGACTGAATACAAACCAGATCCCGGAGATCCAAAGCCGGCTATGGGTCACACAGGAGTATGGTGGCTGGTAATAAAGAAATAGATCCATATCCTAAAGAACCCCTCATCTTTGGAGACCATCAGGGCCCCCAGCCCTTCTGCCTGTAGCACCAGCAGGCAAGCAGACATGCAGACCCCCCCACACACCCCCCAGCCAGGGCCAGGACTGGGGATGGATAGAGCTGGGCCCACAGCCATTTCTGCTCCGTCTGGCATCCGTCGGCTCTGCCCAGACAGACAGGCCAGCTGGTGTGCCATCGTCTGGCTGCAACTAGGCAGGCCAGAGAGGGAAGCTTAAGAAACCCACCCAAGTCAGCAGGATGGTAGTGCTGGGTGGGGGTGGGGAAGATGCTATCCCCCCACCTTAGCTGAAGCATCAGGAGTTGGCCAAGGGCTCAGGTGGCAGCCAAACCCAGGAGATGACTGTTTTGGGTGAATCCTGAGCTGATTTACCTCTCTGTCCAACAGTTGGGTAGAACTCAGTAGTCCTCATCCAGGCTGTAGGCTGAGAGCTCAGCTTTACTCCTGCATTCTTGCTAAGAGAGGTTGGTGATTTCCTAATCCATATGTGCCCTCAGCATGTTCTCTGTGCTCCTACTATGTGCTAAGTACTAGGAAATCAAAGTTCTGTCACTCTGAGTTCCTGTGCTTGACCACCCAGCCTCTGGACGGGGGTAAAGTGGTGGACGTAGTTCAGCATTAAAGAGGCAGGAAGCAGTGCATCTTGTGAATGGTCAGGTAAAGGGCTGTGGGCATCAAGAAAAGTTGGGTCACTTTAGCTGGGGAGCAGGGAAGCATCAGAAAGACATGGTGTCTGAATGGGCTTTAAGTGTAGGCAGGCTTAGACAGGAGATGAAGGAGAGGAGGGGCCTGTGGGGGAAGGACATTCCAGGGAGATGAAATGGTGTGAACAAAGGCGTGGGGGCGGGGGACTGCCTGAGAGCTTGTTTGCAGAACAGCAAATCCATTTGGCTGGAGCAGAGGGTTCGGAAAGGGACTGGCAGGAGATGAGTCTGTGAGGTAGCCTGGGGCCGGCCTAGGGAGGGCTTGGAATGCAGAGCGGTGACGTTGGCCTCGATTCAGTGCATGATGGGCAGCTACTGGAGAGTTCTGAGCAGGAGAGGGATGTGCCAAGGGCTGTCCTTTCAGGGAGATTGATCTGGCAGCGAGTCTAGGAAGGGTGAGCCCTGGGGCCAGCCTGCTCTCTACCCCCATCCCACATGCCTGCCAGTGACCCCTAGAATGTCACATTCTGTCCTAGGCCAGTCTCCCCAGGGCTGCCATCTGCTCCTGGATGCAGTGGGAGTTGTCACCCTCTGGCTCCTGGCTGGCCTCTGGTCTGGCTCTCCCCAGGAGCTCAGAGGGGCACCTTGCAGGCAGTAATTGGGTTTCCAAACAGTGCCTGCTTCTTCGTCACAGCCACTCATCCTGACGCAGGCCACACCATTGAAGCAGCTCTGTTTCCTGCCTGCCCCCACATGGGCTGAGTTGTTGGTTCCTGGTCTAAGCATGGCTGCTCCGAGGACTGGGTGCTCCCTCTGAGTGCTGCAGGAGAAGGAGGCTCAGGAAGGATCTTCCCATGTCAGGCCTGCTTTAGCCATGCCGGATTGTTGTGAGCCATGCCTTTGGTGGAGGGGCCATTAGCTCTAGGGGATGCCTCTTACTGCTGCTTGGCACAGCTGGGTCCTAGGCGTACCTCAGCCCAGCTGGAAAAACGAAAAAAAAAACAATGGCTTCTGAAGAAGCAGCTCCTGTGGCCCATCTTGCTCTCCAGACGAGAGGCAAGGACAGGTCTGTGGGTGCTGGAGGAGTGTGCTTCCTATATTCTGGCACAGGGTAGGAGAAGGAGGGGCTTCTCTAACCTCCTTTCACTTCCTCTTTCCCCACTTCCTCATCAAAAGCACTCCCACTTCCCTTCATCCATGCTTTAGGAGGTTGGAGAAGTGAGTGGGGACGATTTGGAGTTCCTGGTGTGCACAACCCCCCTCACCATCAGCTTCCAGAGAGCTGACTCTGCCAGACTGTCAGGCCCCATCCTCCAGCCCCAGGAGGTAGAGGCCACAGCTGCTGTGGATCAGTCAGCCAGGACAGAGGGGGGTCTGGCTGAGGGCTTGCTGCCTGCTGGTCAGACCCTTCGTCCCCAGCCTGACACTTCTGGCTTCCCCAGACCACAGAACTGTCCTTGAGGGCCCCCTGCCTTGGACATGGCTTTGAAGGCTAGCTGGGGGTGATTTGAGGAGGTGGATGGAGGAAGAGAGAAGGAGGGCTTGGGGAGCCTGTGGTGGGCAAGTTGCCAGGCCTTCTGCTGCAGAGCTGCGGGTGCCTGGGGTAAGCCAGTATGCAGTTGCACTCTGTGCCCAGCAGATGGCAGCCTGACACCAGCTTTTGCCACCCTCAAGACCTTAGGGTTTCCTGGTTTGTTCCTTAACATACTCTGTCTCCTGATGGGGGAGGCCTGGGTTGAACCAGGATTGTCTTCATCCCCAAGTCCCCTTGCCATGAGACCTGTCAGCGGTGGGCTGGGGTGACCACAGGAAGCAGAGGAAACTGAGTGGGGACCCCTCGCTTACCCCTTGCTCCACCTACAAGCCACTCTTCCCTGCCTTCCCAGGGATGGTGACCACTATGATGCCCTGAGGGACTGCCTCAAGGCCATCTCCCTAAACCCATGCCACCTGAAGGCTCATTTTCGCCTGGCCCGCTGCCTCTTTGAGCTCAAGTATGTGGCTGAAGCCCTGGAGTGCCTGGACGACTTCAAAGGAAAGTTTCCGGAGCAGGCCCACAGCAGCGCCTGTGATGCATTGGGCCGCGACATCACAGCTGCCCTCTTCTCCAAAAATGATGGTGGTGAGTGGGCACTGAGGAGGGGTGCTGTTACTGTTTCTCTTTGAGGTGCTGCATGACATTCTAGAGAGGTCATGGTTCTGGGATTGGAGAGGCCTGGGTTCAGCTGTTGACTCAGAAACCATGCAACCTCGGGGCAGTTACTTGGTCTCTCTCTGCTTCCTTGTCTGAAAAGGAGACAGGCCAGCACCTCCCATTGAGCATTTCTGTTGAGAATCAGCATGTTTAAATGGCATGTTGAAAGCACTGGGGGAGTGCCTGGTGTCCAGGATAGGAGGAAGCTAAGCTCAGTGAGACTCCCGCTGGGCATTGTCACCTGCTCAAACAGGGCCCTGGTGTTTCCGCATGGGCACCTGAGAGGCAGAGCTGGTCGTTGTGTTTGTTCCAAGTGTACAAGTGCACAAAGAACACGAAGCCCTGCCCACCTTACCTCAGTGTGCTGGACAATGAACTAGGCCGTTGGCGTGTGGTCTGTAAACATCAACAGTGAGCTCACGGGAGGCAGACATGGATCTTCACGTCTCTCCTTTGCCATTTATGAGCCTGTGATAAATTCATTTGTTTAATGGTTATCAGACAGCAGCCATGTGCCAGGCACTGTGCTGGGTCCTGGAAACAAAGCTGTGACTAAGTCACATGGAATTTCTGTGTTTATGGCATTTGCAGCCTATTGAAGGAACCAAGTGATAAAAGAAAAACAAAAAAGTATGAGAAGTGCCAAGGGGACCTGAATGGTGTAGGTGTTGGGGGTGCTTAATAGCATTCTGGGGTTCTCTAGGAAGAAACAGTTAAGCTAAGATCTAAAGGATCCAAAGGAAGCATTAACTAGATACAAAATATAGCTGTGTGGTGTAGCACAATGGTTCACACTAATAATCCCAGCACTTTGGGAGGCTGAGGTGGGAAAATTGCTTGAGGCCATTTCAGTATCAGCCAGGACAATATAGCAAGACTCCATCTCAAGGAAAGAAAAATTTTAAAAATTAGGCAGTGGTGGTGGCACACACCTGTAGTCCCAACTCCTTGGGAAGCTGAGGCAGGAGCATCACTTGAGCCCAGGAGGTCAAGGCTACAGTGAGCCATGATCACATCACTGCACTCCAGCCTGGGTGACAACGCAAAATCCTGTCTCAAACAACAACAAAGTATAGCTGTGGGAGATGCAGAGCTTCTGTCATACAGACCATCATACTCCAAGGCCCTGAAGCAGGCAGGAGTGAGTCACTTTTAAGGAACTGAGAAAACTTGTGTGATTTTTGCCTGTCACTTAACTGATCAGTGTCTCGTTTGGGACCCTAATAACTTGTCTTCCAGATGGTAAGGGCATGATCCTTACTGCCTTAAGCACTATGAATCTGTTTATAAAAGTCACCCAGGGTGAGCACAGTGGCTCATGCTTGTAATCCCAGCATTTTGGGAGGCTAACGCAGGTGGGTCACCTGAGGTCAGGAGTTGAAGACCAGCTTGCCCAACATAGTGAAACCCCGTCCCTACTAAAAATGCAAAAATTAGCCTGGCGTGGTGGCACGCACCCGTAGTCTCAGCTACTCAGGAGGCTGAGGCAGGAGAATCACTTGAACCTGGGAGGCAGAGGTTGCAGTGAGCTGAGATTGCATCTCTGCACTCCAGCCTGGGTGACAGAGTGAGACTCTGTCTCAAAAAAATTAATAATTAAAAAAGAAAAGGCACCCATTCTCTCTTTGCTAATGCCTTACTCTGTACCCTGCCCTGCCTCTCACCTCCACAGAAGCAGACCTTGAGTCTCTGCATCCTTGGGGCTTTCAGGCCCCCATTTAGGGACCTGAACCAGGAGGCATCAAAGAGAAGGCATCAAAGTTCTCCTCTTGAACATCCTCAGAGGCTGGATTCAAAGATGCATCTTCCTCACAACCTTTCCCCAATTTTCCAGGATAAGGGTGGAGGCAGGTAGCTCTATGTTGTCAGACTTTGGACTGAAAACAGAGCCATAGGTGGGGAAAATAGAGAAGGAGAGAAAGGGACAGGACTCTTATCTTTTCTGGATCTCTGCCCCCAGAGGAGAAGAAGGGACCTGGTGGCGGTGGCCCAGTCCGCCTCCGCAGCACGAGCCGCAAGGATTCCATCTCAGAGGATGAAATGGTGCTGCGGGAGCGAAGCTACGACTATCAGTTCCGCTACTGCGGCCACTGCAACACCACCACGGATATCAAGGAGGCCAATTTCTTTGGCAGGTCTGATGTCCTGAAGAGGAGGAGGGGGCAGCCCAGTTGGCAGCAGGAGGTTGAGTGGGAAGTGTTGGGGCAGAATGGTTTTAGAGAAGAATCTCAAATCCCTGCCCTGCCTCTGTACCCTTGGGCAAATGGCTTCACCTTTGTCAGCCTCAGGTTTTTCATCTGTGAAATGACCAACCTGCCGTACCCACTTATGAGGCCATAACAGGGACTAATAATATAATCCAAATAGAACCTCCAGCACAGTGCCTAGACTACTTCTTTATCTCCCACCTCCTTCTCCCTCTGTCTGCATGGTCCAGAGCTTGGTTTCTTTATCTGCATTCAAGGAGCCTCCCTCTGCTTGGGAGTATGAGGCAGCAGCCCCTCAAGGCTGGGAATCTTGGCATATCTGTTGTGCCTTAAAACTGCCCTGAGTACTAAGAGACAAACTCTGTGTTTCAGACACCATCACCCCCACCCCTCATTTGTAGCTGTACTTTGTTTGGGTAGGTGAGACACATGAACATGAATCAAGAATCTCTCCATAGGCTGGGCACAGTGGCTCATGCCTGTAATCCCAGGACTTGGGAAGGCTGAAGCAGTAGGACTGCTTGAGACCAGGAGTTTGAGACCAGCCTGAACAGCATAGACCCCCATCTCTACAAAAAAATTTAAAAATTATCTGGGCGTGGTGACATATACCTGTAGTCACAGCTATTCAGGAGGCTGACATGGGAGGACCAATTAAGGCCACAGTGAACCGTGATCATGCCACTGCACTCCAGCCAGTACCTAAGAGATCCTGTCTCTAAGAAAAAAAAGACACACTCCATCAAGATGCCCTCTAAATGTCAATGGTGTGTGAGGGGCTATAGTATCCTAGAGGTGTCCTGTAGGATTTGAGAGTCTGGATGTCAGAAGCCTGAGATTGCTCAGGGAAGGCTTAGAATGGGGTATTTTAGAGACCTGAAAGATGTAAGATGGTCCTGGCCCAAGGAGGTAACAGTGAACTTTGGGGGAGACTGTCTTGGAGAAACTCAGGCAGTCGCTGGCCCTGGGTTTAAGAGAACAGTGACCAGGGTTCTGCAGTCTGGAGAGGATTGCTATGTACATGGAGTTCTGGGTCAAGTGCAGACCCCAGCGTGTGGGGGACTGAGTGGCTGTAGACTTTCTTATTCCCCCTTTACCTAGGCCATGCAGCCTCTACTTGAGGCTGTAGGGCAGTACCCCACCTGACCTCCCTGCCCTTTGCCCCCCTGCCAGCAACGCTCAGTATATCGTCAGTGGCTCTGACGATGGCTCCTTCTTCATCTGGGAAAAGGAGACGACCAACCTAGTCCGTGTGCTCCAAGGAGATGAGTCCATTGTCAACTGCCTGCAGCCACACCCCAGCTACTGCTTCCTGGCCACCAGTGGCATCGATCCTGTTGTGCGGCTCTGGAACCCCCGACCAGAGGTGAGGGTGCAGGCATGGTGGACAAAGCCAAGCAGAGAGGTGGGCAGGGACTCTGTGGAAAGCCTCCAGTGGAGCCTGCTAGGGCTTGGAAGAGAAATGAGGAAGCTGCTAAGAAGAGTAAGCTGTTCCCCTGGGGCCCAAGGCTGTGTCCTCAGGTTCTGGAAGCTCCAAATGCAGTGGCAGTTCACCAGAAGCTGTGCAGAGGCCCTGGTCACAAGGGAACTATGCGGGCTTTGGCATCCAGTGGGCCTAAGTTTGAATCCAGTCTGCTCACTCACTGCTGAGAGACTTCACCATCTCTGACCCAGGCTTTTAATCATCTGTAGATTGGGAATGGGAATTACAGCACTGCCTTGAAAGGTTGTGGTGAGGAGTAAAGAAGTGATGCCTGTGAAGTGTCCAGCCCACAAGGACACTTAGAACAGTGTAGTCCCCTCCACTCCCAGTGCGGGTGACCAGGGAAGCTGGCTTGGTGCCTCCCCTTCCCCTCTGCCCTATTGCCTCCCTCTTACCAACCAGCAAAACAAAAGTCAAGTGGTATGCCTGATTCCCAAGATAATTTGCTGTGACTTTTAAAGAGAGGACCCCTATAGGATTCCCCCTTGAGGGGAGAGGAGAAAGAAAGATGAAGGAAGAGTTGTTGAGGCAACAAAACAGAAGGGGGTGGGGAAGTTGTATGCGCCCTTTGCCCCAGGTATCCCAGTATGTGTGTCCAATATATTCTGGTGTATACTGTCCCACATGTATATCCCAGCACGTTATGAGCTGCCTGTATATCCTGATGTGGCATGTCCCCCCACATATATTCCACTGTGAGCACCAACAATATGTAACCAAGATTGTGTGTTCCCCTCCACTCATATACACCTCCTTGAATGTACATGTACCTCCCCCAGTAGATAGTTTAGTCTGGGTATTTCCCTCCCCCGACCCTATGCATGTATCCTGGTGTCTCCCCTTCCTTGAGCCCCACATGTGTTGCCCCTTTCTCCACCACAGAGTGAAGACCTCACAGGCCGAGTCGTGGAAGATATGGAGGGTGCTTCGCAGGCCAACCAGCGACGCATGAATGCAGACCCGTTGGAGGTGATGCTGCTCAACATGGGCTACCGGATCACGGGCCTGAGCAGTGGGGGTGCCGGGGCCTCTGATGATGAGGACAGCTCTGAGGGCCAGGTGCAGTGCCGGCCCAGCTAGACCCTCCAGCTCTGGTCTCCAACCCCTGCTACTGGCTGGACCCTCCGCCCTGGGCAGGAGGTCAGGGGGTTCTGTTTTGATTTGTCTTCCCCATCCCCCATTTTTTCATTTCCCCTGTTTTGTTTGTTAGTTTGGCATTGGGGGTGGAGGTTGCTACAACTTGCTGGCTTTCAGACTCTTGGGCTGATTGTCCCCTGACTATCCCCAGCCCTGAGTTAAAGAGCAGGAGGGGACACCTTTCCATATGCCCCCCCCCACCTCCTGCTTCCATGTCCCTGGAGGGCTCTCGCCTGCCTCAAAACCCCTTCTGCCTCAGGTGGGGAGGAACAAGCTGAACTGTCTTCAGGGACTGTCCTGCCCTTCAGCTGGCAGCAGGAGAGGGAGTGGGATTCCCAGTTGGTAAGGGCTCACCTTGGCCTGTTGCCACTCTTGCTCCCTAGCCTGCAAGGCTAGCTCCCCTGTGGTCTTCAGGAAAGGTTTTGAAAAAGGATGGGTCCCACCCTCCCTCCAGAGCCACCAGTGTTAGAGAGGAAGCAAAAGGAAGGATGGGAGCCCTGGAGTAGGCAAGACCAGGCCACCTGCTGAGGTCACAGTGGAGCAGCCTCGCTCCTCTCCTGGCTGCTAGCTCTGGCCCTGCACCTACTCACTGGCCACCTCTGGGGGCTCTGCCTTTCCCAAGGGCCCTGGCAGAGGGTGGGGCACTGTACCCTACCCCACCCATCCATGCCAGCACTTCTGCACTACGGCCATTCTCCTCTTGGGCGCTCCTCAGCCTCACTGTGACCTTTCTGCCAGAGCTCCCAGCCAGGCCTACTCTGCTGAGGTGGCGCTTCCTGCTAAGGGCCCTTCTCTGCCCTTTCTGCCCTCCTTCCCACCCGTATGCTGAGCCGCCACAAAGACCAAAGAAGTGATGGCTTTTCTCTGTCCCCTGCTGCTCTGAGGGTAGAGGGGTGGGTCTCCTGAGCCACTCAGATTGGAAAGTCCCTTACTCAGCCCCTCCCTTCCTCCCCAGCAGCCCCAAGCTTTACACTGGATGCAGCGATCAACCCACCACTCACCAGGCCTCCCTCCCCTCTGCCCCCTGGCTGTTAGCTCCAGCTGCTCCAAGTAGTTGGTTCGTCCTTCCTTCTCTCTCCCTCCCTGCTTCCCCTCAGTGCTTACTTGGCTCCAGCCCTCCAGCTGCAGCCCCTGGGGAAAAGCAACCTCCCTTCTCCTCTCCCTCTACTCCCTCCCTCCCTCCCTCAGCCCCTGTCTCTGCCAGGTGCCTCCTCTCAGTCAGGCTTCAGAGCAGCCCTAGAGACAGGAGGGCCATGTTAAAAGCTTTTTCACAGTTTTACGAAGACAAGGGGAGGGTGAGGATAGTGGTGGGGGGTCTGGCACCATCTCATTGCTTTAATCCCAGCAACACAGGTGGCAGCCTCTCCCCCTTCCTTCCCACCCCAGTCCCTCTTCTCACCCCTCTCCTCTAGCTTGGTAATGAAGTATATTTATTGGTGAAGGAAACAGCTGCTGCTGCTTCTCCTGCTGCTGGGACTTGCTCCCCTGTCTCTTCTCTGTGACCTTTCTCTAGCCAGGGAGGGGAAAGCAGGAGTATTGGGGCTGGGCCCTGGGGCCCATGGACCAGCTGGGTCCCCTTTGCTTTCTTGTGTTCCAGCCACCTGCCATTTCCTCCCTGCCTCCCACCCCCCCCTCCCTGCCTCCTGTCCTGCCTCCCACCCCCCCTGCCTGCCCAGTCTGGGCCCTGCAGTATGGAGAGACACATAAGCCTTACTGTCCTCTGGGGGCAGGAGCCGAGCCTTTTTGTTGCTCTGCTCCCAGGAGAGTGAGGGTGACGCAATTGATTAAAACCATTTTGTTCTAGGTGTGGCTGGTGGCATTTGTGGGGTACAGATGGGTCTTGGAATCAAAGTGAGGGCACCTGGGCATATGACTTTGAGTAACCACACCTCTACTTGGCAGAGTGAGGCCAGCCTTGAAGGGTCACTGTGAGCAATGGCCACCCAGCCCAGCAGGGCAGAGTGCAGAGCCCAGCTCTCATGGCTGTGATTTGTAATCATCAGCTTTCACTCTCCAGCTGTTTTCTCATCAGTAAAATAAGGGGCTTGGAGTCTTAGTGGTTTTTCAAACCATTTTACATTGTGACCTAATATACACATGCTTACTTGTGTGTATATATATATATATATATATGTGTGTGTGTGTGTAAAATGAACAAGTTTTACACAATAATATTTACCCTTGCTACATGCAATGTGCTCTGCTTACTTTTCTGTTTTATTAGGGAAAAAAATACTGGTTGTAATCCACTAAATTGATTTCATATATGCAGTTTTTTGATATGCCCTGGATTAGATGATCTCTTAGACTAGAGGTTCCGGAACTTTCTTAGCTCACAGCATCATTACCATCTCAGTAGTTTTTTCATGGAACCTCTAGGCCAAAAGAAATACCTAACAGGCCGGGCGCGGTGGCTCACGCCTGTAATCCCAGCACTTTGGGAGGCCGAGGCGGGTGGATCACGAGGTCAACAGATCGAGACCATCCTGGTCAACACGGTGAAACCCCGTCTCTACTAAAAATACAAAAAATTAGCTGGGCATGGTGGCGCGTGCCTGTAATCCCAGCTACTCAGGAGGCTGAGGCAGGAGAATTGCCTGAACCCAGGAGGCGGAGGTTGCGGTGAGCCGAGATCGCGCCATTGCACTCCAGCCTGGGTAACAAGAGCGAAACTCCGTCTCAAAAAAAAAAAAAAAAAAAGAAATACCTAACAGTTCAATTTATTAAGTAATTAAGCCCAAATCACTTAAAAATATTTATGTTCTAACAAATTAGTTGCCATTTAAAAAATACACCTAAATTGGAAGAAACAATATTTTTTCCTTTTTTTTTTTTTTTTGAGATGGAGTCTTGCTCTGTTGCTCAGGCTGGAGTGCAGTGGCGTGATCTGGGCTCACTGCAACCTCCGCCTCCTGGGTTCAAGAGATTCTCCTGCCTCAGCCTCCCAAGTAGCTGGGATTATAGACACATGCTACCACGCCCTGCTAATTTTTTTTTTTTTTTTTTTTTTTTTTTAGTACAGATGGGGTTTCACCATGTTGGCCAGGCTGGTCTTGAACTCCTGACCTCAGGTGATCTACCCGCCTCAGCCTCCCAAAGGGCTGGAATTACAAGCATGAGCCACTGCACCTGGCCTTCATTCTTAAATAACTGCAATTACTAATGGGATCTATGCCGCCCATTGTACACTGAACAACTTGTTAAATTTTCTAATCAAAGCAGACACTGCCACCTTCATTTCCTGTCCCACATTGAATTTCATTTGCTTTTTATCACAACAACCACTAAAAACCCAGCTTCTTAAAGATGACATAATCAAAAGGATTGTAGCATAATCTAATAATGGAACTATGAACTACCTTGAGCTAGCAGTTCTCTCATTAACCAAAGATGTTGAGTATCTCTCAAAACATCCTACTTTGCCCCCTGTGAATTTGCTCTGGGTGCCCTCAGGTACCTTGATGCACAGTTTGGGAACTGGGGTTTAGTCTGTGGGAATAGTAGTTTCACTACTGAAACTACTGAGAGGTCCTGCCAGAAACTCAGTAGGTGGTATTATAAAGCAGGTACTGTGGGCTGGTATCATTCCTCTGTGTACCCAAATTAAAGTCTGCAGAATCTTCTTGAAGGCATTTCCAGACCTGGCAAAGGAGGGACAATGTTCGGACCAGAGAGTAATGCAGAGTCTCAGGTTCCTTCATGAACCTTGAGTGATTCCATTTGGCTGGATTATAGAGGGTAGACTGGAGGGGCAGTCAAATTGCGAAGGACTTCTTGTGCCTGGTGAGAGACCATAGACTTGATCCTGTAGGCAAAGGGGACACTGGAAGACATTACCAAGGGCTCCTTTTCATTTGGAGTTGGTACTCCATTTTTCAAAAAAATTAATAGCCTTTACTTTTTAGAGCAGACTTAGGCTTACAGAAAATTGAGCAGATAGTATAGTGAGTTTCATATACCCCTCTTTTCCCATCTCAATTTTCCCTGTTATTAACATCTTGCATTAGTGTGTTATTTGTTACAATTAATGAACCAATATTGATATGATAACTAAAGTCCATAGTTTACATTAGGGTTCACTCTTTGTGGTTTTAACAAATGCATAATGTCTTGTATCCACCATTACATTGTCATACAGAATAGTTTCACTGTTCTAAAAGCACCTTGTCCTCTACCTATTCAGCCCTCATTAGCATCCCCCCAAAAAATTACTTAGAAATAACTCTAACAACGTATATACAAGGTTTGTGTGAGCAAAACTATAAAACTGATAAACCAAGGAAGATCAAATAAATGAAGAGATGGTCCATGTTCACAGATAGGAAGACTCAGTATTAGAATGTCAGTTCTTTTCAACTTGATCTATAGCTTCCATGTGATCCTGGTCATAGTCCCGGCAAGTTATTTTGTGAATATCACCAACTGATTCTAAAGTTTACATGAAAATGTAGAAGACCCAGAATAGTTCCACGGATCACACCTCCTGCTGCTTCTGGTGCGGTTTGTGTGCTCATTCATTCTGTGCAGACCTGGTACCTCATTTGTGAAGCAACAGCTGAGGAGACTCCAGCACTCGCTATGGCCAATGAAAAGCCCAAGGAGGGAATCAAGACTGAGAACAACAATCATTAATTTGAAGGTAATAGGGCAGGATGGTTCTGTGGTGCAGTTTAAGATTAAGAGTCTTATACTGGCTGGGTGCAGTGGCTCACGCCTATAATCCCAGCACTTTGGGAGGCCAAGGTGGGGGGATCACCTGAGGGCAGGAGTTCAAGGCCGACCTGACCAACACCGTCTCTACTAAAAATACAAAAAGTAGCCTGGCGTGGTGGTATGTGCCTGTAGTCTCAGCTACTCGGGAGGCTGAGACAGGAAAATCGCTTGAACCCAGGAGGCAGAGGTTGCAGTGAGCCTAGACTGGGCCACTGCACTCCAGCCTGGGTGACAGAACGAGACTCCATCTCAAGAAAAAAAAAGTCATATACCACTTAGTAGAATAATGAAAGCCTATTGTGAGTGACAGAGTTGTCAGTGAGGCAGATCAGATTCTAGTTTGACAGGCAACCAGTCCATGAAACAGACACACCTGCACAGCTGGAAATGGAGGATGAAGATACAATTGATGTGTTTCAGCAGCAGACAAGAAGTATCTGCTGAAAAAGGAACCTGCTTCTTTACTCTAGAACTTTGTTCTTAGACCAAGATTACATTCTCAATTAGAAAACTGCAATTTGGTTCCGCCACATTATGACTATTACTATAGTATAGTTTTCTCTATTCTTTTATTTTTCCG
Source organism: Sapajus apella (assembly GCF_009761245.1). NCBI lineage: Eukaryota > Metazoa > Chordata > Mammalia > Primates > Cebidae > Sapajus > Sapajus apella. Next base: position 20,302,146 of record NW_022436983.1, read on the forward strand.
TTACCCGTTCCTTCATTGTACATAGTAACAGGTGTATGTGCACAAGCATATTGCTTTTTGTAATATTAAATGGCCAAGTGGCCACTTGATTGACATCAAGTGGATGTCAATCAAAACATACCCATGGGGAAAAATACTGATTCTATGAAAATTACCTCCCTTTCTCCATCAGTGGCATGCTCATTCAACTCTTTTCTTTATATTTCAATAAGTTATTCTGCTCTCACTATTTTAACAAAAAAAAATCCTTGCATTTTTTGTTGTTAAAATAGAGTAAAATAAGCTTATTCAATTGGAGAATTTTAATGTTTTTCATTTATCATTGTAAAACCACAGACAATTTTATAACTTTTTTTTTTGTATATAGCTCTTACATGTAGGGCAATCTGTCTTTAAGTAGGGATAAATTACTCTTTAAAAAAAATCCTAAATAGTTTTCCCTTCAAGTCAAGCATCTTGTTGTTTAATAAACTTCTTATTAAAAATGGAGGAAAAAAGCTGGGCACAGTGGCTCATGCCTGTAATCCCAGCACTTTGGGAGGCTGAGGTGGGCGGATCATGAGGTCAAGAGATCGAAACCATCCTGGCCAACATGGTGAAACCTTGTTTCTATTTTTAAAAATACAAAAATTAGCTGGGCGCGGTGGCACACGCCTGTAGTCCCAGCTACTCGGGAGGCTGAGACAGGAGAATTGCTTGAATCCGGGAGGTGGAGGTTGCAGTGAGCCGAGATTGCGCCATTGCACCCCAGCCTGGTGCCTGGTGACAGAGCAAGAGTTTGTCTCAAAAAAAAAAAATCGAGAAAAAGAAGAAAGACCTAGAATACCCAACATAATACTTAACAAAAAAACAAATTCAGAGGATTAACACTGCTGACTTCAAGGCTTACTATAAAGCTACAATAATCAAGACAGTGTGGTATTGGCAAAAGAATAAACAAATAGAACCCAGGAGTAGACCCACACAAATACAGTCAACTGATCTTTGACAAGGCAGTAAAGTCAATTCAATGGAGAAAGGATAGTCTTAACAGTGATGGAACAATTGGACATCCACATGCAAAAAAAATCTAAACACTGAATTAACACTGTTTATAAAAGTTAAAACAGGTGACAGACCTACATTTAAAATTCAAAACTATGAAACTTCTAGAAGATAACATAGGAAAACAATCCAATTTGATCGATAGCTTTAACATAATCCCAGTTGTAGTCCCAGCCACTTCTTTTTGTTGGGTTTAGCTATGAGTTTTTAGATACGACACCAAAACCTCAATCCATGAAAGAAAAAATTGGTAAATTGGACTTCATTAAAATAAAAAAAGACACGGTGGAGAGAATGAAAAGAAAAACCAAGGAATGAGAGAAAATATTTGCAAAACACAGATAAAGGATTTGTATCCAAAATACAGAAAGAATTCTTAAAACTCAACAATATGGAAACAACCCAATTTTAAAATGGGCAAAAGATCTGAACACCTCACCAAAGATGATTTACAGGTGACTAATAAGCATATGAAAAGATTTTTAACATGTCATTAGGGAATTACAAATTAAAACAGTGAGATACCATTGCACATTGCACACTTACTAGGATGGCTAAAATGTTAAACCAAAAAACTGTCCACAGTAAATGCTGACAAGGATGTAGAGCAACAGGAACTTTCATTCATTGCTGGAGGAAATGCAAAACGGTACATCCACCTTGGAAGACAGTTTGGCAGTTTCTTACAAAGCTAAACATACTCTTACCACAAAATGCCACAGTCACTCTCCTTGTATTTACCTAAAGGAGTTGAAAACATGACCATGTAAAAACCTGTACATGACTGTTTATAGCAGCTTTATTCATGATTGCCAAAAACTAGAAGATGCCCCTCAAAAGGTGAATGGAGGCCAGGTGCAGTGGCTCACACCTATAATCCCAGCACTTTAGGAGGCTGAGGCACATAGATCACTTGAGATCAGGAGGTCGAGACTAGCCTGGCCAACATGGTGAAACCCCATCTCTACTAAAAATACAGAGAGTAGCCAGGTGTGGTGGTGTGTGCCTGCTATCCTAGCTACTTGGGAAGCCGAGGCAGGAGAATCGCTTGAACCTGGGAGGCAGAGGTTGCAGTGAGACTAGATCATGCAGGCTGCACTGCAGCCTGGGCAACAGAGCAAGACTCCATCTCAATTAAAAAAAAAAATGGTGAATGGATAAACTGATGCAGCCATACTATGGAATATTATTCATGATAAAAGGAAATGAGCTATCAAGCCACAAAAAGATAATGGAGGAAACAAATGCCTGTTGCTCTGTGAAAGAAGCCAGACTGAATGGGCTACATCCTGTATGATTCCAACCATATGACTTCCTGGAAAAGGTGAAACTACAGAGACAGCAAAAAGATCAGTAGTGCTCCATTTTTAAAGAGTGTACACATCTGTGACTCATCCACAGCGTTCACCAACCCTCTGATGAGAGAGTCTGGGGCTCAGATGAGCCCATACTGTGAATCTATAGTAAAGCAGAGATTGGAAATTGGGACTTCTGTGTTTGTGGAGGGCAAGTGTGGCCCCAGAGAGCTGCTCCTGTTTCGGCTTAGGAGCATCCACAAATATTGTTGCAGAACTTAAAAGGTGATAAGAAGTCATCTAGTTCAGAGGCTGTCAGCCCTAGCTGTAAATCAGAATCAACCCAGGTTGCTTTTATAACTTTCCATGACCCACCCAGAGATTCTGTTTTAATTGGTCTGAGGTGGAGCCCAGGCATCCATCCATTTTTTTTCTTTTTTTTTTTTCTTTTTTTTTTTTGTTTTGTTTTTTGTTTTTGAGACGGAGTTTCGCTCTTGTTACCCCGGCTGGAGTGCAATGGCGCGATCTCGGCTCACCGCAACCTCCGCCTCCTGGGTTCAGGCAATTCTCCTGCCTCAGCCTCCCGAGTAGCTGGGACTACAGGCACGCGCCACCATGCCCAGCTAATTTTTGTATTTTTAGTAGAGGCGAGGTTTCACCTTGTTGACCAGGATGGTCTCGATCTCTTGACCTCGTGATCCACCCACCTCGGCCGCCCACAGTGCTGGGATTACAGGCTTGAGCCACCGCGCCCGGCCCATCCATTTTTTTTCTTAAGAGATGGGGTCTTGGCCGGGCGCGGTGGCTCAAGCCTGTAATCCCAGCACTTTGGGAGGCCGAGGCGGGTGGATCACGAGGTCAAGAGATCGAGACCATCCTGGTCAACATGGTGAAACCCCGTCTCTACTAAAAATACAAAAAATTAGCTGGGCATGGTGGTGCATGCCTGTAATCCCAGCTACTCAGGAGGCTGAGGCAGGAGAATTGCCTGAACCCAGGAGGCGGAGGTGGCGGTGAGCCGAGATCGCGCCATTGCACTCCAGCCTGGGTAACATGAGTGAAACTCCGTCTCCCAAAAAAAAAAAAAAAAAAAAAAAAAAAAAGAGAGATGGGGTCTTGCTTTGTTGCCCAGGTTGGAGTGCAGTGGCTATTCACAGGTGCTCCCACTACTGAACAGCATGGGAGTTTTGTCTTGCTCCATTTCTGACCTGGGCTGGCATCCATTGTTTCAAATCATCCCAGGTTCATTTTAATATACAGCCAGAGCTGAGAACCACTGATCTAGCTCCATCTCCACATTGTACAGATGGGACAACAAGTTTCAAAGATGGGCAGGAAAAGGGATGGGCTTGCCTGAGGCCCCTTGTGGATTAGAAGCAAAGCCAGGACTGGATCCCTGATCCCTAATTCCTAGTCCAATTTTTTTTTTTTTGAGATGGAGTCACTCTGTTGCCCAGGCTGGAGTGCAGGGTGCGATTTCGGCTCACTGCAACCTCCACCACCCAAGTTCAAGCAGTTCTTCTGCCTTGGCTTCCCGAGTGGTTGGGATTACAGGCGTGTGCCACCACACCGAACTAATGTTTGTATTTTTGGTAGAGATGGAGTTTTGCCATGTTGGTCAGGCTGGTCTCAAACTCCTGACCTCAGGTGATCGCCTGCCTCAGCTTCCCAAAGTGCTGAGATTACAAGCATGAGCCATCATGCCCGGCCTAGTACAATTCTTTTTAAACCATTTTCTTATAATGTAATAGGTCACAATACTTTTTTTTCTTTAAATAGATACAGGGTCTCCCCATAATGCCAGGCTGGTCTCAAACTCCTGGCCTCAAGTGATCCTCCTGCCTCAGCCTCCCTAAGTGCTGGTATTACAGGTATGTGTCACCATGCCTGGCCCATGATACTTTTGAGCTCCTACTCTGTGCCTGGGATTGAGCCAGGCACTGGCTTAATAAAATTTTACACAACATATTCCTTGCCTTCCTGGAGCCTCTAGATTATCTGGAGGATAGCAAATACAGGGATTGTGCATGGTTGCTGAACACTGGATTTTACTGTGAAATGTGAGTCCTCCCCAGTATATTCTGCCATCGTTCAGTGCCCCACCATGTGCCAGGTTCTTTGTCAGGTCTAGGGATATTAACATGTCTGGTAGGGGTGGCAGCCCCAAGAAGGAATGTGCCACTTGGTTGGTCAGCCTCTTGCTCCCACCCAGTTCTTTTTTACATAAAGTCCTTGTCCTAATGAGACCATACTTTACACCTATTTTACAGTGATTTAGAGACTCGTGCTGGTCTTCCCCTCATCACTCTAGTAAGCCCTAAAAGGGGTCATCACCAGGCCAAGTGTAGTGACTCACACCGGTCATCCCAGCACTTTGGGAGGCTGAGGCAGGAGGATCAGTTGAGGCCAGGAGTTCAACACCAGCCGGGTCAACATGGTGAAACCCCATCTCTACTAAGAATACAAAAATTAGCCAGGCATGGTGGTGCACACCTGTAACCCAGCTACTTGGGTGGCTGCAGCATGAGAATCACTTGAACCCAAGAGGCAGAGGTTGCAGTGAACCAAGATTGTGCAACTGCACTCCAGCCTAGGTGACAGAGCAAGACTTCATCTAAATAATAATAATAATAATAATAATAATTTATGAACACAAGGAGACCAGACACTGGGGTCTACTGGAGGACAGAGGGTAGGAGGAGGGAGAGGAGCAGAAAAGATAACTATTGGGTACTGGGCTTAATACCTGGATGATGAAATTAATTATGGCTCTCTGCAGCCCCTCAGGCTCAAGCCATCCTCCCGAGTAGCTGGAATTACAGGCATGGGCCACCATGCTCAGCTAATTTTTTTTCTTTTTTTTTTTTTTTTTTTCCAGTAGAGATGAGGTCTTCGTATGTTGCCCAGGCTGGTCTCAAACTCCTAACTCCTGAGAAATCCTCCCCTCTTGGCCTCCCATAGTGTTGGGATTACAGCCGTGAACCACCACACACAGCGTGTTTCTCATTTTAGAGAGGAGGAAACTGATGCCCTAACAGGTGCTGCTGCTTTCCCAAGGTGTGACAGACATTGACAGGGCTAAAGTTCAAACAGTGAGCTGGCTGACTCCTGAGTCCACATGTGTAGCCATCATGCTTTACTGGGAACCCCAAAGTGAGAGACTTAGATTCTGGTCCTAGCTGTGCTTTCTATAACCTTGGGTAACCTAGCCCATTTATAAAATGGAATGGAGGCTGGGTGTGGTGGCTCATACCTGTAATCCCAGCACTTTAGGAGGCCGAAGCGAGTGGATCACTTGAGGTCAGGAGTTCAAGACCAGTCTGGTCAATATGGTGAAACCTCATGTCTACTAAAAATACAAAAATTAGCTGGGGCCAGGCGCAGTGGCTCACGCCTATAATCTCAGCACTTTGGGAGGCTGAGGTAGGCAAATCACCTGAAGTCAGAAGTTCAAGACCAGCCTGGCCAACACAGTGAAACCTGTCTCTGCTAAAAATACAAAAATGTGCTAGGCATGGTGGCACATGCCTTTAGTCCCAGCTACTTGGGAGGCGGAGGCAGGAGAATCACTTGAACCTGGGAGGCAAAGGTTGCAGAGAGCCGAGATAGCGCCACTGCATTCCAGTTTGGGTGACAGAGCAGACTCCATCTCAGAAAAAAAATAAAATTAGCTGGGCTTGGTGGCGTATGCCCATAGTCCCAGCTACTCAGGAGGCTGAGGCAGGAGAATCACTGGAACCTGGGAGGCAGAGGTTGCAGTGACCTGGGCAACAAAGGGAGACTCCATTTCGAAAAAGAAAAATAAAAGTGGAATGGAAAAGGAAGTCGTTTTGTGAATTCTGATGTCTAAAGGGCCAGCGGGTTTGCTCTGAAATGGTTTCTTACATTTAGTTGGTCCCCTTGATCTCCTCCCCACCATGGGAAGGTTTGGAGTCATGGAGAGAAGCCGGTTTCCAGGAGCCAGAGAGGGCAATGATGGAGCTGAGCAGAAGAGAGGATGCTGCCCTCCCTCATGCTCTATATACTGCAGCATGCCCCTGACTCAGACTCTTTCCCTGGATTGAGGTGATTCTTCCCCAGAGCCCTTAAGGAGACTGTCTCAGTCAACAAATAACTCTAGTGACATTACCTGAGCACTTCCTCTCTGCCAGTTGCTTGGTTGGATACAGGACCAATAGATCCAGTCAGTCCCCTTCTCAAGGAGTTCACAGTCTCTTGGGAGCAACAGACATGTAAACAGCTAATGCTAATGCAAGTACACATGAATATTCAATAGGTGGAAACACAGCCTTCGTGCTCTGGGAGCAAAGAGGGAGCATTTGCCTGAAACCTTGAAAGTAGTGTAGAAGAGGAGAGGAAGGACATCCCTGATGAGGGAACGGTGTGAGCAAACACGAGGTATGAAGCACAGGGCTCGTTCTGTGAAGGGCAAACAGGCCAGTGAGGCTAATTCCACCAAGTCCCCAAGGAGACTGTGAGAAATGAGGCTGGAAAGATTTGAGGGCACCATAAGGGGCCTTGAATGCCAGGAGTGAGATAGCCTGAGAGAGGAGATTTGTGAGTCCTGGGAACTTACACATGGGGCCAATTGAGGGAGTGCTCTGACTCCCACCAAGAGAGGAAGTGCCCCAAGCTCACCCTTCAAACAAGCAGCATCTTACCCTCAAAGGTTTCCCAGCTTGACAGTTTCAGCTCTGGCATGCTTCCCTCCCTAGCCAAACCCATAAGTGGATCCAGATGGTCATTCCTATTTTAGGTTGGGGTGTGTGTTGGGGGAGGGATAGCTCTGAAACCTATCAATCCTGTCCCAAGCTCAACCATAACAGGAGCTTCCTCCAGGACCCTGCTGTGATCCTGTGAGCCTGGAAGGAAATGTTAATCTTTGACAGAGATGTCCCATCTGTCTATGGGTGATAAGGAAGCAACAGCAGAGGAGTCCAGGGCACAGGCCAGGGAGACTCTTACACTGGGTGAGAGGACCAAGGTGTATATGTGAGAAGGGGTGTTCTGCAGGGATAAATCCATTATTATTATTTTTTAAAAAGGTCTTGTGAATGGGTTGTGGTGAGGGGCAAGCCTGGGAGACAGGTCCCAGAGGAACTGGCTTCTACCTCCAGGTACCTGGCCCTCCTCATGCCCCTGTTTCCGCAGCTGACTAGACCAAGAATAGGATGATGTGGACCTTAGGAAAGGGAGCCAGAGCTCTCTGGTCTGACCCTCTGCCTGAGCACTGTGCCCATCAACCTAAGCCCATTAAAAAGGCTCGGGACACCAAGAGGTAGCAGGTAACAAACTAGGTTCCTGCTTTCACACCGTAACCAGCATGATACCAAGCCTATAAGTATTTACTTTTCATTTCTTTTAACAAATATTGATTAAACAAATACCATGTGCTAGGCACTATACTGGGCATTGGGTTTACACTTGTGAGCAAGACAAATATAGTCTACCTTCAAAGAGTTTCTAGTCTAGTGGGGGAGGCAAATAGTACATAGCTACAAAGAAGCTATGAAGAAAGACAGCAGGAGATTAACAGGGACTTTCTCATTTAGACTGGGAGGCCAGGGATGAGCTCTCTGAGAAAGTAATATTTGATCTGAGACTGGAAGAATGAATGAAAGTTAGCTACTTTAAGTTAGGAGTCGTATTTCAGGCAGAGCGGAACAGTGTTGTGCCAAGTCCCTGAAATATGAAGAAGTGCATGAGCAGAACTGAAAAAAAGGCCAGGATGGCTACAGTGTAATAAAGAAGGGGCGTGGTCCAGATGGTGCAGGGTTTTGTGAGCCATGATAAGATATTTGTGCAATGGGAAGCCATTGGAGGTTGGCAGATTAAATGTAGTATGTGTATTAGTACTACCAAATTTGTGGCACGCCCTGAAAGACTGACTTTGGTTGTTTATTCATCAGTACCTATAATAAATGTTTTTTTTTTTTTTTTTTTGAGACGGAGTTTCGCTCTTGTTACCCAGGCTGGAGTGCAATGGCGCGATCTCGGCTCACCGCAACCTCCGCCTCCTGGGTTCAGGCAATTCTCCTGCCCCAGCCTCCTGAGTAGCTGGGATTACAGGCACACACCACCATGCCCAGCTAATGTTTTGTATTTTTAGTAGAGACGGGGTTTCACCATGTTGACCAGGATGGTCTCGATCTCTTGACCTTGTGATCCACCCGCCTCGGCCTCCCAAAGTGCTGGGATTACAGGTTTGAGCCACCACGCCCGGCCTAATAAATGTTTAAAGGGCACCCAGCAACCCTGTGCTAGAATTATGGGTTGACAGCCATGGTAGAGAGAAGTCTAAGGCACAGACCTTACTCACGGCCTGTGGTCCAGAAGAGACTAGATAACTACAGTGATTGAATCAAGAAGTAATGTAATTTATTCTCAACAACTGTAAAATACACACCTAATCTATTCCAAACCCTGTGCTGGATGCTGGTTGTTGCCCTTCAAGGATCGCACACTGCACAGAGGTCACAGGCGAGGTACAAATGTGCTCAAAGAATTTTGACAGGACTGATAGGTTTCAGAGCTATCCCTCCCCCGACATACACCCAAACCTAAAATCATTTCCTAATCCACTGTAATCATTATCACGCCTGTGAATTTGGGAGGTCTTTATAAAACATCCATTTATTTAATCATTCAATAAATCAGTAAACATCTAGTGGGCATATGCTCTACACCAGGAACTGTGCCAGCTATACTGAAGTCAAGGACCTCAGAGTTCCATAGCAGAGACAGATATCCCTCACAAAAAAAAACATGAAAATATTAGGTGCTTAAAAACAGGACAACAAGCTCTCCATAGATCAGCATTGAGGGAGGGCAATTCAATGGAAGAAGGACCTTTCCCAAATGGGAAGCTCCTAACTTCCTGAGTGCATTTGTCCATACCTTCCTTTACCTGATTACTCTTTTTATTCTTTTTTTTTTTTCTTTAAGCCTGACTTTTAGTGGCAGCCTTCTCTCTTTTTGATTTTGGGCTGTCCCCTACTTCCCCTCCCCCACTCCAGTAGGCTTCATTTCCTTTGTCTGTCTTGGCCTCCTTTAAAAGGCCAGAAGGGAGCTGTGAGTCCATTAAACCTCTTTCTCCTGTAAATAAATAAATAAATAAATAAATAAATAAAAGGCCAGAAGGCTGGCTGGGCATGGTGATTCACGCCTGTAACCCCAGCACTTTGGGAGGCCTAGGCGGGCGGATCACGAGGTCAAGAGATGGAGACCATGGTGAAACCCTGTCTCTACTAAAAAATACAATTAGCTGGGCGCGGTGGCGCGCGCCTGTAGTCCCAGCTACTCGGGGAGGCTGAGGCAGGAGAATTGCTTGACTCCGGAAGGCAGAGATTGCAGTGAGCCAAGATCGTGCCACTGCACTCAAGCCTGGCGCCTGGCGACAGAGCGAGACTCTGTCTCAAAAAAAAAAAAAAAAAAAAGCCAGAAGGCTCCAACATTTGAGCCTGGCTTCTCTGTAAGTATAGTTGTATGTGACCTCAAACAATTAACTTCCCTGAGCCCGTTTTCCCATTTGTACAATGAAAGGTTCGGATCACATCTAAGCCTTATGATTTACTCCAGTAAGTATTCACATTTGCACACAGTACGCTGCACGGCCTTCCTTTCTTTGCACCGCTGCACCCATACCCCCACTCCTGTGCCACACACATGGCAAACATCAAGACAGCTCAAATATCCTATCTTCCAGCAAGTCTTCCCTGTATGTACAATACACACACACATACATGCACGCACACAATTGTAGTCTCTCTTTCCTTTATGCTACCACTACCTCGTGAGAGGCCACAGAATGAAAAGGGCAAGGGAGGTATAAAGACTTGGGTTTGAATCGTGGCCTCTCATCTCACCTCTTGAGCCTCAGTTTCTCACTTGTGACAGGAGGGAAATATTTAATTTGGATGTCTAATCAGTTTATGGGGATTAGAAACAATGCATATCAAGTGCTTAGCACCTACGAAGTGCTCAATAAATAGCGACTGTACCACATCACCTAGGAGCCCTCAGAGTACTGAATTACAGAGTTCTTTGCAGGTCTCCGGCGCTAGACTGAGAGCTGCCTGAGGTCAGCCGCGGAGCCAACCCGCAAAGCCTCAGGGCCGGCAGGCGCAGGAGTGGGGCGGGGCTGGCCGGGCCCAGAGGGACGCGGCTCGGATTCCCGGGGGAAGGCCAAGCGGGGCGGACCCCATCTCCAGGAAGTGACGCCATGGGAACCAGCGGCGCAAGAGCCGGGGCCAGTCGGAGCAGGGCGCGCGCAGCATGGCGGAAGCGGAAGGGAGTTCTCCTTTCTTGTTGCCGCCGCCGCCGCCGCCACCCCCGCCCGGGATGGCGGAAGTGGAGGCGCCGACGGCGGCCGAGAAGGACATGAAGCAGTACCACGGCTCTGGCGGCGTCGCCATGGACGTGGAACGGAGCCGTTTCCCGTACTGCGTTGTGTGGACGCCCATCCCGGTGCTCACGTGAGTCTCCTCCGGCATCCACCTGGGGACGAAGAGGGCCCAGGGAGCGCCTGAGTCCGCACGGCGGGCCCGGGCTAGCCTCCGGCCCCGACACGCAGCAAGCCTTTTCCTCGGGTCTGGCCCGCACGCCTCGCCAAGTCACCGAACCCCGCCGTCCATGCGGTGCCAGTTTCTGCAGACGGTTGGGTCACGCTCCCTGCTCTCAATACACCTGGTGTAGTCGGGGAGAAAGAGAAGAGAGTTGTAAGCCAGCAGGGAGGGGCAAGTGGCTGAGAGGCGGAAGCTATGAGTGCAGAAGAGGGAGCCCCTCATTGGATCTGAGGAGACAGTTTTATTCATTCACTGATTTATTAACTCATTGAGCAAATGCTTATTGGTCGCTTGCTATATTTAAGACATTCTGCTGGGTCTGGGAGCAAGAATGGGAGTTTGGTTGGCACCATACGACATCCTGGGATGTCAACATTGAAAGGGCCCCCAGAGATCTGAGAGTCCAACTCTTTGTCTCACGTGCCGTCTCAGTTGCAAAGTGGGTTTAGATTCCAGCTTGTCTGCCTCCCAGACCAAAGTTCTTTCTATAACATCAGTCTTTGTCAGGGGAGAAGCAGGTGCTCTGGTATTGCTTGCCTCCTTTTGGGAGGAGCTCTCAAATGAGAGAGGTGGTTTGCCCTCCTGCTTAAGCCTTGACAGCTGATAAATGTAACCCCTCCTCACCGTGCTGGACAGTTTGCCAAGCTCTTAAACACCCATTATCTCAGAATTTCATATCCATTTTCTTTTTCTTTTCTTTTTTTTTTTTTTTTTTTTTTGAGACAGAGTCTCTCTCTGTCGCCAAGCTCCAGGTCGGAGTGCAGTGGTGCGGTCTTGGCTCACTGCAACCTCTGTCTCTCGGGTTCAAGCAATTCTGCCTCAGCCTTCCTCCTAGCTGGGACTGCAGGCATCTGCCAACACGCCCAGCTAATGTTTGTATTTTAGTAGAGACGGGGTTTCACCATGTTGGCCAGAATGGTCTCCATCTCTTGACCTCGTGATCGACTGCCTCGGCCTCCCAAAGTGCTGTCATAACCATTTTCTAAGGTAGGTTATCTTCTCAGATGGTGAAGCGGAGCTGCTTGTAGCATTAAATGTCTTGATCAGGTTCGCACCCCAGTAAGCAAAGGCATGAAGAACTCAAGTCTTCTGATCTAACTTGCTCTTTGCACTACATCTTATCCACTCTTACCTGATGGGACAGCTTGTTCCCCTATCAACAATAGCCAAGTGGTGGTTTGGAGAAGGGATCATTTAGGGCCTTAGGTGTTGCCTATTCTAAAATGACCATAGTTTTTGAATTATGTTAAAATACTTGAATTATTTTGTGTTTTCAAATACTTACACATATAAGAGCATCAAAATCTGTTCTTTAAAAATAAAATCTTGGGCCGGACCTGGTGGCTCGTGCCTGTAATCCCAGCACTTTGGGAGGCAGAGGTGGGTGGATCAGGAGTTCAAGACCAGTGTGGCCAACATGGTGAAACCCTGTCTCTACTAAAATTTAAAAAATTAGCTGAGCATAGTGGTGCATGCCTGTAATCCCAGCTACTCCAGAAGCTGAGGCAGGAGAATCACTTGAACCTGGGAAGTGGAGTTTGTAGTGAGCCAGGATTGCACCACTGCACTCCAGTCTGGGCAACACGGTGAGACTCTGCCTCAAAAAAAAAAAAAAATTAATTAAAAATAAATAAATAATGAAATAAACTCTTAAGAAAATGTGTACATTCATTCAGTGTTCTTTTAACACATGTGCTAAGTGATCCCTGTGTTCCAGATAGTTCTAGATGATGCAGTACAGTGATGAATAAAGCAGACATGGTCTTTACACTTTTGAGAGTTTAAGTTACGATGGAAGTAGCTAGACAGTAAACAAACTAATAAAAGAGCACCTGATAGTGATTAGTGCTGTGACGAAAATAAACTATTAATGTGAAAGTAATAAGGAGGAATACTCAGAAAATGTATTTGTTTTCTTAAAACCTGTCTGGTGATCCTAAAATCTCTTTGGCCTTTCTTATTCTCAAAAACACCATTTGTGGCATGGTCCTCTGTAGAGAATGGTAGCAGCGTGAGGTGGAGACACCACAATCCTTGGTCTACTGGGTCAAAAGCATAGCCCATTTCTATTCAGATCTGTGTGCAGGTGTTCATAAGACCAAGATGAATAAGACACTGTGTTCCTGTCAAAGGGTTCATGTCCCCTTCTGTATTAGTCGGTTCTTGCACTAATACTTGAGACTGGGTAATGAAAAAAAGAAAAAAGGTTTAATTGGCTCATGCTTCTGCAGGATATACAGGAAGCATAGCGGCTTCTGCTTCTGGGGAGACCTCAGGAAGCTTCCAGTTGTGGTGTAAGGCAAATCGGGAGCGAGGCATCTCACATGGCGGGAGCAGGAGCACGACGGAGTGAAGGGGGAGATGCCAGAACCAGATCTTGGGAAAATTCACTAACACGAGCATAGCACCAAGGGGATGGTGCCAAACCATTTATGTGAAAGCCATCCTTCTGATCCCACCACCAGGCCTCACCTGCAATGTGAGAACTGTACAGGAGATTTGGTGGGGACAGATCCAAACCATGTCACTTCTAAAGGACTCACCTCCGAGCCGGGCGTGGTGGCTCACGCCTGTAATCCTAGCACTTTGGGAGGCTGAGGTGGGTGGATCACCTGAGGTCAGGAGTTCAAGACCAGCCTGGCCATCATGGTGAAACCCCATCTTTTTTAAAAAAAAAAAAAAAAAAGGACTCACCTCCAGTAGGAGGGAGAGAAAGGTTAATTAGCCATCGTAGTATTACTGTATAGTGATCATTGTGAGCTAGGCATAGATGTGGCACAAAGAACTGTCACCTGTCTTTGGAGGAGAGATCAGAGGAGGAAATGGAACCCAACAATCTGTCTACCCCTCAGAGATGTTGGTAATTCTGCATGAAAAACCAGTTTAATAGCCGCTGCGTCTAATAAAAACAGCTAAGATTAGATGCTTACTCTGTCCTAAACATTGTATGTTCTCTCAATCCTTACATCAGGCTATTAAAATAGGTACTGTTGTCCCCATTTTATAGATGAGGAGATAAGGCTTAGAAGCCAGCGTGGGGCTTTTTTGCTGAATTAGCCTATCTTCCCAGATTGAGCTCCAGGGTTAGTGAGTCATGTATTCATTTAGTAAATTTTTTTTTTTTTTTTTTTTGAGACGGAGTTTCGCTCTTGTTACCCAGGCTGGAGTGCAATGGCGCAATCTCGGCTCACCGCAACCTCCACCTCCTGGGTTCAAGCAATTCTCCTGCCTCACCCTCCCGAGTAGCTGGGACTACAGGCATGCACCACCATGCCCAGCTAATTTTTGTATTTTTGGTAGAGACGGGGTTTCACCATGTTGATCAGGATGGTCTCGATCTCTTGACCTCGTGATCCACCCGCCTCAGCCTCCCAAAGGGCTGGGATTATAGACGTGAGCCACCGCACCCGGCCTTCATTTAGTAAATCTTTATAAATCACCTATTATGTACCAGATCCTGAATAGAAGGTAGTCCATAAAGTAGCTCTGGAGGCTGCCTTCGTGGTGCTTCCAGGCTGACAAACCACTTTGAGGGTTTTTTCTCCAGGGTTCCAGCCTTTACTCTGATTTCCATCAGCAGTTGCCAGCACAGCTGTGGTGTGTGGAATCCTGGTGGAACCTGGACTTCCTCCCAGGTAGATGAAAGGAATGGGGGCAGAGATGGTGAGGGGAGGACAGACCTGAGATCAGGATGAGCTACTTTCCTATAATCCTGAGTGTCCATCCCGCGGCCTATGGATTTTCTGCAACTTATTCTATGTTAGTGCAGTCAGTCAGATAGTGCTTATGTATTGAATACCTCAAGATGACAACATTGAGCAGCTGTCAAGCAGAAGGCAGGGTCGTAGGCACTGTGTAAGTCTATCCATTTAATTTCTCACAATAGCTCCCCTTTTAGGTAATTTTTACTATCCACAGAGAGATGGGATTGAGTAATTTACCCAAAACAAAGGCAAGCCTCAACCCAGATGATAACTGAGCCTGACTTCTCTCTTGGGGTTTGTTTGTGATTTTAAATTTTAATTTTTCTAGATGGAGTTTCACTTTTGTTGCTCAGGCTGGAGTGCAATGGCACGATCTTGGCTCACCACAACCTCTGCCTCCCAGGTTCAAGCGATTCTCCTGGCTCAGCCTCCCAAGTAGCTAGGATTACAGGCATGTGCCACCATGCCTGGCTAATTTTGTATTTTTAGGATAGACAGGGGTTCTCCATGTTGGTCAGGCTGGTCTCAAACTCCTAACCTCAGGTGATCCACCCGCCTTGGCCTCCCAAAGTGCTGGGATTACAGGTGTGAGCTACCGCACCTAGCCTATTTTTATTATTAGTATTATTATTTTTTGAGACAAGGTCTTGCTCTTGTCACCCAGGCTGGAGTGCAATGGCATGATCTCGGCTCGCTGCAACCTCCATCTCCCAGGTTCAAATGATTCACCTGCCTCAGCCTCCTAAGTAGCTGGGATTACAGGTGCCTGCCACCACACCTGGCTAATTTTTTTTTTTTTTAATTTTTAGTAGAGATAGAGTTTTGCCATGTTGGCCAGGCTGGCCTTGAATTCCTGACCTCATGATCTGCCTGCCTCAGCCTCCCAAAGTGCTGGGATTAGAGGCATGAGCCACCGTGCCTGGCCCCATTCATTGTTTAGTCAACAAATATTTATTGAGTTGCAGCTGTATGCCAGGCACTGCCATAATAAACAAGACAAAAATGCTTGCTCTCTGGGAGCTTATGTTCTAGTGGAGAGACAGCATGTGAGTAACCTAGATAATTTTGGATAGTAGCAGATACTATGAGGAAAGAAAAACATTGTAGTGGGATCTGGGATTGGGTGGCTGCACTGGAAGACACCATTCAGGCAAGACCCCTGAAGTTGACAGTGAGACTGAGGCCTAATCAGTGAGGAGTCAGCTGTGCCATGCTCTCGGGGAAGAATGTTCCAGAGAGAGAAAATGACAAATACAGAGAAAGCATGGGGTGGGAGGATTGGGATGTTTGAGGAACCACAAGCAGGCATTGTAGCTAGAGAGGGGAGTGAAATGAGGTTCAAGGGATGATTAGCGCCACACTGTTGGAAGAAGTTTGAACTGTATTATAAGTGCAGTAGGAAGCCATTCATGGGTGTTGAGCAGGGGGATGATGGAATCTGAAGTCAGTTCTCAAAAGACCACTCTGGCCCTACCATCCTCTTAAGTGCTCAGGCCGTAGACCTGGAAGACCCCATCTTGTCATAAACTCTCTATCCATGTGCGTCTCACCACCCTGCCCGATACTCTAGTCAGGACCTCTGTCATCTCTTGCCAGTGGTACAGCAGTAGCCCCTGAACTGGCCTCTCCCTCTTTCATTCTTCCAGACACATGCCACACTTTCCTGTCTATTCTTTCAGACACATGCCACACTTTCCGGGCAGATCACTTGAGGTTGGGAGTTTGAGACCAGTCTGGCCAACATGACGAAAACCCTTCTCTACTAAAAACAACTCTGTGATGTTGTTTTCTGCCTGTTGATGTTCTGTCCTTTCACAGGTCAAGGTTTGGGAGGCTGAGGTGGGCAGATCACAAGGTCAGGAGTTCAAGACCAGTCTGACCAATATGGTGAAACCCGGTTTCTACTAAAAATACAAAAATTAGCTGGGCGTGATAGCACGTGCCTGTAATCCCAGCAACTCAGGAGGCTGAGGCAAGAGAATTGCTTGAACTGGGACCCAGGAGGAGGAGGAGGTTGCAGTGAGCCAAGATCGTGCCACAGCACTCCAGCCTGGGCTACAGAGTGAGACTCCATCTCAAAAAGAAAAAAAAGTACACATTTCAATGAGTTTTGGCAAATGTTTCCCAGGGATGAGGCCAAAGAGGGTTCCAAAAGTGAAACTGCTGAGACTAGAGTTTAGTACCAAACTGTTTTCCAAAATGGTAGAAACAGGCCAGGCATGGTGGCTCATGCTTATAATCCCAGCACTTTGGGAGGCCGAGGCGGGCAGATCACTTGAGGTCAGGAGTTTGAGACCAGCCTGGCCAACATGATGAAACCTCTTCTCTATAAAAATATAAAAATTAGCTGGGTGTGGTGGTGGATACCTATAATTCTAGCTACTCATTTGAGACCAGCCTAGCCCACATGGTGAAACCCCGTCTCTACTAAAAATACAAAAAAATTATCTGGGCGTGGTGGTGGGCGCCTGTAATCCCAGCTACTTGGGAGGCTGAAGCAGGAGAATTGCTTGAACCTAGGAGGTGAAGGTTGCAATGAGCTGAGATGGCACCACTGCACTCCAGCCTGGTGACAGAGCAAGACTCCGTATCAAAAAAAAAAAAAAAAGTCCCCTCTTCTGTGAAGTCTTTACTGATTCCACACCAACCCCCTGTAACTGCTTCCTTGAACTGCATCTCTGGAGTTGCACCTGGCTAGGGGTGCACAACTGCACCCCTAGCCAGGTGCTTTGTGCTTGTGCCCAGGCAGCACTGAGACCAGGACCTGGCCGCTGGCCCTGTGAATCCTTAAACTGGATCAGTGTCTCCAGCACCCAGGTCCTGTAGGGCCATGGTTCTCAGAATGCAGACAGGTCTGGGGTTTCTATGTGTGGCATATTGGGGTGCATCTAGACTTCTTGTTGTTTTTTAATGCCCATGACTTTTTAAAAAATGAACTTTTGGCCGGGTGTATTGGCTCATGCCTGTAATCTCAACACTTTGGGAGGCCAAGGTGGTCAGATCACCTGAGGTCAGGAATTCAAGACCAGCCTGACCAACATGGTGAAACCCCATCTCTATTAAAAATACAAAATAAGCCAGGTGTGTTGGTGCGTGCCTGTAATCCCTGCTACTTGGGAGGCTGAGGCAGGAGAATCGCTTGAACCCAGGAGGTAGAGGTTGTGGTGAGCCGAGATCACGTCATTGCACTCCAGCCTGGACAACAAGAGCGAAACTTCAAAAAAAAGAAGAACTTTTATTTCCTGGCATTCACCATGCTTCTGTTCCAGTTTCTACCCTTACACGTACTGTTTCTTCATTTCCTCAGGGAAACCTTTCATGAACTCCCCCACCCAGACTGGCGTCATGTCTGCCCACCTGTTTTTTGTTTGTTTGTTTGTTTGTTTGTTTTGTTTGTTTGTTTTTGAGACGGAGTTTCACTTTTGTTACCCAGGCTGGAGTGCAATGGTGTGATCTTCGGCTCACCACAACTTCCGCCTCCTGGGTTCAGGCAATTCTCCTGCTTCAACCTGAGTAGCTGGGATTACAGGCATGCGCCACCATGCCCAGCTAATGTTTTGTATTTTTAGTAGAGACAGGGTTTCACCATGTTGACCAGGATGGTCTCGATCTATTGACCTCGTGATCCACCCACCTCGGCCTCCCAAAGTGCTGGGATTACAGGCTTGAGCCACCGCGCCCAGCCTGTTTTGTTTTTTTTTTTTTAACTTTCTTATTGAGGTATAACTTATGTACCAAAAGGTGCACAAATCTCAAGTATACAGCTGAGAGAATTTTTGCATATTCACACACTCATGGAACCACCACTCAGACAGGACAGAAAGCATTGCCAAGACCCAGAGGACTCCCTTGTGCTCTCCCAGTCAGTTTTACCGCAGATACCACCCGCTGTGGACCTCTAGCCATAGTTTTGCCTTTTCTTGGACTTCTTATAAACAGAGTGCTATGTTATGTACTCTGTAAGATTTCCTTCACTCACCCTTATGTCTGTGAAAGCCTGTTGTGTAGCGGAAGCTACACTCTTTCATTGTTAAGTACTATTTCATTGTATAACTATACCACAGTTATTCATTGCACTTTTGTGGGACTTTTGGGTTATTTCTAGTTGTTTTTATCAGTGTTATTGAATTATAGTTTACATACAATAAAATGCATGCATTTTAAGAGTACAGTTCAGGCCAGGCGTCGTGGCCCAAGCCTGTAATCCCAGCACTTTGGGAGGCTGAGTCGGGCAGATCACGAGGTCAGGAGTTCAAGACCAGTCTGGACAACATGGTGAAACCCCATCTCTACTAAAAAATACAAAAATTAGCCAGGCGTGGTAGCATGTGCCTACAAACCCAGCTACTCAGGAGGCGGAGGCAAGAGAATTGCTTGAACCAGGACCCGGGAGGCAGAGGTTGCAGTGAGTGCAGCGAGCCAAGGTCATGCCACAGCACACCAGCCTGGGCTACAGAGTGAGACTCCGTCTCAAAAAGAAAAAAAAAAAGTACAGTTCAATGAGTTTTGGCAAATGTTTCCCAGGGGTGAGGGCAAAGAAGTTTCCAAAAGTGAAAGTGCTGAGGCATAGAGTATAGTGCCAAACTGTTTTCCAAAATGGTAGAAACAGGCCAGACGCGGTGGCTCACGCCTGTAATCCCAGCACTTTGGGAGGCCGAGGCCGGCAGATCACTTGAAGTCAGGAGTTTGAGACCAGCCAGGCCAACATGATGAAACCTTCTCTATAAAAATAGAAAAATTAGCTGGCTGTGGTGTTGGGTGCTTATAATCCTAGCTACTCAAGAGGGTGAGGCGGGAGAATCACTTGAACCTAGAAAGCAGAGGTTACAGTGAGCCAAGATTGTACCACTGCACTTCAGCCAGGGCGAGAGAGCGAGACTGCGTCTCGAAAGTGAAATGGTAGAAACAATTCATCCTCCCACCAGCAGTGAATAAGAGTTCTGGTTGCCCTTGGCCCTCACCTGCATCAGTGTTGCTGGTTTGAATTGTAGCCATCCCGGCGGGAGGCCATGGCATCCCATTGTGCTGTCAGTTTGCAGTTGCTCTTGTTGTGCTTCCCCAGCCCTCTGGACCACCCTAATGGCCACTTACCACACAACGTAATAGTCACATGCTTCCACAGTGGATGAAGTGTCCCAGCGTCTGACTGGCTGAAAGATCCCCTAAGCTCTGTCCCTTCCCTGTCCTTTTCCTCACAGGTGGTTTTTCCCCATCATCGGGCACATGGGCATCTGCACATCCACAGGAGTCATTCGGGACTTCGCAGGCCCCTACTTTGTCTCGGTGAGTCCCGATTGTGCTCCCCTGGAGGGTTCCAAGGTTTAAGTGGAAGGCTGTCCTGTCTTGCCTGCAGGCAGGCTTCCTGTCTCCCCAGACCAAGCAGAATGAAGATAACCCACAGTCCTGGCCCTGGCCCTCTGCCCCTCCCTCACCAGTGTTTGACCCCTTTCCCCCTTCTCTTGCCTCCAGGACAGGCCGGGAGGGCAGTGTGGCCAGAAGGATTCTTAAGTAACTGACCCAGCCCTTTGTCCCCACCCCTGGGGTACCAAGACATGGGTAGGGATTAGAGGCAAGAGTGGAGAGTCAGACCATCCAGGAACCACATCTCTGGACCTTCAGAAGGTGGGAGTCAAGGTGGGGGGACAGGGGAGGCTGATCCGGTTCCCTGGGTGTGGCCACGGAGAAGAGGGGGTGGGGCTTTAGAATGAACCAGCTGTGTTCTCTGGTCTGTTCCCTGGGGATGTGACCAAGACTGGTCCAGTGGGCTAGTCGCAGAGGAGCATGCATCATCCTGCTGTTCCCAGCTGTCAGAGGCTGGACTGAAGGGGTGTGGTAGCACCAACCTGTTTATATTAATAGTTGTCATGATCATCTTAACATGACAAAGGCCTGTCACTTTGCACTTAAAAATACTTTCACATCCATTACTTTTGTCATATATTTTTATGGTAATTAATCTTTGACCAGGTCTGTCAGCAGGGTCTCCCTGATCTGAACCCAGAGTCTGTCTCTGTGTAACTCCTGTACCCCAGGTCTAATTTGATGAGTCTAGGACTTCACTGCAGTGTCTCCCTCACAGGAAGCCCCTCTGGGCCCAGTGTCCCCTCCCTGCTCTGAATGCAGTCAGACTGCTGGGCACGGAGATGGGCTTCATATGGGCCACCACTGTTGAGTCGGAAGACCAGACCATGATGGAAACTTTCTGCTGCTCCTCAGAGATCAGAGAAGACTGATCACAAAACTTGGAGAAAATGAGGCCCAGAGAGAGCAAGAGAATTCCTGGGTGCCACACCGAGGGGCAGTGGCTGAATTGGGCAGTGGCTGAATTGGGCAGTGGCTGAATTGGGCAGTGGCAGCTGGAGCCCCAAGTCTTTGGTCTCTGATGCAGTGCTCTATGCACTTGTGCCACACTGCCTTCTTCCTGCAGAAAAGCCACTGGCTCTTTAAATGCTATGCCAGCCTTGGGGCAGGGCCCAGGCCCCACTTGTGACCACCCCTGACATTCCCTATTCTAAGTCACTGCACTTCAGCAGCCAACCCAGGTTTGTCCCCTGGCCTGAATATAAGTTCCTCACTGACCTCTGCTCTTGTCCCTCAACAGGAGGACAACATGGCCTTTGGAAAGCCTGCCAAGTAAGTGATGAACACCCATGTGACTGGCCCTAGAGGCAGGTTGCTGCTGCCCCAGCAGCCCAGGCCTTCTAGAGCACAGCAGGAGCCAGCATGCTGAGGATAGAGTACTGGGGGAGGGACAGCCAGGGTCCACCAGAGCATGGCAGCCCCATACAGAGCATCTACTGCACCAGCCCCTGGCTAGGACCTTTACTCATAGACCTTCTGGGCCTTGCCACAGCTCTTCAGGTTTGTGCTTTCAACTCTATGGCAGGGGTGAGGAAAGGAAAGGGACTTGGTCAGGGTCACACAGTTAGGAAGTGGCAGAACTGGGACTCACACTCAGGTCTATCTCCCTCCAGACTCACTTTCCTGCCCTTTGGGAGCAAGTGAGCTGTGGAAGGTAGAGGAGTGGCATTGTTTGGACCTCTGCTGGAAAGTGGTAGTTAGAGAGAATAAAAACAGTTAAGCCCGCTGGGAGCTATTGCTGGTTTGGTTTGGGATGTTTGGTCTTCATCTTTACAGCCTGGGTGCCCACTTCAGCTGTGGGCCTGGTGACGGTGCCTCAGTCATCAGTGTCCTCAGGTGACCTGTTGCCCAAGGCTGCACTGGAGGAAGGACTAGGCCGAGGAGGAGTTGGTTTCCCACACAGCCGAGATGCCCTGGAACAGAGCTTCCTCAGGCAGGTGGCAGTGTAGTCCAGGAGTCTCTGGGCCACCAGGTGTTCATTGCCAGGCTGCTTTTCAAGGACATTTTTAATGGCACCATTTTCCAAGCTGTAGCCCCTAAATGGCCCCATGGTCTCTAGACTCCTCCACCAAGCCATTTCCCTACACGGCAGCCAGGGGGCACCCAGACCTCCCAGCTCTCCCAGGCCTGAGACCCACCGGGCACTCTGTTGCTTGGAACAGCAGTTCTCACCCACCTTCAGGTTTATGGGCTTTAGTGCCATCAGCTTCCCTCTCATTCAGCCTGGCAAGCTACATGGGAGACTGGGGGAGAGTGCTTGCTGCTGAGTAAACTCCTCGTGTGATGTGGCCCCACCTGCATCGCCAGCCTCCGCTGCCAGCATTCCATTACCGTGTTTCTCCTTCCACAGTCGCCAGGAGGGCTCAATCACTTCTGTTCTGGGACACACTGCACAGTTTTATGCCTCTCACTTTAAGTTGTTCCCTCAGCTTGGAATTCACAACTCTTCTTTCTATGCCTGTCTAACCCTCTTCCTTCAGACCAGACCCAGGTGTCACCTCCAGGAAGCCTTCTCACACCCCTTCTTAGTCCGTTTTGGCTGCCATAACAAAATGTCATCGACTGGGTATTTTAGAAACAACAGAAATGTATCTCACAGTTCTGAAGACTGGACAATCCTAGTGCAGGTGCTGGTAGAGTCAGTGTCTAGCGAGGGCCTGAGGTGCCTTCCCACTGTGTCCCCAAATGGTGTAGGCGGTGAGAGGTCTCCCTCGGGCCTCTTTTATAAGGACACTGTTCCCATTCATGAGGGCTAATCACCCTCTTGGTCCTAATCACCCCATGACCTAATCACCTCCCAAAGGCCCCACCTCCTCATAACATCATCACCTTAGGGGGTAATATTTCAACATATGAACTTGACAGGGACACAGACTTTCAGAGCTTTCAGGATCCCCCGTGGCACCAAGCACCTCACCCTGTGTCACAGTTGTGTGCTACACAACACTTGCCCCAGATCTGGCTCCCTGCACACCTTGACACCCAGCTCGGGCCCAGGCACAGGGCAGGCCTCAAAGGTCATGCTTAGAGCCGAGGGCACAAGGGAGCTGAGCCAGCGTCCAGAGCCCTTTTCTCCCCCCAGGTACTGGAAGTTGGACCCTGCTCAGGTCTATGCTAGCGGGCCCAACGCATGGGACACGGCTGTGCACGACGCCTCCGAGGAGTACAAGCACCGCATGGTAGGTGGACTGGGGTGGCACCAGCACTCCCCAGGCGGGGACCAGGGAGGAGGCTCCCCAACAGCTTGGCCTGACTAGCCCTTCCGGTGCCTCCAGCACAATCTCTGCTGTGACAACTGCCACTCGCACGTGGCATTGGCCCTGAATCTGATGCGCTACAACAATAGCACCAACTGGAACATGGTGACACTCTGCTTCTTCTGCCTGCTCTATGGGAAGTACGTCAGGTGAGCTGCCCTCTTGCCCGCCCACCTACATGCTGCCCAGGGGCTGCTCTTCCAAGGATCCTAGAAAGACCATTCCTGACACCCTTCAGTCAGCTGGGACAGCTGGAATAGATGCCAGTTGGAGCCGTGGTGGCTCTAGAGTGGCGAGCTGAGGGCCTGGTGGAGAGGGAGGTGGCTGTGCTGGTCCAGCTCCACCTGGGCCCCAGGTGCAGCTCTGTCACCTGCCCGCTGTGAGACTGTGGGTGGCTGCCTTGGCCTCTCTGAGCAACAGCTGTCCTTGGTGAAATGCAGGCAATGATTCTGGCTCCTCAGGGAAGCTTCTACAGATTCCTGTGCTCCAGTGAAGCGAACAGATAGATCCTCACAGAATGACTGCCCCCACAGGTCCCTTCCCAGGCAGAGAGGTTGAGTGAGTCACCCACGGTCCCCACAGCATGGCCACAGCAGAGCCCAGACTCATGATCCAGCATAGGCTGGTACTGTTCTGGCCGCCTCTCCAAGCTTTCCTCTCAGCCATGTTCATCATTCAGAGCTTCTGAAAAGAAGACTTTTAGGGGTATTTTTAAGTCCTGCAGGGCTTTTAGAAGTCCCCTGAGAATAACTGGTCACACAGAGGTTGAATCCAGGCCCC
This sequence comes from Sapajus apella, assembly GCF_009761245.1. Lineage (NCBI taxonomy): Eukaryota > Metazoa > Chordata > Mammalia > Primates > Cebidae > Sapajus > Sapajus apella. Next base: position 20,326,151 of record NW_022436983.1, read on the forward strand.
TGGCTCCCAGCAGCTTGGCTGCAGCCACAACACTGCTGACCCTTGCTGGCCCCAAGGCCTCCCAGTAGTCCCCATTTTGAGGGCTGTGGCAGCAGGCACACGTGGCTTCCACACCCAAACTGCAGTTCCTGGTCCTCTTGCTGGAGACTTCACCCCAGAGGTGGGTGGCTATAGATAGAGCCAGTGAGGCCTAGAAACAGCGAGCATGTCTTCTATTCCCAACCAGTGAGGTGTCAGTAAATCTCCAACAGGAATGTGGAACAGCCCCTGCCCAGGACCATAGCTGCTGATCCCCCATAGTGGGCACCAGGCCCAGCCTGCTCCCTTGATTGGCCAAGTTTGGGGTGAGGGGGTGGGTACAGGGTTTTCCTTAGGGATTGCAGCCTCTTCGGGGTCTATGGGTGCACAGGGCTCTGGGCCCCACGCCTGCTCAATGGACCCCACCCACCTGTGCTCTCTCCTTTCTCTCTGTCAGCGTCGGGGCTTTCGTGAAGACCTGGCTGCCCTTCATCCTTCTCCTGGGCATCATCCTCACTGTCAGTCTGGTCTTTAACCTCCGGTGATGGCTGTCCATTGGCCCTGCACCCACCAAGGTCCTGAGGAAACAGCTGCCATTCCCTTTTGGTTCCAGATTTTTTTCTCCTCACCCCAGAAGGCAGGGTTGGGCCTGCTGTTGTGTACCGGGCGTTGGGGCTGGCAGGATGCAAGGGTTGAGGACCAGCATGAGGCGAAGTTTGCACCTCTCAGAAGCACCCTGTCCCTTCCTCCCCAGGCCTGTGACTCTGGCCCTGGAGGCCCTCTTTGTTCCTCTGTTGAAAGGCTTTGGCTTTCCTCTGTAGAGCTGCTCCCGTCACTCCCTGCTGGGCTCCTGCCTCAGCCTGGCACCCAGTACAGGGAGGGGAGGGCATTTAGGCTCACCTAACAAGGTGCCCTGGGACCAGAGCTGGATTGGGAGTCTGTCCTGCATTAGCTCTGGTCCCAGCATAGGGTGAGGTACACTTAGGAGTCTCTATAAGTGAAGCTGCCCTGGAGCCTTCCCCACTGGCCTCTAGAATGGTCCAGGGGGGCTGGCTGGGCCCCTGTGTCAGACTTCTGCTGGCAGCTACCCAGGGGACATGTGTGTCCATTTGACATCCTCCAGCCCATACAGCTCCCTCTTCACTCTCCCAGGGCCTCCCAGTATTGGGCCCATCTCCCTTTGCAGTTTGGAGCTGGAGAGGTGAGTAGAGGTGACAAGCGCCAGAGTGACCCTGTAGAGAGAGCAGTGTAGACAGCTCAGCCCCAGCCCCAGGTATGGGCCTCACACTGGTGATGGCTCCCCTGGGTCCAAGATATGCTGATGATGGCCCCCCCCCCCGGGTGGCCTGCCAGCACAACCAGTGCCATCAGGGAGCTGGAGGGGCTGTCCCCCACCTGACTCCAGCTCCTCCTTTTTTCTCATTGTCACCAAGGCCCTGTGCCACCTGCCTCGCACCCCTGCTCCTTGGATTCCTTTGGGAAGGGCTCCCTGGGCAGGACAATAAAGAGTTTTGGCTCCAGTTGCTGCCCTGCCATTGTTTTCTCCCTCTCTGGGCCCCCCTTACCCCTCAGCTCATAGTGTCTTGGTATTCTTGGGACCCCCTGCCCCTTGACAAGGGTCTGGTTGCCTGCGCCATAGTTGAGTCTGTGTCCAGTGCTTGGAGCCATCAGCATCCCTCAGGTATATCCCATCCCTGCTCAGTCGGGAATTCCCTGCCATTCTACATCCCCCATTCCAAAGCTTTCCCCTTGAGGCAGGTGAGCATTGAAACCCTTCCATCGTCCTTGTTGGAAAGGACTTGTAGGATTGGGGTTAGGGCTGAGTAGGGCCTCCACTGCCGTCCCCACCGCCCCTAGGAGTGCAGTTAGGGATGAGCCAAGAGCATGGCCAGCCTCTGGCCCCCATATCCATCCAGCCCTCTCCTGCCTCCGATCCTTTGTTCTTCACCGTCCCCCTCATGGTGGCCCTGCCTAACCAAGACCCAGCTTAAAAGCCACTTCCTCCCTGAACCCTTTCCCAACCCTGCCCATGCATCACTTCAGTTGAATTAGCCAAGGATTTGGTCTCTGTCCTGAAGGTGGCCCTGAGGACATGCTGTAGCAGCTGGCCATGGGGTCCTGGGCCAGGCATCTGCCAGCTCACCCCAGACCCTGCAGTGCTGTGGTCTCCAAGCCTGGGATTTCTCCAGGGCAAGGCAAAGGTGCCTCCTCCCCACTTTGGAGCAATTCCATTTTCTTTGCTTTTTTCTTTTTGAGACAGAGTTTCGCTCTGTCACCCAGGCTGGAGTGCAGTGGCACGACCTCGATTCATTGCAACGTCCGCCTCCCAAGTTCAAGTGATTCTCATGCCTCGGAGTCCCGAATAGCTGGGATTACAGGTACCTGCCGCCATGCCTGGCTAATTTTTGTATTTTTAGGAGAGACGGGGTTTTACCATGTTGGCCAGGCTGATCTTGAACTCCAGATGATCCACCCGCCTCAGCCTCCCAAAGTGCTGGGATTACAGGCATGAGCCACTACACCTGGCCCCAGCAATTCCATTTTCAAAAATGTGTTTTGTGTATTGGGTCCATCCGAGAGTTGGTTAAGGGGGACAAATTCAGTACTGAAGACAGCCAAAGCAGAATAGATAGAAAAATGGTTTAAGGCGCGCGTTAGCCTAGCAGAATTTAAAATTTGCCTTGGGGAAACAGGACATAAAATTGTACCATAGAAGTCACCAACAAGGTCAGCCACAGTGTCAAACACCTGTAATCCCAACCCTTTGGGAGGCCAAGGCTGGAGGACAGAGGGAGCCCAAGAATTTAAGACCAGTCTGGGCAACAAAGTGAGACCCCATCTCTACAAAAAATAAAATTAGCTGGGTGTGATGGTGGTTACCTGCAGCCCCAGCTACTCAGGAGGCTGAAGAGGGAGGATTGCTTGAGCCCAGGAGGTCAAGGGTGGCAGAGCAAGGCCCCATCTCTTTAAAAAAAAAAAGTCACCAACAGTTAGCAAAGGCTTACTCTGTGCTAGGCCTTGTAATAAAATATCATCTTAGCCTCACAAGAGCCCTACAACAAGGTAGGTGCCATCATCCCATTTTACAGATGAAGAAGTAAGCAGAGAAGTAAAGTGATTTGCTCCAGGTCACAGAGGTAGGAACAGTGGAACTTTGGTTGAAACCTGGCAGCTGGGCTCCAGAGCCCCACTCAGAGCCACCTTGTGCAATGGCCTCACTGGAGCGCAGGAGTGAAAATGAGAGGTGCTGTGATGCGAAAGTAGAATGGAAGCTCTCCTTCCTGCAGCAGGCCCCTGAGATGGCTGTTGTCCCCTGCCCCCTTCATAAAGGAAGAGAGTGAGGGATTGTCATTGATCCCAGGCTACAAGGGAACCGTGTGGCAGATTTTAACCCAGATCTGCTGGCCTCTAGGACCCTGCCTCTTAACGGAGGGACGTTGCCTAGAGACTGGCTGCAGCGCAGGAGCACTGAACTCTGGAGGAGGCTGAGCTAGTCCTGGAGCTGGGGAAAAGCATTCCCACAGGGGGCACAGAAAGCCCAGGGGTGTTGAGGGGACAGGAAATAGTCTATAGCTAAGGGTCTGCGGGTATATGTGATGAAGGGAGAGAGCCAGAGTTAGGGCAGCAATCCCAAGAAATCCCAGGCTTGGAGACCACAGCAGTGCAGGGTCTGGGGTGAGCTGGCACAGCTGAGGGCCAGGCTCTCCTGGGAAGTGGTGAGGCTTCCGTCTCAGGACGTGTCTAAAGGAAGCTGGACTAGTTTGGAATTGTGTGAATGGGCCCAAGGGATGGCCTGGCTGTCTGCTGGCAGCTCCAAACCAGAGGATGACAAAAGTATATTCAAAAGCTGTGCAGCAAAGGGCCGGAGGGGCTGGGTGTGGCCACAAGGAGGTGGGAGAAGAGGAAGCTTTGAGCAGGGACTGAGACCTGGGCAGGGGGAGGATGGCTTGAGCGAAGTGTGGACAGCACCTGGAGGTGGCAGGAAGCAGCAGGAGGCCAGGGGCCAGGACGATGGGGGCTGGTTACAGAGGAGGAAACTTGGAAATAGGTTTCAGGTGGGGAAGAGGCCAGATGAATGCAGGTTGAGACATAGCAGGAGAGATGTCTGGAAATACCAGTGTCAGGGAGTCACAGCTACAGGAAGGACAGGAGGCAGAGAAAGGAAGGGAAATTTAGAAACCCAAAGAGCAGACAAAGCTGTTTCATGCCTTCCAGGAAGGAGGGCTGCTGAGGTGGGAGGAGGGCAGAGAAACATCCTTGGGAGGGGTGCCAGGACCAGGATGGCAGGAAGGGGTGAGGATGCTGTTGACCACTCTCCATTTTGAGTACCTTAATGAAGGTGGCAGCATCACAGTGACGGTCCCACAGTGGCTGCTTAATGAGTACTGCATGTGTGGGTGCATAAATGCATTAATTAGGAGTCTGTGGGAGGCTGGGCAAGGTGGCTCACACCTGTAATCCCAACACTTTGGTAGGCTGAGGCAGGCAGATTACCTGAGGCCAGGAGTTTGAGACCAGCCTGGCCAACATGGTGAAACTCCGTCTCTACTCAAAATACAAAAATTAGCCGGGCACGGTCGCAGGCATTAGTTAGTCTCAGCTACTCAGGAGGCTGAGGCGGGAGAATCACTTGAACCCGGGAGGCGGAGGGTGCAGTGAGGCAAGATCATGCCAATGTATTCTGTCTAGCCTGGGCGACAGAGCAAGACTTAATCTCAAAAATATATATATATATATCTGTGGGGATCTCACTGAATTTTAGTGAAAACCCTCTGAGGAGGAATTATTACCCCCATTTAACAGATGAGAAAAATAAGATTGGCCAGGCATGGTGGCTCATGCATGTAATCCCAGCACTTTGGGAGGCCCAGTCGGGCAGATCACAAGGTCAGGAGTTCAAGACCAGTCTAGCCAGCATAGTGAAACACTGTCTCTACTAAAAATGCAAAAAATTAGCCAGGTGTGGTAGTGGGCGCCTGTAATCCCAGCTACTCGAGGCTGAGGCAGGAGAATCGTGTGAACCTGGGGGGGGGAGGTTGCAGGGGGCTGAAATTGCGCCCTCGCACCCCAGCCGGGGAAAAAAAAAAAACCCAAAAAAAAAAAAAAAAAAAAAAAAAAAAAAGAGAAAAATAAGGTTAACTTGCAAAAAACAAGTAGGGAAGCCTCCACCGTGGGCTGGGGTGGAGGAGGGGCCCTCTGTCTCTCAGTGGTGGTGGGAGCCGGTTCTGATGAGGAGAAGGAAGAGTGAGTTTTTTTGTTTGTTTTTTTCTGAGACAGAGTCTTGCTCTGTTGCCCAAGCTGGAGTGCAGTGGTGAGATCTCTGCTCACTACAGCTTCCACCTCCAGGGTTCAAGCGATTCTCCTGCCTCAGCCTCCCAAGTAGCTGGGACTACAGGCACCCACCACCATGCCCAGCTAGTTTTTGTATTTTGAGTGGAGATGGGGTTTCACCATGTCCAGGCTGGTCTCAAACTCCTATTCTCAAGTGATCTGCCTACCTCAACCTCCCAAAGTGCTGGCATTACAGGCATGAGCCACTGCGCCCAGACTGGTTTTGCTTAGAATCCACCCCTTGCCCCACCTCTCCCAGCGGTCTATGAGGAGCCCTCTAATCTTTAATCCATGGCCCTAGGTTCACGGGAGGGGGTTGGGGCAGGATAGGCCATGGGAAATGAAGTGGACTTGGAAATAGTCAGAAAGCTTTGGTGTGGCCTCTTGTGCCCAAGATAACCCAGGAGGTTCCTGGTCCTGAAGCCAATGGAATCTAGGGCCCAAACCTTCTCGTCTCAGTGTGGGCAAAATCTAGGTGTAGAATGGGGTGTTCGGGGGGCTCCCCATAGACAGAGGGTGTGAGACCCTCACCTTGGCACTGGAAGAGTTCAGGCCTCCTCAAACAAATGGGGCCCAGGATAGTAGAGGCAACAGAGGGCTGCTCTGCTATGGCCAGCACGTCCCAGAGGTACATGTGGACATGGAGGGCAGTGGTTGCTGAAAAATGGCCATGGGCATTGGACTCTGCTGGAGTGGGGACACCTGGCACCGACTATGCCAGCCTGCACCAGGCACTTTCACTTCCTTCAGAATAGGCCCCTTACACTCTGCTCCCCACAGTTTGCATCAGAAGAAATGGAAGAGACCTACTTAAGGTCACACGCCCAGTGGCAGAGCAGGGACCCTGCGCAGGGTGGTCTGACAGCAAAGGCTGCAATCCTTCCTTCCCCTTGGTGCTGAAAAAGAAAGGTTTCTAACTTGCTTTCAAAGCGAGTTCCTATCAGCTTCATTGTGGGCAGGGTGGGGCTGCTACACATTCTGCAGAGTGGCTGGGGCCAAGCCTGGCCTCTCTAGTCGGCGGGGGTGCACCCCGGGGCGCTGGGAGTCCAGGCCCGGTTTTGCATCAGGCCCTGCCGAGGTGTTTCCTCCTCCTCAGTGTGGGGCAGCTGCTGGCTGGGGTGCCTGTTGAGTCAGCCTTCTTCCCTCACAGCTCTTCTCCCAGTCCCTGAAACTTGGCTGCCAGGGGAGCTGGAACCACCTACGAAGGTGTCCTCCCTACAGGTAACACATGTCGGTGCCAGGGTCCCCTGCCAGGGTCCGGAGATGCAGGCACTGCCACCTGGTATCCTGAGCACCCTCTAGCACCTTGGGATTGGGGGAGGTGGGTGCATGTCTGGGATTAGAACAGCCAGACAGATGGACAGACCCTCCTCTTGACCAATGGATCTGTCCCACGATGTTGAAACAGCAGGGAAGACCAGACACTTGATTCTGCCTCTGGCAGGAGAGGGGATTTCAGGGAGGGGTCGCTGCTGGGGACGCTGGGCTCTGATGTCCATGGCCCAGCCCAGGCTGGCCTGCAGGACAGAGATAGTCTCAGTTCTGCCAAACGTTTTCCTTCTTCCATCCGCACTCAGACACACACACCTGGTGACCCCCAAGGCACCTGGGGACACCCCACAGCACATAGCCCAGTCACATGAACAGCACAGGAGGAAATACACAATGCACCCTTCACACACCTCACATGGTGCTAACACCCAGAAAGTCACTGAACACACCACACCAACAATATAGTCACCACACTGCATCGCACTGCAGCAAGACACAGACATACTCACACAGCAACTCCACAGCACACAGACCCATGCTACACAGACATGCCAGGCAGACTCGGACCCACACAGCCACACCACATGGCACAGAGAGGGATGTGGGCTCACACCCCAATCCACAGGGGAGCCCGAACTGTGCGTTTGCAAGACCCGCACCTTGGCCATAGAAGTTCAGGGCAACTGCTGCTGTCGAGCACACAGGTATTCACAGAGTGAATGTACACAGTACAGCCATGCAGAAGGCTGTGGCTCCTGAGGGTGTCGAGGGATCGCTGGGGCTCGGCAACTGACTCAGCTGGAAGGGGACAGAGCATAATAGGCGGCAGACACAAGCAGGGACCTGCCTGCCCAGCTGCTTTCCCAGCCCCACCTGGAGCCCTGGCATAGAGGGGGCGGGGAAGAGAGGAGAGGCCACCCAGTGGGCTCAGGACATAGCCCTGGCCAAGTCATGGGCCCCTTGCCACGTCTCCGTGCCCCTCAGCGCTGGACAAATGTTTTCTTTCCGGAGTCAGTGGTAGGAGGGTGGTACTTGTGCCAACCTAGGTCTCCACTGCCAGGACCCCAGCCTGGTCTCAGGAGAGCCATGTGGCCAGAGCAAAGGGGCCTGGTGGCTCCAGGCAAGAGGGCAGGGCTGGTGGCAGGGGCATCCCTGGGTTGGAGGCCTCCGTGGGAGTGGGTGCGGCAGTTACCTCGGGGGAGGAAGTTGGGGGTGTGGGCTGAAGAGGAGGTTGCCTCAGACAGGAAGGCCAAATGGGCCAGGGCAGGGTGGAGGTGAAAGGTGGCGGGAGGGGACCCAGGCTATGAGGTTCCTGGGGCTGGGGGGTGAGCAGGGGTGTGTGTGTGTGTCTGTGTGTCTAGGTGGGTGGTTGTATGCATGCAATCCCATGTGTGTGCAGGCATATTTCTGCATTTAATTAATCAAACTTTTACCAACCATCTGTTGTGTGCAAAGTACCGGCTCTGAGGGTGACTCCCTCTCCCTGCCTCCAAGGAGCTCACAACCCAGTTAGCTGGGCAATGTGTGTGTGCAAAGTCTATGTGATTTTTGTTTATGTACATCTTTATCGAGGGACATATTTGTCCCCAGACTTATTCATATATAGGTGAGCCTATCCGGGTGGGCCAATCCCCCTTGCTGTGCACATGCTGTATGCAGGTTTATTTGTTTGTTTTGAGATGGAGTCTCACTCTGTCACCCAGGCTGGATTGCAGTGGTGTGATCTCAGCTCACTACAACCTCCACCTCCCAGGCTCAGGTGATTCTCCTGCCTCAGCTTCCTGAGTAGCTGGAATTACAGGCGTGTGCCACCACACCCAGCTAATTTTTTTTTTTTTTTTTTTTTTTTTTTGTGAGACGGAGTTTCGCTCTTGTTACCCAGGCTGGAGTGCAATGGCGCGATCTCGGCTCACCACAACCTCCGCCTCCTGGGTTCAGGCAATTCTCCTGCCTCAGCCTCCCGAGTAGCTGGGATTACAGGCACGCGCCACCATGCCCAGCTAAACCCAGCTAATTTTTGCATTTTTAGTAGAGATGGGGGTTTTGCCATGTTGGCCAGGCTGGTCTCGAACTCCTGACCTCAGGTGATCCTCCTGCCTCCGCCTCCCAAAATGTTGGGATTCCAGGCGTGAGCCACCGCACCTGGCCGCTGTGTGCAGGTTTAAGAATGTGTGTGCATGAGTCCTGGGCACGGGTCCGGGTTGGTGTCTGCAGAGGGCCCTTTGTGGGGGAACAGCTGTGTGTGTGCCTGTCATTATGCAGGCATTAGTGTGCATGTGGGACTGTATCTGTGCCTACATGGATGCACGTGTGCGCGTGTGCTGTGTGTTCCATCGCTGCAGTTCTGTGTGGCCCTACCTCAGGGTGTGTGCATGTGTGTCTCTGTGTTGCTTCTGCTGTGCCCCGTGTGTGTCCATGGGCCAGTGTATGCATCTGTGCATGAGTACCTCTCACCCCACCTTGAGCTCAGCTGTCCTGGAATGGCACCCCACCCATACTGGGGCAAATGTTTGGGGGAAAAAAGGACTATTGGCTCCAAGATATGCCAAGTATTTATGCAGGGCTTGACCAGACCCTCCATCTTCCCCCAGGAAGCTACATGTGCCCAGCTGGGGCACGGCCCCAGCTGATGCCCCAGAGGGGCCACTCATCTCAAGAGGGGCTTTGGGCTCTGCCCTCTCTCCCCATGGCGCATGGGCCAGAGGCTGAGCCTGAAGGACTGTTGGACCTCAGCTTCCTGACAGAGGAGGAGCAGGAGGCCATTGCTGGTGTCCTCCAACGAGATGCCCGCCTGCGCCAGCTGGAGGAGGGGCGCATCAGGTGAGGCAGGGCAGACCCTTGCCAGGGAGCACCGAGAGGCTTGAGTGGCCCCCACCCTGCTCCCTGCCGACACGCTGCCTGTCAGGTGTCTTCGTGGTTCTTGGTTTCGCCCTTTAGTCTCCTCTCCTCTGACCCTGGCCAGCTCACAGCTCGTCACTTCTCCAGGGGTGACTGCACCAGCTTTCTCACCAGCCTCTCTGCCTCCAGTCTTGCCTCTTGAGCCCACTTCCTGCAGCTCCCCAGATCAGTCCTTTTTTTTTTTTCTGAGAGTTTCATTTTTTTCAGCTCACTGCAACCTCTGCCCCCTGGGTTCAAGTGGGCTGTACCTCAGGTTGTGTGCATGTGTGTCTCTGTGCTGCTTCTCCTGCCACAGCAGGAGTAGCTGGGATTACAGGCGCATGCCACCACCGCCCAGCTAAATTTTGTATTTTTAGTAGAGACGGGGTTTCCCCATGTTCAGGCTGGTCTCAAACTCCTGACTTCAGATGATCCCAAAGTGCCAGGGTTACAGACGTGAGCCACCGCACCCAGGCAGATCTGTCCTTAATATCCCTGCTGAAACTTCCCTTGGCTCCCCAGCCTCTAGTGTCAAGGGCAAGCTCCCAGGGGGTCCACTGGGCCTCCCTGGTGGGTCCTTGCCAGCCCCCACCATCTCCTCTTCCACTGTAACCCCTGCCCGACACATACATAAAATGACCCCTCTAGCCACTCAGGTGCTCCCCAGCCCCTGACACACCCTTCACTTCTATGCCTATGCTGGTACTTCTTCCCGGAGGAGCGCAGTGGTAGAAGAGCATGGGTGTTACAAGCAATGTTTAGGGACAAACACTTCCTAGCTATGTAGCCTTGGGCAACTCACCTGACCTCCTCGAGTACCACGCTCCTCGCCTGAAAAATGGGGCTAAGGAGTCCTACTTCACTGATTTAAGAGAAATCGGACAGGCACAGTGGAGATGCCTATAATCCTAGCACTTTGGGAGGCAGAGACGGGAGGATTGCTTGAGCCCAGGAATTCCAGATTAGCCTGGGCAACACAGTGAGACTCCATTTCTACAAAATATAAAAAATTAGCCTGGCATGGTGTTATGTGCCTGTAGTCCCAGCTATTCAGGAGCTGAGGTGAGAGGATTGTTTGAACCCAGGAGGTTAGGCTGCAGTGAGCTATGATCATGCTACTGCACTCCAGCCTGGGCAACAGAGTGAGACCCTGTCTCAAAAAAATAATAATAAAAAGTATAATAATTGTTATCCTTCTCTACATGGAGAATTCCAATTTGTCTTTTAAGAAGCAATTCAAGGCTGGGCATGGTGGCTCATGCCTGTAATCCTAACATTTTGGGAGGCTTAGGCAGGTGGATGACTTGAGTCTAGGAGTTAGAGACCAGCCTGGGCAACATGGAAAAGCCCCATCTCTACAAAAAAATACAAAAATTAGCCGGGCATGGTGGCATGGGCCTGTAGTTCCAGCTACTCGGGAGGCTGAGGTGGGAGGATCACTTGAGCCTGGGAGATGAAGGTTGCAGTGAGCTGAGACTGTGCCACAGCACTCCAGCCTGGGCATAGAGGGAGACCCCATTTCAAAATAAGTAAATAAATAAACAAAGGCGATTCAAATGTCACCTCCTCTGGGAAGCCCTCCTGGATTCTCACAGGCTCTTCTTCTGTCACATCATCTAGCTCACTATAGTGTACTTGTCTCTTCTAGACTTGGTCTCCCCAGCAGCCTGAGCTCCTCCATAGCACACATCAAATCTGACTTGCTGTTGGGTCCCTGGCCCCTGGTCCCATGCCTGGTACCATGTGGGTGGTGGGAATGTTGCTTGGATGAGTCATGATAGCTACACCCTCCCCCTTCCTCCAGCAAGCTCCGGGCCTCACTGGCAGACCCCAGGCAGCTGAAGATCCTGACAGGGGACTGGTTCCAGGAAGCACGCTCCCAGCGGCATCACAATGCCCACTTCGGCTCTGACCTTGTTCGAGCCTCAATGCGCAGGAAGAAGAGCTCCAGGGGTGAGAGGAGATCCTCCCGCCAGGGCAAGCCATGTGCCATCCAGGGCACTGGCTGTATATGGACAGGGAGAGAGGGCCCAGGGCTCCAGTCCTGGCTGCCCCCAGGACTGTGTGTCTTTGAGTGGGCAATGCCCCTCCGTGGGCATGGGGTGGGTGGGCATCTCCAGGGCCTCCCCTGAGTCACAGCCAGGCTTCCTGAACATGGGGGTTCACAGAACTTCTCACCTGCCCCCAGGAGACCAGGCTCCAGGCAGCGACGGGGAGGCCGCAGCTGCTGTGAAAGAGAAGGAACATGTGCCAGAGCCCAGGTGAGGAGAGGTCTCAGGGAGGGGGGACCATGCCCAGCAGTCACCAGGGTCCCTCCCTCTGAGAGTGTCCTCTCCCTACTCCTAGGCTCTCCATTGATGAGGCCCCCCAGGAGAGGCTCAGGGAGACTGAGGTAAGAGTGAATGAGCCAATGTGTGGGTACAGTGTCCCTGGAGAGGAGGTGGAATGTGCAGGGGGCAAGGGAGAAAGGTCCCAGCCTGGGAATGGGGAGACCCTGGACATGTCCCTTCCTGTGTCTGCGCCTCAGCATCTCCTGGGTTGAACAGTGGTATGAACCTCTGAGGGAACTTCTGAATCTGGCTATTAGGGGTGAAGTGGGGCCGGGCACGGTGGCTCTCACCTGTAATCCCAGCACTTTGGGAGGTTGAGGCAGGAGGATCGCTTAAGCCCAGAAGTTCAAGACCAGCCTGGACAACATAGCAAAATGTCCCCCATCTCTATAAAAAATTAACAAAAGGATGGGCGCAGTGACTCACACTTGTAATCCCAGCACTTTGGGAGGCCAAGGCAGGCAGATAACCTGAGGTCGGGAGTTGGAGACCAGCCTGACCAACGTGGAGAAACCCCATCTCTACTAAAAATACAAAATTAGCCAGGCGTGGTGGCACAAGAGGCGGAGGCAGGAGAATCGCTTGAACCCGGGAGGTGGAGGTTGCAGTGAGCTGAGATGGCACCATTGCGATCTCCAGCCTGGGCAACAAGATCGAAACTCCATCTCAAAAAAAAAAAAAAAAGGTTGTTTACCAATGGGTCAGTATTAAAGAAAATAAAATAAAAAAAGGAGTGAGGAGGGACTGGGCTGGCTGAGGTGGAGGACTCAGGTATGAATGCCTCCACCAATGGGAGCAGTGAGTCAGGCAGCACAAGCCCTGCGGGGTGGGCTGTGAAGCACAGGTCCCATGGCTTCTGCAGCTGGCTGCCAGCCCTGCCCTAGTACTGCTCTAAACCTGAAACTGGGGTAGTTTCAGGAGCCTGTGACCTCTGACCCCAACATGACCTTCGACCCCTTCCTTACCAGCCCCTCCACTGTGAACTCTACCCCTTCATTCCTTCAGGGACCTGATTTCCCATTGCCTTACATCCCTCTTAAGGCTTCAGATCCTGAGGAGGCGTCCCAGGCCCAGGAAGGTGAGTGGGAGCACCTGTTGGGGAGCACGGAGATGTTTCGGGGGTCAGAGGCAGCTCTAAGGGGCCCCAAGCACCTCTGTTGACCCTCCTCCCCGCCACTCCCACCCCACGTCGGAAACGGGGACGATCCCAGGACAGCACCGGGGCCTTAATCTGCAGCTCGCTGGGGTTGTAAACCTGTTCCTCCAAATTTGCTTAGGGGCGGGCAGGAGAGGGTTCACTCAGCATCTCGTGCCCCACCCCAGGCCCTGGCCAAGGGGACCTGCAGAGCTGTGTCGAGAAGGCGGACCCGGAGCCGGAGCCCGCGTCGGGGGGAGAGCCGGAGCCTGGGCCCCTGCAAGCCCAGGTAGGCGGGAGTGGCCCGCGGCTGCTCTCAAGACCCGGAGCGGATTCCAGGCGGGGAGCGCTCCAGCCAAGGCCTGCGAGCAGCCCGCGACCCAGGGCTCTCGGGGCAGGGGCGGGGAAAGAAGGGGCTCCCCGTCATTTGCCCCCTCTGCAGACCAAGGCCGCATCCCAGATCCTGGAGAACGGGGAGGAGGCCCCAGGGTCCGACCCCTCACTCAACTGCATGCTCAGCAGCAGCTCCTCCGTGTCCAGCCTTAACTCCTCCAAGGTGAGGCAGGAGGGAGGGGGCCCGGGCGGCGGGGGAGGTGGACACGCCTCGACGCGTAGCCCCTGCCAGCTCCTCCCTCGCCGTGGGACCCAACGCTGCAGAGCCCCGGCATGCCACCCATGACCCGGGTCTGAACCCTCCGCGCTTCCCCCACGGGCCCCGACGTGAGCCCTGCGAGTGGCCCTGATTCCCACCCACTCCCGCCTGCAGCTGAGCGGCAGCCAGATGAGCCTGTCCGGCGAGGCGGAGGCGGTGCAGGTGCGCGGCTCAGTGCACTTCGCGCTGCACTACGAGCCGGGCACTGCCGAGCTGCGCGTGCACGTGATCCAGTGCCAGGGCCTGGCGGCCGCCCGGCGCCGCCGCTCCGACCCGTGAGTGCCCGGCCCGCCAAGCGGGGCGCGGCTGTCTCTTCCAAGCGCACCATTCACAGGGTCTCGGCCTCCTCGTCCTAATCTTCAAAATAGGAACAGCAGCGTTATTGGGAGGCGTGGGATTGAGCGAGACAAGCCCTGTAAAGCGCTTAGCACGAGGCCTGGCACGTGTTCGGGTTGGTGGCTGGGGGAGCGCACAAGGCAAGGGAGAAGGCTCTGGGAGGGCCCCTCCTCACCTCCGGTTCTCACCTCCCCAGCTACGTCAAAAGCTACCTCCTCCCAGATAAGCAGAGCAAGCGCAAGACGGCGGTGAAGAAACGGAATCTAAATCCAGTTTTCAACGAGACGCTCCGGGTGAGGCTGTGACCACGGTGCAGCTCCCTGTTCATGAATAGGACGCCCCTTCCTGCGGAGCGAGGTGGCAGGGGCAGCCAGTACCGTTATTGCCCGGAGGATGGGCAGGGCAGGCCCCGTTAACGCGTTGTCCAGGGTGCCAGCCTTGTGGTGGGCGTGGTGATAGTCCAGACCCCCACTAATGCCCTTCGGGGCTCCCCAGGATTCCATTGTGCTAGGAACGCGGTAGGACCCGCCCCAGCCAACTAGCGCAGCATCCACGCGGGCCACCAGCAGTGCTCCGCTAAAGCGCGCCTCCTGTCCCCAGTACTCCCTCCCGAAGGCCGAGCTCCAGGGTCGCGTGCTGAGCCTGTCCGTGTGGCACCACGAAAGCCTGGGTCGCAACATCTTTCTGGGCGAAGTTGAAGTGCCTCTAGACACGTGGGACTGGGGCTCTGAGCCCACTTGGCTCCCCCTGCACCCCCGGGTGAGGAGCGAGGACGCGCGGGGAGACCTGCGGCCCGGGTCTCCTGCATGTACCCCACCAGGCTCTCCCGCAGCTCCCTCAGACCCCATCTTCGACAGAGCCTCCCCTCAATCTCTTAACTTCAGGGCCCCTTCCCTGAGGGTGCTGGGATCCCCAGGTTCCGCCCCTACAGGCCCCGCTGTCTCTGCTAACCGCCTCCCATCGAGGTCTGCAGACCCCACCCTCCTGAGGCCCCTTTCCATTGGACCCTGCTCCACGACAAGCTCGCCTCTCGCAGGTCCCACCCTATCCCGACGATCTTCCCAGCCGAGGGCTGCTCTCCCTGTCCCTCAAGTATGTCCCAGCCGGCTCCGAGGGTGAGTGGCAGCCGGAGAGGGCAAGCTGGACCCGCCCTGAAAAACGGGAGACTCCTGTCAACGGGTTGTGGGGGGTGGACTCCATCCGTGCGCGGGACTCAGCCGAGCGTCTCGGCAGGCGCAGGACTGCCCCCGAGCGGGGAGCTGCACTTCTGGGTGAAGGAGGCTCGGGACCTTCTGCCGATGCGGGCAGGCTCCCTGGACACTTACGTACAATGGTGAGGAGTGCTGGCCCTCCGGGCTTTCCTTTCTTTTGCCTGCAGTGGAGTGCCAAACCTTGACAAACCTCTACTAATCAACCCTTGATCAGGCAGCCCGAGATTTCACCACTGAGCAGGGGGGAAGGGGACGGTTTGAGCAAAGGCCTGGAGTCAGGAAAGTTGAGGACACCTTTGAGGAGCTGCGTTTCAGCAGGACTGGCACCTATAGGTCTTGTTGAAGAGCTGAGGCTGAGGGCTTCAGGGGTCCCTCCATAGAGAACCTGGGAGGCCAGGCTGTGGGGCCTGGCCCCAAACTTATAGTTCAGTGGTTTTCTAAGCTTCCAGGGGACCTCTAGGGGTCCCTCCAGGTGCTGCCCCCCCCTTAGAGAGTGAAATGGGGGTGGCTGATCACTTCTGGGTGTCCACCCTGATGCAGCCAGAGGCGTCTTTCTTTCAGGTACTATACTTCTGAGCAACACTGTATTTTGTAGAGGGGGTTCCGAGGCTTTGAAAACCTTGGAAACAGGCCTGACTTGGTGGCTCATGTCTGTAATCCCAGCACTTTGGGAGGCTGAGGCGGGCGGATCACCTGAGGCCAGGAGTTCAAGACCAGCCTGACCAACATGGTGAAACCCCGTCTCTACTAAAAATACAAAAAATTAGCTGGGCATGATGACGGGCGCCTGTAATCCCAGCTACTTGGGAGACAGGTGGGAGAATCACTCAAACCCAGAAGGTTGCAGTGAGGCAAGATCGCCCCACTGCACTGTAGCCTGGGTGAGGAAGAGCTAGACTCCGTCTCAGAAAAACAAAACCTTGGAAACTGTTTGAGGAGGGGAGGTGGTGGAACAACAGGAAGATAGTGAAAGTCACTGAGTCAGCAAGTAGCAGAACTGCATTTCAGAAACATTGCTCTGCAGCCCTGTGAATAAGGCTGCAACTTTTTTCTTTTTTTGAGATGCAGTCTGGCTCTGTTACCTAGGCTGGAGTGCAATGGCATGATCTCAGCTCACGGCAGCTTCAGCCTCCTGGGCTCAAGCAATTCTTGAGTAGCTGGGATTACAGGTGCATGCCATCATGCCCAGCTGATTTTGGTTTCTTTTGTTTTGTTTTGAGACCGAGTTTTGCTGTTGTTGCCCAGGCTGGAGTGCAATGGTGGTGTCTTGGCTCACCGAAACCTCTGTCTCCTGGGTGTAAGCTATTCTCCTGTCTCAGCCTCCTGAGTAGCTGGGATTACAGGCATGTGCCAACACACCTGGCTAATTTTGTATTTTTAGTAGAGACAGGGTTTCTCCATGTCGGTCAGGCTGGTCTTGAACTCCCGACCTCAGGTGATCCGCCCACCTTGGCCTCCCAAAGTGCTGGGGTTACAGGTGTTAGCCACCGCGCCCAGCCTAATTTTTGTATTTTTAGTAGAGATGGGGTTTTGCTATGTTGGCCAGGCTGGTCGCTTGAATCCAGAACTTCTGACCTCAGGTAATCCACCGGCCTCAGCTTCCCAAAGTGCTGGGATTACAGGCGTGAGCCACCGTGCCTGGCCAGGAGCTTTTAAAGGCAGGCGACCTGAGAGGCAGTTAGTGCAAAGGTCCCAGGGCAGTGAGGGTCTGAGGCCAGGTAGGCAGGAGCCAGGGCGCATGGACACATGTGAGGGAGAATGAGTAGTGTATGGTGACTGGGTGACTCTAGGGAGTGTAAGGGGTGGTCACCTGATGCCAGGCCACCTCCCGCACAGCTTCGTGCTGCCTGATGACAGCCGGGCCAGCCGCCAGCGTACAAGGGTTGTGCGACGCAGCCTCAGCCCTGTGTTCAACCACACCATGGTGTATGATGGCTTTGGGCCTGCTGACCTGCGCCAGGCTTGTGCCGAGCTCTCCCTCTGGGACCATGGGGCCCTGGCCAGCCGCCAGCTGGGGGGCACACGTCTGAGCCTGGGCACTGGTAAGTGGGGCAGGGCCCTGAGGCAGGCCCTGAGAGATGGGGGCTCAGTGTGTGGCCTTGGATACCTCTCTGTCCCTTCCTGAGCTTTGGTATCTACTGAGAACTGAGGAAGTTAACTGGGGACAGTGCATAATCTGGGACCAGGCAGGTGTCTGGGGGCCCCAAGGTGTCCAATGTGATCATGCCCTCAACCCCTGCCCACCCACATCCAGGCAGCAGCTATGGGCTGCAGGTGCCCTGGATGGATTCCACACCAGAGGAGAAGCGGCTGTGGCAGGCCCTCCTGGAGCAGCCGTGCGAGTGGGTGGATGGCCTTCTACCGCTCAGAACCAACCTGGCCCCCAGGACGTAGCCTGACCAAACCTCTCTCTCTGGACCCCCATCTCAGGGCCTGTCCTCGGCTAAAGTCAATAAAGTCTGTTCTAAGGGCAATAAAGGGCTCATGTCTGCTGGGGCAGGGAGGAAGAAAGGTGACTGCAGGAAAGCGCCAGGGAAGTAAGAGGGGCCAGGTTAAGGAACTTCAGACTCTGCCACAAAGACTTCAGAGAAGCCAGGCACAGTGGCTTATGCCTGTAATCCCAATGCTTTGGGAGGCTGAGGCAGAAGGATTGCTTGAGCCCAGGAGTTCAACACCAGCCTGAGCAACATAGAGAGACCCCCCCCATCTCTACAAAAAATTTAAAAATTAGCTGCAGGTGGTAGTGTCACATGCCTGTAGTCCCAGCTACTTGGGAGGCTGAGGCAGGCAGATTGCTTGCGCTTAGGAGTTAGAGGCTGCAGTGAGCTATGCCACAAAGCAAGAAGCTATTTCTAAAACAAAAATGTTTACATACTAGCTAGGTGTGGTGGCGCACGCCTGCAGTCCCAGCTATTCAGGAGGCTGAGGAGGAAGGATCACTTGAATCCAGAAGTTCGAGGCTGCATGAATATAATCATGCCACTGCACTACCAGCCTGGATGACCTCTGCCTCCTGAGTAGCCGGGACTACAGGCATGTAACACCACCACCTGCAGCTAATTTTCAAGCAATTCTCCAGCCTCAGCCTCCTGAGTAGCTGGGATTTATAGGTGTGCACCACAAACGGCCAGCTAATTTTTGTGTTTTTAGTAGAGACAGGGTTTCACCATGTTGGTCAGGCTGGTCTCGAACTCCTGACCTTGTGATCTGCCTGCCCCAGCCTCCCAAAGTGCTGAGATTACAGGCAGGAGCCACTGCCCCCAGCCTAAAAAACTTTTTTAAAAAAAGTCCTCAGGGGGCTGTTCCCAGGATACCCCTGCCCAAATACACCTCTGAAATTGCCAGCAGAAATGTGCAAAAGTGTTCTGTTTAATACACTTTGGTGGTGCTTGGGTGCCGGTGGTTGGCTCCTCTCATTGGGACCAGTCCTGGCCCCTACTCGCCTGGCTTCCTCCAGTCGCCCCAGGTGTCCTGGGGCTGGTGTGTCAGAAGCTGCCTTTGTCCTCTCCATTCATCCATCCTTGGGTCTGTCTGGCCTCTGATGCCCTCATTCAGCCTCCCGGGGTCCTGGGGTGACTGACGTGGATCCTGTTCGCTGTGCCAAGATGGCCCTCCAGATGCGGCATACCATCCCTCCCCTGGGGGTAGCAGACTCAATGTGGCACAGCCAGAAGGTGGCCCTGGACACTCTCTCTGGCACCCACTATTTGCCCAGTGCCTCCTCTGTCCCTAGGGGACCCAGGTGCCCCTTTGGTTTCCAGGAAGGAACCCAGGCAGGCCTGCAGCTGGCCAGCATGAGGCCACATACATGATTCACCCTTGAGGGGCCCAGGATGTACCTGATTCGGGTGTAGACGAGGTCATCTCGAGTGGCATAGGTGAGCAGGGCGTGGAGAGTGAAGCTATGATTCAACAGCTGGATGTGGACAAAGACCCGCAGAGACAGGGAAAGAAGAAATTACAAAAAGATGTGTCCAGAGACCCAGGTACTAGCTCTGCTCTGCTGCTAAAATACTGAGGCAGATCACATGCTTCTGGGCCTCAGTTTTCTCATCCATACAATGGGAAGAGTATACTAAGTGTTCTTCTGGTATTGAGATTCTCTGTATCAGAGGGCACAGTGAGAAGGGCAGGAAGATGGACAGAGATGGAGGCTTTGGCCAGTGAGGTCATGGACAGCCAAGCACTCCCTGCCTCACCATTTGGATGGTGCCTGAATCCACGTTCAGTTCCTGTAGCCACTGCACCAGGCCCTGGTCCATTGAAAGAGCAGCTGTCAAGAAGCAGTCAGGTGATGAGGCCCAGGGTGCCTCCTGCTAGAAGCTGCCTCACATTCACAATAGTGTACTCCAGCCACGCCCAATCACCTGGGGGCTCTGAGGCCAGGGCACAGGTCCCCACTTCCTCATTCACCCTCTGCAGAGCCCGCTGCACCAGGGCCTGGTACTCCCATTCCTTCCTCGCCAGGACTTCCCGCAGCCTGTCGGGGGCAGAAGAGTAGAGTGGAGTGGGGACTGGGGAGTGGATTGAAGCTCGGCAGAGGCTATGAGCGATTCCAAGGGGCTTTACCGATCAGTCTCTGCTCGCAGGAGGCTCAGCTGCACCATCAGAGGAGGGGGGCCCTGCTCGGGCTCCTCTGGAAGCGGCCTCTGCTGGGAGTCCTCTTCTTTACTCAGCTCCTCTGACCTCGGTGAGACCACCTCCTTCTCCACCTCTGCAGCCCAGTGCACTGAACTTAGGCAAGGCTATAAAGCCCGTTTGGGACCCCCAGATCCCAGCAAGGGAGTGCGGGGGTTGGGTGCCCGGCTCTGGGCAGGGCCCAGGCGGTGCTGGTATGGGAGATGTCCATTTAGTCACGCCCCCACCGGCGCCTGCCCGCCCCCGTCCCGCCTGGCCCCCACCGGCCCCATTAGGCGTTCACCGCGCCCAGCAACCACCACACCCTCACTGGCAAGAGGCCCGCAACACTCCCCTCCTACCCTGGCCTAGCACAGCCAGGGCTGCCCGCACAGCACGGCTGAGCAGCGAGTCCAGCACGAACATCCAGTGTGGGCGGATCTGGCGCCTGCGGAGGATCTGCTTCACCTGCAGAGGGAGGGAGGGCGCCGCTGAGACAGCTGAGCCTCAACTAGAGGCAGGGCTTGAGTTGGAAAGGCCTGGAAAGTCGTCTGCGGAAGGCAGGTGGGGAGAGTGGGCTTGAGATCTAGGGATGGGCGGGGAAGCTAGGACTGGGCAGACGTTTTTTTGCTGAAGGCCTGATCTTCACGGAGGAGACAGAGAATCTTGGAACATCAAGCCCTGGCACCTTCCCAGGCACGGGGAGCTCACTATCTGTTTCTGGGCAGCCCTAACTACCAGAGGGCGCCCTCACCGCAGCCGGGAAGGCGAAGAGCGGGGCGTGCAGAAGTGTGGGCCCAAGGCCCTGGGCCCGCAGCCGTCCTTGCAGCGCCCGCAGCTCCTGGGCCAGCTGCCGACGGTTGGGAGTGTGAATGTGTGTCCCGAGGCAGCGCAGCAGCTGTTCCACATGATTTCTGCGCAGACAGGACCCCTGAGAAGGAAGAGAGGGGTTGTCAGCGCCTGTTCGAGCCAAAAGAGATGCTGCCGCGGAGGTGGAATGGCAGGGGGTGCGGGGAAGACCTCAACAGGTGTCCTGACCCTGTGCGACCACCAGGGGGCGCTAGGGCGGGCCGCCCACCTCCTGCTCCTGGTGCAGTTTCTCCGCCAGCGCGGGCAGCTCCTGCTCCAGCACCGCAGCCAGCATGGCCCGACGCTTGCTCTCCTGGTGCAGCAGGCTCAGCCCTGAACTCTCCTCCGGAGACGCAGGCTCCTCGGCCGCAGGCTCCTCGGGCACCCTGGGCACAAGGGCGAGTGGCTGATTGAAGACAGGCAGCAACCGGCCAGCCACCTCTGCTGCCGGGTTTGAATCCTGGCTCTCCTACTTTTATGCCTTTCTCTCAGGGATGAACTAGATAAACCCCGCACTGAGAGGACACAAGTCCAAGTTAGAGTTTCCAGGACAGGGCATGGGGAGGCACCAAATGCCACATTCACAGGTGGTCAAGGTGCCCAGGCCCCCAAGGAGGGCTTTTGTAGGATGGGATAAAAAGGCAAAACCAGGCAAAGGGAACCCATCCCAGGAGCCTAGGTCTCACCGGAGCTGGCTGGTGCCCCCATAACTGAGGCAGCGCTTCGGGGGGTTGGGTGGGTGCGAGGGTGCCTGAGGGCACGGGAGTGTCTGAGACTGGGTGGTTGAGTCGGCTGAAGGAGTGGGACTGGCGGAAGGGGCATCTGAGGGAAGGACAGAGCTGTCAGCTGGGCCCTCCTTCGCCCTCACAGCTCCGAAGCTCCTCCACCACCAGCATGCCCATCCTGCCACCCCCAAGCACCTGAGGGCCGTGGAGCATGTCGGGGGGAGCTGGGGCTGCGGCTTCTCTTCCCAGGCTGCAGGAAGGGGTCCCCCAGCAGCGCCTGGGCGCTGGCTCGGAGGCGGGGGTCTGGCTCGAAAGTTCGGAGGAGGAAGGCTTGGGCCTCGGCTGACAGAGAACTGGGCATTGGTGGATGCACCTTGTACATACCCACCTGCAGGGGGAGGGCAAACGAGGGTGACATTCAGAGGTGTCCAAGGCCCAGGCTGGTCCTATGCCACCTCCACGGGCCAGGCCCAGAGGGGTCTCACCTGAAACATGGCAGCCTGTGGGCTCCCTAGCTCGTGGAAGGGGGGGCGACCTGTGGCCATCTCGATGACAGTGCAGCCCAATGACCAGATGTCAGCTGCTTTCCCATACCCACGTGGGCCCTGGTCAATGATTTCTGGGGCCATATACTGCAGAGTTCCTAGGACAGGAGCAGGAGCAACAATACCCGTCTAGGCTTTCTCGTAGGGTGGGAGCGGGGAGGGGAATGCCATTATCCTCAGGCTGACTGCACCCGTAGTGAACCTACCATCCAAAACGTACCTCAACACCTATCCTCCTGGTCATCAAACATCTATCCTGAGTTCCATCACCACCCTAGGCTTCACCACCTGCCAAGGCTTCCATCATTCTTCCTAGGCTCTACCACAGTCACAGACTCCATTGCCCAGAGTAGTGTTGCCTCACACATCCTGGACTGCATCTTCCCCCTGAATTCCATCACCTGCCTTTTCCTCCAACTCCTACCTTGACCTACATCAACACTCCTCAAGTGCTAAAGTCAATTTCATCAGTTATCCAAGCTCCAATTCTAAATGCCATCACCTCACCCCTGGCCCAATCACTCACCCGGGATTTCATTCCTCATTAGGACTCTAATTCCATGCCTAGGAGAAACCCCATTCCCTGGAAAGCTCCAAGAGATCTTTTGCCCCAGATCAGCATCCCCACTCACCACCCCACACCTCAATACCTGTGAAGGTCTCAGTGCAAGGCGTGATGCCGGCCAGCCGCTTGGAGGTGCCAAAGTCAGAAATCTTGAGCAGCCCACTGAAGGTGTTGATCAGCACGTTGTCTCCCTGATTGATAGTCATTAGTGGACACTGGGCCCGGTCCCTGACAGCAGAACTAGGCCCTCTTTCTGGGATCCCATCTCCTGGAGAGCCCAGCCTGGTTCTTTCTCTGTCAGCAGTCTCCCCTTGCCATCCCACTTATATGCCCCTCTGGGAGCTGACAACTGGTTTGGCTTCAGAGCTGAACTTCTCCCCTCCTTATCTAAGCAGCCGCTCTGATGAATTCCCTACCCTTTGCAACAGGTCTGCTCACTTAATCTAAACTCTGTCTGGAACCATGTATCCCTCCCCCGACCCCCCCCCTCAGATGAGGGCGGGTCAGCCCCAGGCAGGGCTTACCTTGATGTCCCTGTGTACAATGTGGTTGTCATGCAAGTAGCCAAGTCCCTGCAGGATCTGGCGGGTGTAGAAACTGATGGTGCTCTCATTGTCCTTCAGGGGTCCCCACACTGACCGCAGCAAGGAGGACAGGCTGCCTGGGTGGGGACAGTCCAAGTTCATTGTTCTCACCCACTTGCTCCAGCCCACATCTCTCTGCTCAAGGCGTAAACACACCCATGTCGTAGCCCCAGCTCCATCACCAAGCACCACTCCTCAGCTAATTCTAGGCTACACCACCCACACACACTAGAGTGCGTTTCCCCCTAGGGCTCTCTACCCTTGCCTGCCTCGGTCCCATGCCCCACACTTCGGTTTCATTCCCATCCCACACAGGGCAGGTACCTCCAGGCACTTCCTCCATGAAGATCTTAAGGTAGCCGCCCTGGCTCGCTGAGCCCAGATAGCGCACGATGTTCTTGTGGCGCAGGCGTTTGTGAAGAGCGATCTCTTCATGCAGGGGCTGAGAGAACCTGGGGGGAGGTAAAGGAGAGAGGAAAAGGGCAGATGTGGGCAGAGAAGCCCAGCCCCCCCCCCCAGGACCCGCCCCGCCCACAAGCCCTCTCCGACCTTTCCCACCCTTACAACCCTGCCCACAGGACCCTCCAGACCCCAGTCCCGATCGCATGGTCCTGGTTCTTCTGCCCACGGGCCCAGTCCAAAGGGCTCAAGCTCTCAGCTCCTACAAGCTCGCCCACTAGACCCCGCCCACAGGAGCCGCTCTGCTCGTGCCCCCGCCTACTCGGCCGCTCAACGCACCTGCTGTCCCGCTCCGGGATCTCCTTGATGGCGATGCGCACCCTCGTGTGGCGATCGCGGCCCGCATACACCACTCCATAGGTGCCCTTGCCCAGCACCAGCCTCTCGCCCGTCTCCGTGTATTCATAATCAAACTGCCGGGTGCGGGGTGAAATGGGGGTTCAGCAGGGCCCGTGGCCCCTGGCCCTCCACGAGCTCCCAGTCCTGCGTCCTCACCTCCAAGACCTCCCCCACGCCCTCTGCTTCCTCCGCAGGCGCTGTGGAATCCGGGTTCGTCACCAATGTCTGGATCAGGCTGCAGAACCTGAAGGCGGGGGAGGTCAGACCCGCGGGAGGGGCCTCTTGGTCCTCACCTAAGCCAGAGCACCGGAGGGACGTCGTCCCTTCCTTTCTCCCCACTCCCCTGGTCATCCTGGCCCTCAGAGTACCCCGACCACGAAAGGCTGCGCACCATTGGCAGTGCCCTACGCTGGGGAAGCACAGCTGGACGTCCTGGGCCGGGGGCAGTGCATAGAGGAAGCAGCAGCGCTCATCTCGCTTGGAGGCGCTGGGAAGAGATGAAGAACCATGTGAGTGCCAGGCTGGGCGGCAGCGACCCTCATCTACTGGTCTTTCTAGTCGCCCCAGGTTCCGCCTCTCACCTGACTCCGCATATGGAGGTGACTGGGAAGGTCCAGCTGGAGGGAAGTTCCTGCAAGAAGAAATAGGGTGTGATTCGGGGTGCTGGGGACAGGAGAGAAGTCTGAGGATGGGAGAAATACTCCACAGAAGAGGTGCCCACAGAGGAGAGTGAGGGGCCTCAGCAGCAACTGCACCTGCGTCTGCGGCTCCAGCAGGCTCAGGGTCACTGTGCTCACGGGGTCAGTACCCTGAACCTTGAGCTTCGCAGGCAGCAGCACCTTGTTCATCTCCAGGACCAGCACCTGTAGGCAGCGGGGGAGAGGGGTTGGTCAGAAGGGGTCCGCCCCTTTCCCAGGTCCACCACCCCCACAGGCCTCACCAAGCACTGGTCGCCCTGGGGAGAGGCTGTCTTGAATGGCTGGCAGGACTGTAGCAAGAAGTGGAGCCAAAAGTGGGCACGGCGGGGTGGCCCTGCAGGGGGCTCTGGCGTGGGTCTGAAGTGCTGGTACAGCAGGAAGGTTTCCATCACAGACACCAGGTACCTGCATGCAAAGCCGTATCCTCAGTTCAGCCCAGGCACCAACCAGCACTGCCGGGCAGAGGAATCTGGCCTGAATATAGCCAGAGCGTTAGCATGGGGTGCCACAGGCACTGGTCTAAAAGTAGCCAGGTCATTGGCTCTGGGTTCAGGCTAGCATGCCAACAGACATAGGTGCAGGAGCTGACAGCCCAGGTCAGGTCAAGAATGCAGAGGGGGGCACCT
The DNA here is from genome assembly GCF_009761245.1 of Sapajus apella. Lineage (NCBI taxonomy): Eukaryota > Metazoa > Chordata > Mammalia > Primates > Cebidae > Sapajus > Sapajus apella. The sequence goes on from NW_022436983.1 coordinate 20,351,320, forward strand.
ACCATATGGGGGCATTGAGCTTATACAGCTGCTCTGCAGCCAGCACCACCTGGGTGGGGTCATTGGCGAGGATCTGGGCTCCCAGGTAGAAACCCACATCCCAGTAATACTGCATCTTCTCCACGCAGCCTTTGCGGGCCAGCAGGCAGCCCAGCTTCATGCCTGGGGGAGAGGGGCATGGGCTCCAGTGAGTGTGGGTACAGGGCTGAGAGAGGCCCACCGTTTCTGTGGGCCTGAGTGTGGACATGAACATAGATATGAGTAAATTGTTAGGTATGGCAAGACCTCGGGTGGGGACAGGAGCTCAGGCACGGGTATATGTGGAAACTGGGACGTAAGAAACACACAGGTGTGAGTTTGGGAACAGTTTTGGGTTTGAGGGCTCCTGAGGGCCCAGGACAGGCATTAGGACCCAGGTGTGGGTATGGGCAAGATAGTCCAAAATGGATGAACTCATCCTGGCTCTTGCCCAGTGTGCGCTCTCCCTGCCCTCTTCCCAGGCCCCTCTGAACCCCTGTGGGTGAGGAGACAAGGCCAGGATCTGTGCTCACCTATTAGCCGGAGCTCGTTTGAATCCTCAAAGTACTGCCCAGCAGCAATGAGGAGCACAGCTGCATTAATGCCTGAGTGGAGGCTGGGCTCAACGTCAAAAGCCTTGCGATACCTGAGGTGGGGGCAGGGGGCACAGGGCTGGACCCATGTCCATAGCACCATCCCTCATCTCACAGCTCAGCCCACCGGCCACTCACTGTGCTCCTTACCAGTGATAGGCCTGCTCCCGGTGCCCAGCATCCTGGAAGCCCGAGCTGAAGAACATGTCCTTGTAGATACGGCCACACATGCAGTACAGATCGGGTGCCACGGAGCCCTCAAGCTGTACCAGCGGCAGCAGCACGGCCAGTGCCTTCGCCCGGTCCCCAGGCCTGTTCCTCCTAGGGAAAAGAAAAGATGGGCTCAGGCCCTCCCTGATGGCCCTGGCCTACTCTCTACAGGGACCTCTAGACACTGAACAACAGGGACCCTTCCAGGGGCCTGACACTAATGACCTCAAAATGACAGTGACCCTGGCCAGCACTGACCTCTCTAGGGGTAGTGACCTCAGATGGAAGTGAAGTCTTAGATTCAGTGACTCTAAGGAGCAGTGATCTTAGACAGCTGTGACCATACCACGGGCAGCACCACCTCCCCTACCCCCACCCAGGCAGCAGTAACTCAGAACAACAGGGACCTATTGACATCAGGGACCCTGGTCAGCAAATTCCCCAAACAGCAGTGATCCCAGACAGCAATGGCTTTGCAAAGCAGAGACCCAGGTTTCAGAAACCTTTATGTGTCTGTGACCTAACCCCTGCTCTGCCACTCACCGGTTGAGGGCAAAAGTATAGTGAAAGCAGACGTTATGCTGTGCGGCCACATCACAGGTGGGCAAGGCCTGCAGTGTCTCCACCAGCTCAATGATGGCCGAATAGTCCTGCATCAGAGAATGGCAAGCACTGGCATCATGGGCCCCCAGGCCCCGAGGAACCTTGAGCCAGGGTCCTGTCCCACCCCTGGCATCCCACCCACCCACCATCCTCTGCACACCTCCCTCAGGCCCAGTGGACATCACACCTCACAGGGAGAACCTACTGTATGCCCCATGCTGGGCGTTCCGAACCCACAACTGCCCCGAGAGGCAGCAACATGCTTACATGCTTATCCTCTGTTACAGATAAGGAAGCCCACACTCAGAGATGTTTGATATTTGCCCAAAGCCACCAGGGAGCAAGTGGCACAGCCAGGAGCTGAACCTGGGTCTGTCTGACTTCAAATGCTGGCTGCTCTACTGCCTCTCTGAATGCCACACACCTGCACATCGCGGTAGGAGAGCAGCAAGTTCATGACGATGTCGGGGCTCAGCAGCTCCACGCTGTCCAGTCTCCGCTGCAGGCGAGCCAGCTCCTGCCGCAGCTGCGGACCACTGAACCGCTCCCGTGCCTGCCGGATGTCCCGCCGAATGGTCTCCCGGAAATAGCCACTGATGCCCGGGGCAGGGGAGGCAGGGAGAGAGAATGGTGGGGCCTGCACTTCAGCCCCAGCCCTCTGTACCCTCACCAGCCCCCTCCTGGGACACCGTCCCTGGGGGCCCTCATTACCAAGAGTCTGTGGGTGTGGCCTCCAGCAGGCGGGCAAGCCGGCTCACCAGGGGAGTGAGCAGGGCCTCGGTGCCCACTCCAGCCTGTACCAGCCCATCAGCCAGGCCCCGAAGAAGGCCTGCATCGCCACACAGCACCCGACCAGTGGCCGTCACCACATAGGGGATCAGTGTGTAGCTGCCAACGCAGTCCTGGTGGGAGGGAGGCAGGAATCAGTGAGGTCAGAGGTCAGCACAAGGCTAGACAAGGGGAGTGAGAGCGTCAAAGGTCAGCACCAGTGGGAGTTGGAATCGCAGGAAAGGGGCACCGTCATGAAAGGAGGCAGCAGGAAACAGAGGAACACATGGATGTCAGGGGGCGTTAGGTGACTGAGGAGGCCAGGAAGATTAGTGGAGGTCAAAGATCATAGTGGAAGTCAAAGGGCACTTTCGAGTGAGAGGTGGATTCTGCTCACCGAGTTCTTCTGGAAAACATCCTCCTGCAGGAGGCAGACAGTCAGATACTGGTGTTCTGCGTGGGCCCCACCCCAGCCCTGTGCCTGCCCCCACCAGTCCCAGGCCACCTACCCGCCACCTACCCGCAGGGCCTGCAGGTCAGGGAGGTCCGCCTGGGAGCACAGCAGCACGTTGTTGGTCATGCTGAAGCTCTCACGCACACCAAGGTGGTAGAACAGGGAGGGCTGTGTCAGCGAGCTGCTCACCTCCAGCACCACCACATCTGCAAGCACAGAGTGGGTGGCACTGATCCCTGAAGCCCAGCTCGTTGGGGAAGGAGACAGGGTCCATCCTGGCTCAGCCTATCTTGCTGTGGGACTCCAGTAGGGTCTGGTTCTGCTCTGGGCCTCATTTGGCCCTTTTTAGGATCCCCTGGTACTTTCACAGAACTGATCTCTGTGGTGTTGCAGGAGAGGGGTTGGGCTCACGGGGCTGAGACCCTCAGGCCACGGTTCAGAGCCTGTGAGCACCTGGCATGGGGGAGGGGAGGCTGTGGGCAGGTTCAGTCTGTTCCAGGCCATTTGGGAGGCAGGAGTTGTGCAAACATAGAAGTCCTCTCCCCTAGGTCTTCAACACAATCTCTTGAAAGAGGCTACCATCAGTGTGCATAGACAACTCTGTGCCTACATGTATGTATGTGTGTATCTGTGACATGTATAGCTTACTATGTCTGACTGCATTTGTGTGACAGCGTCTGCTAGGGCCTGCATGAGTCAACATGTATGCGATTTGTGTCTATCGATAATTGTGTCTTTCTGCCCGAGTGGTCGGGTCAGCCTTCATTTTAGGATGCGATTTCATGGACATCCAGAAAGCACAGCTCCCGAACTCTTGAACTGGCAAGTAAGTACGGGGGCGGAGCATCCGGGCTGGGGGGAGGGAGGAGTGACCCACGAGGGAATAGCCTCCATCTGGCCCCGCCCCTGGCCTATCCTTCTCCGCCCATTTGCCCCGCCCATTCTTTCTTGGCCTCTGACGCTACTTAATCTCCCTCGCCGGGTGTCCAGTCTCATTGGGTCTCTTCGCTTCTCTTTTTGCCTTCCCAGTCCGATTCTCGGAAGTAGTATGCTAGGACTCCTGAACTCCAGCCTCCCTGGTACAGCCCCTTTCCCTAGGTCCAAGCTCCTCTCCCAGGAATTGTCTTCAAGAGATCCGCGTGACATCCTCCTGAGGCTGAGTTCTCCAACCCCACCCCTGAGACACTGCAGCTCCGCGCAGCTCCCCGCCCTGCCCCGCCCCAGGATTCCAAAGCCCCGCCCCGTCCTTGCCTAGCTCGCTGGGCACTGCCCCGACTGAAGGGTGCCTAAGCCCCAACTCCAAACCCAGGAGCCGCGCCTGGATCCCTGTCTCGTCCCGAGCCCGGCCGCGCCCCACGTCCCCTAAATCCCACTTTTTTCACTGCCCTGTCTCAAGCCCTTCAGCTTTAGCTCACTTTCTAAGTCACTTAGACCAGATACCCTTCTCGGCCCCTCCCTTGAGCCGTATTGCCCGGTTTAGTCCCTTCCCAGGACTTTAGGCCCCGCCCGGATCCGGCCCCGCCCCCAGCGCACTCACCCGCGTTGTAGAAGGCGTCCAGCGCCGCGGTGTCGCCTAGCGCCAGCGTCCCGAAGGGCAGGCTAAGCAGCTGCGGTGGCGGCCGCGGCCCGGGAAGCTGCGCGCAAGCCTCGCGCAAGCAGCGCAGGGGCAGCGGCTCCGCCTCGGTTCCCTCCCGAGGCTCCAGCCCGGGCTGCGGCTCCCGGGTTAGCACGTAGACCACGCTGAGCGGCCGGCTCCGCGCGCAGCCCCGGCCTGGGGGCGTAGCGAGCGGCCGGCCCCGGCTCAGCGCCTCGGCCAGAGGGTCCTGCCAGCAGCTGCCGGCGCGCTCTGCCCCGGACCGGGGGCACGGCCCCGCCATGCGGGGGCGCTCAGGCGCGGGGCGTGGCGCACTGGGAACCCGGGGCGGGGCAGGAGCCTGGGCCGGCGGATCGGGAATCTTGGGATCCGGAATCCGGTCGAGATCAGAGAATCTCCTACGGGATCTGGGGATCCAGAATCCAGCCCGACGTCCCGTTCCAACAATCTAAAGTCCAGGGAGAAATCCGAGCTCGGACTTGGCAAGGTCCTGAGGTTCTGAAATCGGGAATTGGGTGCCAGAATCTGGGACATCCGGTGAGCGGCAGCTCAGAGCCACTTGGGGGATCCTGGGAATCGGCCCGGAGGTGCCCGCCACCTGGACTCAAGGGAACGGCCGCCAAGGCTGTCCTGCCTTCACATGCAGGCTGAGCCCAGCCCTTTCCCGGCCTACCCGGAAAGCTCCACCCTCGGCCCTGGGGCAGCGCCGCTCCCTAGCGGCCGGAGACAGCCTCTCCCCTCCCTTCTCTCCTGCCAGAACTTCGGAAACTGGCCGCTTCCGGAACAGCCTCGTGCCCCCAAGCACCCCGAAGACTGTGGACTGCTCGAACCAGCGAGAATAAAATGTGTGACAAAGCCAGAGCTAGGGAAAAGGTTTGATCCTCAGGCCCTGCCCTGCAGGAAGCTGTTGAATGAATGGCTCTCTAGAGACTTCAGGGTGCGCAGAGCACCTGAATGTATGTCCCCCAGAGCCCAGTGAGTGCAGGCAGGGAGGGACTGGGATGGGGGAAACCTTCACCCCAGGCCGCTTGCCCAAAAGCCTTCAGACCTGGAGTGGGACTTGGCATCTGAGCCTTTACTGTTGCTTAGGAGGCTGCTTTCCCTAGGACCCAACCTGCTGTGGAGCCCCGCTGACCTTTGACTTCCATCCAGAAAGTGACCATAGGCTCTGAGAAGCACTTCCCACTGTAAACATATTTTATTTTATTTTGAGATGGAGTCTTGCTCTGTTGCCCAGGCTGGAGTGCAGTGGTGCCCTCTCAGCTCCCTGCAACCTCTGCCTCCTGAGTTCAAGCAATTCTCTTGCCTCAGCCTCCCAAGTAGCTGAGATTACATGCGCCACCATGCCCGGCTAATGTTTTTTGTATTTTTAGTAGAGATGGGGTTTCACCCAGTTGGTCAGGCTGGTCTTGAACTTCTGACCTCGTGATCCGCCCGCCTCGGCCTCCGAAAGTGCTGGGATTACAGGGTGTGAGCCACCTCGCCTGGCTTTCTAAACATTTATTTACCCACCCCTTGAAGGAGACAACCCCAGCCCTTTGGGCTACAACAGCTTCTCAGCTTCAAATCCTCAAGAATCCACAACTTTCTTATGTGAATTAATGACCTGGTATAAGCCTCAGTGGACCCTGAAATCAAGAACTGGGGACACAGGGTGAATAACTTGTCCTTTCCATCTTTCCTTCCAGCTTCCTGACACAAGCTGAAACTTATGTCCCTAGTCTGCCCTCTAGAGTTTTTCACAGTAACTAGAAGAGTCTTAAAAGGGTTAAAATGATTTTATTTTAAAATGTGGACAGGCAAGCAGAGGTGGTTGGCAAAGGGGAGGTGGCTGAGGGTCTGGAAGTTGTACAGGAGAGATAAGGGCACTGGCTGCCAGAGTGCCCTATCGAAGCATCATCCGAACCCTGCGGTAGGGGTGGCCCACACCACGGCCCGAGGCCCAGTCAATGCCATATTTGTGGGCAGCAGCCTCAGACGTTGCGTAGGGACCATTGAGATTGGATCGATAACAGGATGCATACCACCAGGCACCGTGGACAATCACTGCACAGTTGCTCCCACTCGAATCATGGTCAGCGTCATAGGTGGTAAAGGGCCTCCCACTATGGAAGCTCAGGGAATCCCCTGGCAGGGGGGGATGGAAAGCACCTTGGTGCCCAGCTCCATGCCTGGCACCTTTGGAGATATAATCCCATGCGAGTCTCAAAGCAGCTAGGAATTGAATTTTATCAGTCCCTGTGAGCAGCACCAAGGGTCCAGGTTGTTTGCTCAGGGTCACTCGGCTAGGCTAGTCAAAGAAACAGCAGGACTTTTTTTTTTTTTTTTTTTTTTTTTTTTTTATAAAGACGGGGTTTCACCATGTTGGTCAGGCTGGTCTTGAACTCCCGACCTCAGGTGATCCGCCCACCTTGGCCTCCAAAGCAACAGCAGGACTTGAAGTTGGGACTGACTGTCTGGCTGCAAAGCTAGCAGCTTTTCACCCTTACACCCTCCAAAATCCTCAGCTTCCCTCTAGCTCCTTTGTCTTCTCTCAGCTCCCAACCAGCCTGAGCAACTCTGCTAGGAAAAGCTGGGAGGAATCTCTTAGGTGCCTGGGCAGGAAAGGGGGTTCCCTGAGGCACTCCCTCATAACCACTTCCCTCTTTTAAATCTCTCCCCAACAGTCACTGTTTCTCTGAAAGAAGATTTCCTTGGTTCCTCTTCCAAAGCAGAGAATGCTAACATTCAACAGAGCCTCAGGCAGTACCCACAACCTCCTCTTTTCCTCCCTGTCCTTTCTTTCTTTCTTTCTTTCTTTCTTTCTTTCTTTTTTTTTTTTTTGAGACAGTCTTGCTCTGACGCCCAGGCTGGAGTGTAGTGGCACGATCTCAGCTTGCTGCAACCTCCGCCTCTTGGGTTTAAGTGATTCTTTTGCTTCAGCCTCTCAAGTAGCTGGGATTCTAGGCACTCAACACCACTTCTGGCTAATTTTTTTGTATTTTTAGTAGAGACAGGTTTTCACCATGTTGGGCGGGCTGGTTTTGAACTCCTGACCCCAAGTGATCTGCCCGCCTCAGCCTCCCAAAGTGCTAGGATTACAGGCATGAGCCACTGTGCCCGGCCTCCCTGCCCATTTTGTAGAGGAGGAAACTGAGGCTTAGTGGGGGATAAGACTTGCCCAAGGTCATATAGGTACTAAGTGGCAGAGATGGATTCAAATACAGGTCTGTTTGCCTTCAGAACCCAAATTCTTCACTGTTGCACCATCCTGTCTCATGATTGCCATTTCTCAGATGCGGGAAACTAAGGCCCGCAGAGGAGAAGGGATTGGCCTGGGTGCTTCATGGGGGCAGTAGCAGCACTGGGAAAGGACCCAGCCTCCTTCCTCTGCTCTCCTTAGGCTCACTCACCTGCAGTGCCCCCTGAAAACTTGCCCAGCACCAGCTGGTAGTGGTCTACCTCCCCGAGGAGGCGGAAGGTTGCATACTGGGCGAAAGTACGGTTGCCATTAAAGTCTTCCAGCTCTACCCGAAGCTCCCAGGTACCTGGAAGCGGGCGAGGCAGGGATGGAGTGATCCTCAGATCCGGGGATTGAGGCAGGGACTCAGGATGGCAGACAGTACTTCCAGACTCTGCTGGGAACTCACCCTGGAGAGTAAGCTGGTGCAAATTCTCGTTTCCCAGCCAGAATTCAGACTCCTGGTTCCCAAAACCTGCTTTGTAGGAGGACCAAGAGCGGAAGAAATCCACAGAACCATCCTGGCGCCTCTGAAACACCTAGGGAGGAGTGGGGGCACAGCAGCTATTACTCCAGGCTGGGCACGGGTAGCTGAGGGTGCAGGAACTGTGTGGACACCTTTTCTCTCTTTGAATTGGGGCCAAAGAGGGATTGGATCTCGACTCACTGCAACCTCTCCCTCCCAGGTTCAAGCGAATCTCCTGCCTCAGCCTCCCGAGTAGCCTGGATTACAAGCGTGAGCTACTGTACTCGACTCAAGGTCCTTTCAAATGGCACCTCCTCTCTGAAGCCCTCATACTTCTTCAGGACCCATTGGAATCTCACTAAACATTTGTCAGTGAATTCCTCTAGGAAATGCCTGCTCTGATGGGCCTGCTTCCTAGGGGCCAACGGGGAGAAGTGATCACTGGGCCATTCTCCGATACTCACCAGCCAGCCGCCCCCCTCGGTGTCCATGTCACAAAAGACTCGGAGGGCCCTGCCCCCAGGTAGACACAGATGGTACCAGCCACTCAAGGTGGCACCCTGGCTTAACAGCTCCCTGCAGTTTCTGGGGCCTGGCAAAGAGGAGATGGGCTGAGGGAGGGGGCACCCAGGTTATTCCCCGACCCCCACCACCAGGCACTGGAACAAGTGCGGGACTCTAGGGGCCCTCTTGGCTTCTTCAGGTCCCTCAAGAGCGGTTCTAAGGAGGCTGTGGGGAGGGGCTTGGCCACACTTGGGGGTCCGCCAACACCCGACACGGCGTGATCCCAAGTTCCTGGCTCCTGCGAGGGCTGCCTCACCTTCCTGGCACCGGAGCAGGTTTGCTGGATCTCCTGCCCCAGAGAAGAATCAAGAGTTGGCTGAGAGGTCTGAGCATCCCCATGGGAGTGCCCATGAACCACCAGTGGAAAGGGTACCCAGGCCCTTCTCCAAATCCTCCCCACTCCTCCCAGCCTTCCGTCCCCCATGGGAGGACCATCATAGGGTACCCAGGCCCTTCTCCCAATTCTTCCCCGTCCTCCCAGCCTTCCCTTCCCCTGTAAGAAGGCCATGATAGGCGCAGCAGCCAAGCAGAGACCCCACTCTAGAGTCCAGGAACAGAAGCAAAGAAAGGGGGGAGGCCTCCAGCCCCACATACTCACCTGGCTCACCCTTGGGGCCCATCTTGCCAGGTGGTCCAGGTTGTCCTGAAATGTCAGAGGCACAGATGCCCTAAGTCCCACCCCATGCCCAGGACCAAAAAGAAACAGGAGACTTGGAGCCAGAGGTCAAATGCCAGTGTCACCCTTCACTCACTCTGTGACTGTGGGTAAATATTTTATGCTCTCTGAACCTCCCTTTCCTCCTCAGCAGAATGAGGATGAAACCACCTACCTGGCAGAGTTGATCTTAGGATGCGGGGTGCCCAGCCTGGAGCTGGCACAGAGTAGTTTCCTTGCTCCTTTGTGGTGGCCCCTCAGCACAGACAGAAGTTGCTGCATTCCTGCCTTCCCCGTTCCCAGCCCACTCCCCACCTCTCTCACCTTGAGGACCTGGGGCCCCCTTCTCCCCAGGACTTCCTGGAGCTCCAGGACAACTGGGCAGGAGGACAACTTTGCTGGCTTCCAGTTCCCTGGGTCCTACAGGGAGACACAGGCAGAGTGGGCACAGGATGGGCTGTCTCTTCCAGACCCCTCTGCAGTTCTCTTCCTGTTTCTCAGATTCCCACTGTCAGGATGCTTGTCTCCTGAGCTAGCAAGCTTTCACATGCTTTACATTCATTTGCATATATTTACATGCAGAGCCCAGATTATGAAACTCCCACCCTGCTGCTTGAGGCTGATGAGCCTTGGTCAGGGGACACCCAGGGAGGGAATGAGGAGTGGCTTGGTGAGGAGGGCACCCTAGGTGCCTACCTGGGCAGCTGGGGTGGTCCTGGGTCTTTAGGCAGGCAGGCCCCCCAAGCAGGAGGAGCCACAGGGAGAGCAGGATCCGTAGTAGGCCCATCATGCTGGGGCCACTGGGAGAAGGATGCCAGATTATAAGGGATCCAGGGTGGTGGGAGGACATGCAGCAAGACTTCCTCCCATTGTCCTCCAGAGACACCCCACCCAGACTGGAGCCAGCAGAGGGTGGCGGTATTTCCTCCCACAGCCCCAGAGAGAAAGGGCATTATCCCTGCCCTATCCAACTAGGATGGAGTCCAATTTTTTTTTTTTTTGAGACGGAGTTTCACTCTTGTTGCCCAGGCTGGAGTAGATCTCAGCTCACTACAACCTCTGCCTCCCAGGTTCAAGTGATTCTCCTGCCTCAGCCTCCTGAGTAGCTGGGATTACAGGCGCCTGCCACCATGCCCAGCTCATTTATTGTATTTTTTTTTTTTTAAGTACAGGTGGGGTTTCGCCATGTTGGCCAGGCTGGTCTTGAACTCCTGACCTTAGGTGATTCACCCATCCCAGCCTCCCAAAGTGCTGGGATTACAGGCATGAGCCACCACGCCCTGCTGGAGTCCAACTTCTTATCCTGGCTTTCAGGGTTCCCCAGCCACCTCTCCAGACCTCTACGTTCACAGTCATCTCTACCTGTGAAGCCTCATCTGTCCATGAAGGTCCAGCTCTACAACAGTCTCTGCTGGGAATCCTTCCCTGATCCTTGTCAATGCTATGAATAGTGACTGCTGCTACCATTTACTGGGCAGCTACTGCATTGCAGCATCATACTGATGTCACCTCCAATCCTTATGCAGACTCGCTCTTAGCCCTTATTATTGTGTTATGGGCCTGGTACAAAATGGGTGCTCAACAAAAAGGAGTTAAATGAATAAGGAAAGAGAGACTGAGGGCCAGGATGGGACATGCCTTCTGTTCTCTCTGGCACTTGTATGCTGAGAGCCACAGAGCTTTTACCCAAGTCCCATGCCCCAACCAGGGAAAAGCACCATTGAGAAAGTGACTCCAGGCCAGATGCAGTGGCTCATGTCTATAATCCCAGCACTTTGGGAGGCCTAGGCAGGTGGATCACGAGGTCAGGAGATCAAGACCATCCTGGTCAACATGGTGAAACCCTGTCTCTACTAAAAATACAAAAATTAGCTGGGCGTGGTGGCAGGTGCCTGTAATCCCAGCTACTCAGGAGGCTGAGGCAGGAGAATCGCTTGAACCAGGCAGTCAGAGGTTTCAGTGAGCCAAGATTGTGGCACTGCACTACTCCAGCCTGGGTGACAGAGCAAGACTCCGACTCAAAAAAAAAAAAAGTGACTCCAGGCTGGGCGCGGTGGCTCAAGCCTGTAATCCCAGCAGTTTGGGAGGCTGAGGTGGGTGGATCACCTGAGGTTCGGAGTTTAAGACTAGCCTGACAAAGATGGAGAAACCCCGTCTCTACTAAAAATACAAAATTAGTCGGGTGTGGTGAGGCATGCCTGTAATTCCAGCTACTCGGGAGGTTGAGGCAGGAGAATTGCTTGAACCCAGGAGGCAGAGGTTGCTGTGAGCCAAGATCGGGCCATTGCACTCCAGCCTGGGCCACAAGAGCGAAACTCCATCTCAAAAAAAAAAAAAGAAAGAAAGAAAAGAAAAGAAAGTGACTCCATGCTCAATTTTGAGTTCCATAAAGCCTAGGAAACAGCTGCTAATGTAGGCAATTGGGCGGGAAGCCGATGCAGGGAGCCTGGGAGGCCAGCAAGGATGTGGCAGCCAGGGTCCAGATGTGAAGGATGAGGCCTGAGCTGGAGAGGGACCTCAGGTGATAAGGGAGGAGAGGAAGGGCTCATTCGTTCATTCACTCATTCAGCAAACGCTCCCTGAAGGCCCGCTCTTCACCTCCCTGGTGTTTGTGGGGAGGGCTGAGGTGCAAGAGACGTCAGGGGAAGTGGAGGCTGTGTTTGCCCAATAGAATGTGTCCATGAGAGGGATGCCCTGAGACTCGGCAATTCCAGCTCTAGGATCTGTCTTCCTCAGACTGTCCCACGAGTGTGCTAAGATCTGCAGACAAGCCTGTTTGCCACAGTGCTATTTGTAAGCATCAACGTGGAAATGACCCAGCCAGCCATTGATGGAATTCACATGAGTTAGGGCCGTTCAGACAAGTCATAGGGTGAGTTGAGTCTGATCTAAAATGAGAGGGGCAAAGTACAGAACAGTATGCACAGCGTTATTCCACTTCATATTTTTAAAATGCTAGAGGTGTGTGTATATAGATGTTGTAAATTCACAGAAAAAGATCTGACACAGACTTTGTGAATTGTGGCTATTCTGGAGAGTAGGACCAGGGAGAGGGGTAGTTCTCACTTTTTTTAATTTATTTATTTTCTGAGACATGATCTCACTCTGTTGCCCAGGCTGGGGTGCAGTGGTGCGATCACAGCTCACTGCAGCGCCCCCCTCCTGGGCTCAAGCAGTCCTCCCTCCTCAGTCTCCCAGGTAGCTGGAACCACACACAGGCAGAGCCACCACACCGGGCTAAATTTTTATTTTTATTTTTATTTTTATTTATTTATTTATTTTGAGACACAGTCTTGCTGTGTTGCCCAGGCTGGAGTGCAGTGACTCTATCTCAGTTCACTTTAACCTCCACCTCCTGGATTCAAGTGAGTCTCCTGCCTCAGTCTCCCAAGTAGCTGGGATTACAGGTGTGCACCAGCATGTACAGGTAATTTTTATATTTTTAGTAGAGATTGGGTTTCATTATGTTGGTCTAGCTGGTCTCAAACTCCTGACCTCAAGTGATCCACCTGCCTCAGCCTCCCAAAGTACTGGTATTACAGGTGTGAGCCACTGCGCCTGGCCTAAATTTTTATTTTTTGTTGAGATGGGTTCTCACCATATTGCCCAGGCTGGTCTCAAACTCTTGGCTTCAAGCAATCATCCCACCTCAGTTTCCCAAAGTGCTGAAATTACAAGTGTGAGCCACTGTACCTTCTGGCCAGTTCTTTTTTTTTTTTTTTTTTGAGATGGAGGCTCACTCTGTCGCCCAGGCTGGAGTGCAATGGCACATTCTCCGCTCACTGCAACCTCTGCCTCCCAGATTCAAGAAATTCTACTGCCTCAGCCTCCCGAGTAGCTGGGACTACAGGCACCCACCACCACGCCCGGCTAATTTTTGTATTTTTATTAGAGACAGGGTTTCACCATATTGGCCAGGCTGGTCTTGAGCTCCTCACCTTGTGATCTGCCCACCTTGGCCTCCTAAAGTGCTGGGATTACAGGCATGAGCCATCATGCCCAGCCAGTTTTTTTTTTTTTTTTAAATAAATAGAGGGTCTCACCCTGTCACCCAGGCTGGAGTGCAGTGGCATGATTTTGGTTCACTGCAGCCTGGACCTCCTGGGCTCAAGTGATCCTCCCACCTCAGCTTCCTGAGTACCTGGGACTACAGGCATATACCATCACGCCTGGCTAATTTTTGTATTTTTAGTAGAGACAGGGTTTCGCCATGCTGCCCAGGCTGGTCTCCAACTCCTGAGCTCAAGTGATCCTCCTGCGTTGGCCTCCCAAAGTGCTGGAATTACAAGCATGAGCCACCACACCCAGCCCGATTCTCATTCTTCATATAAACTTCTGTATAGTCCTTTTTCAAATCCTCACAGGCATTTAGTACTTTTGCAAGAAAAAGAAAGCATCCAATGAAGGAGGAGGATGAAGAAGAAAACTTGTGCTGGGGGAGAAACAAGGGCAGGGTGGCCCAGGCAGGAGGAGCTGCTCATGTGGAAGCCTAGAGAAGAGAGAAGGCAAGGCAGATGGGGGAGGCAGCAGGGCTCTAGGGAGCTGGAGGAGTGCACAAAGTCGAGGCTGATTTCCAGAGGCTGGGCGCTTTGGCGGAAGTGAGGGTGTGAGGGGGGTGAGGAGGTGGACTGTGGTTGGCAGTGGGAGGTGGAGGCTGCAGTGAGCTGAGATCTCACCCCTCTACTCTAGCTTGGGTGACATAGCGTGACTGTCTCAGAAAAAAAAAAAGGAAAAGAAAAAGTAAATAAAAAGTTTTAAGACTCGCAGCTACATGCCTGGCTTCCGGCAAGCGTCAGAGAAATCAGGGAAGACTTCTGTGCCCGGGGACAGGAGGCGGGGCTTCCCAAGAGATCCTGAGAGAGGAAGGCCAGAAATGGCTGCTCCGGAGTCCCAGGGGGCCTTTCCACCTCGGCACTGGGCAGAAACCTAACTGCAGGAGGCCGAGAGAGCCTGGAGATGCCTCCAGAATGCAGTTCTGCTCACTGGAGTCAGAAAAGTCTGAATTAATTTTATTTTTTATTATTTTCCTTTTTATTGATGGGGTCTCAACTATGTTGCCCAGGCTGGTCTCCTGGACTCAAGCAATCCACCTGCCTCAGCCTCCCAAAGGGCTGAAATGATAGGCATGGGCTAGGACGCCCGGCCCAGAAAGGCCTGAATTGAAACCCCAGCCCTGCTCTGTCCAGCTGTGTGACTTGAGCACATGTACTTACCTGAGTCTCCGTACCCTCATCTGTAAAGGGGGAGAGAGTGGGGTTAAGCAGGTGTCAAAGATGAAAAAATACATATATTTTGAGACGGAGTTTCGCTCTTGTTGCCCAAGCTGGAGTGTAATGGTGCGATCTCAGTTCATTGCAACCTTCGCCTCCCAGGTTCAAGTGATTCTCCTGCCTCAGCTTCCTGAGTAGCTGGGATTACAGGAATGCACCACCTCATCTGGCTAACGTTTTGTATTTTTAGTAGAAACAGGATTTCACTATGTTAGCCAGACTGTTCTTGAACTCCTGACCTCAGGTGAGCTGCCCGCCTCGGCCTCCCAAAGTGCTGGGATAACAGGCGTCAGCCACTGTGCCCAGCCAGAAATATTTTAACAGGTGACAGCAACAGTCCTAGATGGAATTCCTGTCAAAAAGAGGACAGTGGCCATACTCTCCCCCCATCCAATCTACACACAGCCCAACACAGGACATGAAGCGCAGTGCAGAGTTCCTTTATTTGGGGGCAATACCCAGGCCAGTTGGTGGGAAGAGGCAGGCACACAACCCAGTGCCAGGCTGAGGGGCCCAGCAGGGATGATGGAGATGAGGCGGTTGAGGGATGTTCTCAGCTGTGGGTTCCAGGCCGAGGACAGGAGGAGATGTCAGGCATTGCGCACTGAGCCTGCTTGGTGCCCGCAGGAGCCAAAAATTTGTGGCCAGAGTTTTTCCCACCCCCGCCTCCTGCTTGCCCACAAGGGGGCCAAGAGGCCAGCCTCCGCATCCTCCTTTCCCCTCAGGATGGAGTCCAGGCCCAAGAGAGTCAGATTCTGCAGAGGCCACAGAGGACACTGAGGAAGGTGACCCTGCCTTAGCCAGCCAAGGACCCCCTGCCTCCAGAGGGGAGACAGCAGAGGAAGAACAAACACTTTAACACAGGCTGCAACGACCCACCCCACAGCACACACGGCACACAGAGGGCCCCAGGCACAGCTCCCTTCCAGAGCAAATCCAAACTAGACACACAGCCCGGCTCCTGCCCACAGCCACAGAAATGTGGGCCACAGGCTTGCCTGGGCTGGTACCTACTGGTTCTCTTCCCTGCTGGCAGCATGAGGGGAAAAGACACAGGTGGGCTCAGCTGGGCTCCCAGACACCAGCCCAGGCTAAGTCCTGGTCCCAGCCAACACCGGACAGAGAAAGCCTCCCAACTGCAGGAGAGAAAGGGGGTGTGGCTCACATGGGGGATGCTGTCACCTTCCTGAGGGCTGTCCATGGAGGAGACAGCTCCCTGGGTACTGAAGGGGAATGGCGGGCAGGAGCCAGGAGGTGAGCTGGGACTCAGGTACTCGCTGCTGGCCAGGTACTCACAGTGTTTGGTAGGTGCTGTCCTTGGCCTTGAGAAAGCGCAGCACAAAGAAAGCCACTGCCTGTAGGCTCAACACCAGCACGACGCCTCCAATAAAGCTGGCTCCATCAAATCCAGGGCTGTGGGCCTCAGGGACTAGGGGGCTCCCTGCAAGGGTGAGGCAGGGTAGGGATCATAGCAGCCACTGTGAACCGGAATCCCAGTCCCACCCTATAACCGGCACAGGTAACCTGGAGGCCCTGGTCCTCAATATGGGGTCCTTAAACCCTGTGCTCAGAAGTCTAGTCCAGATCCCACAGGCAGCTGGGAAGTGCCTGGTGGGAGGGACAGTGGTGTGGGAGGGTGAGGCACTGTCCAGCCCTGGTTCTGCTCCTGGCTTGCTCTGTGGCATTTTTTTTTTTGAGATGCGTTTCACTCTGTGCCCAGGCTGGAGTGCAGAGGCACAATCTCGGCTCACTGCAACCTCCGCCTCCCAGGTTCAAGTGATTCTCCTGCCTCAGCTTACTGAGTAGCTGGGATTATAGGCACGTGCCACCACGTCCAGCTAATTTTTTTGTATTTTTAGTAGAGACAGGGTATCACCTTGTTGGTCAGGCTGGTCTCGAACTCCTGACCTCATGATCTACCCACCTCCACCTCCCAAAGTGCTGGGATTACAGGCATGAGCTCTGTGGCTTTTATGCCATGCCCATTCTCTCTGGCCCTTGTGATCACATGGGTCCAATAGGTGGCTTGGACTAGAGTGACTGAGCTCCCAGCCTCCCTGGGCCTCACTAGCCCAATAGGGTGAGGACAGATCCAGAACTCAGACATCCAGACCCCACTCAGAATTCCTTTCAGCCTTGGACCTCAGGGTTCAGAGCCAAGATGGAGATGATATAGCCTCTTTTCAGGATTCCTAAGCCCTGAGACCCCAGTGTTACCCAATGTCAGAGCCCTCAGAGAAGGAAGAAGCAGGGGGAGAAGTGGAGGCCCCAACTCTCACCCTGCTAAGTGGGTGGGTGGGGACTGGACAGCGTGTGTTAGGGGGAATACAGCTGAGGGACAAGCTTGGCCAAAGTTACCTCACAGGACACACACAGGGTCCCCTGACCATTTCCTCTGCCTCATGGAGGGTAAAGCCTTAGGGTCACAGTTGCCAGGCTATGCCTTGGTGGCTCCCAGCTGTGCCACGGTACCTGTCCACTCCCAGCAGGTATTCGATTTCAGGCCCTGCGCCAGGTGCCCAGAGCAGGGCAGGGCTGGTGGATGGAACATCATTCTGGGACAGTGGAAAGGGTATAGCCTCAGCTGGGACCATTTCCCAGAAGGTATAAGGGGTGGAAGGAGTCTGAGAATATGAAGGGCAAACAATGGTCCCAGCTCCTGCTCAGGGAGCCCCAGAGAAGGAAGCTGGGGGATGAGGAGCAGAAGAAGGGAGAAATGAGCTGCATGAGGCCGATCTGGGGCTCCAGCTGAGGGAGGTGAGCCATCAATAATTCAGCTTCTGAGATCGGTTTCTGGCTTTAATTAACCAAGGGCCTCTTCAGCCATCCCTGCCAAGTCTGGTGACCTCCAGCCTCTGAGAGGCAGTGGGAAGCAAGGGGTGGGGTTCTTTCCTCTGCTCTACCAGAAATCTGCCTTGTGACCCTCTCTGGGTCTGGAGGGTGCAGTAGGTGGGCACCGAGGATGTCTCCTGTGCAATTTGAGCTGCACACCCCCACCTCCAAAGACAAATCCCTAGGAGTCATCTTGCATTCCCAGAACTGGCGATGGGGAGGAGGGATGGGAACTGTCATTTCTTGATCGCCTTCAGTGAGTCAGACACTGAAGTGGGCACCGTACAACTTCTCATAAAACCCACACAGCAACTCTGTGAGGAAGGCATCATTCAACCCATTTTATAGATGCAGAGACAGGCTCCAAAGGAGAAGGCGCAGGGCCGAGGTCACAGGGCATATTGGTGCTTGAGCCCAGAGCTGTCTTCCTCTGCACCTCTGCTCCTCCCACTCCCCCGGCCCCAGGAAGTACCCACCTGTTGTGACTGTCTTCGGTTCATAGGTGGGGTGGTGGTGAGCAGCTAAGGAGACAGGGAATTCATAAGAAAGCAGCCTTCCTACCTCCGACTCCCCCATCAAGACCCCAGACCCCACTCACCATTAAACTTTCCATTCCGATGCAGCCCTGTCCCCACTCCAGACATCCAACATACTTCAATCAAGCCTCAATCACACAATTCCCTCCACCAGATGTGCTCTCTCCATCTCTACATTTGAGGCTCATCGCTGATGCCATTTCCTCCAGGAAGCACCCCCTCTCATTCCCTCTGAACTTCCAAAGTCCTTGCTATGCCTAAACTAGAAGAGCTAACGCTCCCATCCCCTCCACACACCTGTACGGATTTTCAGATAAGGAAACAGGCAGAGAGAGGAGGGGACTTCTCAGTGAGCTAAAGGCAGAAGTGATACTGGGCCCAGGTATTGGTGAGCATAGTCCACTCCCCAAGAGAGGCTGTTTCCTCCTGGGGGACAGGCTGTGGCTGGGGAGACTCATGCAACTTGGCTTCCGCTCAAGAACCCCCTTACCTGGACATGCCTCTGAGCGGTTGTAGGTGGAGCAACCTTCCTTGACCACCTCAGCTTGGGCCACACAGTGTCCTGGTGGGAGAAGGTGCAGGGGAGAGGTTTGGGGAGAGGGGCCAGGGCCTTGGGGTTCAGAGCTGGGGGCACTGAACCTGGGGGGGTCTCAGCTCCATACCTGGCTCTTCTGGCCGGCACTGCTCCCACACGCAGCCGGAGAGATTGCTCGCTCTGTCTCCCTCCACGCAGTGCTCACAGACCTCCAGCTGTTTGCAGCCCCCTTGGACCGCTGGCCAGATGTTCAGGCGGATCAGGGCTCCCCGCCCAAAGCCTCGAGCTCCTTTACCTGGGAGTGCGGTAGAATGGGAAGGGAGCAACTCCTCGAAACCAAGTTGTGGCACTCGCCCATCCTCTGACTCAACACTCCAGAGGCCCTTGCCCCTCTGCACACGTCTGGGCTCTCACATACACTTGCCCCTGGATCCCCAAGCCCCAGCGCACACCTGGAGCTCCCACAGAACATGTCTACACACGTCTAGAGCCTCCCCACATTCACCCAGGGCCCCTTCATTTGCATACACCTGAGGTTCCCAGAGTCAGTTGGAGATTCCTCCCCCAGACCACCTGAAGCTCCCTAGGCCCCCATACCTGGGGCCTATATTTACACAGGGGGCTCCACACAGAGCTAGAGCCCCCTCTCCCACCTCTGGAGGCCTGCTCTCATCCGGAAAGCCGCCTCCCCTCAAGCCCAGGCTGCTCCTGGGGAGGCGGCTGGCTGAGGGGCAGGCTCCACCAGCCCCTGTCGGGCCCCTAACCAGACCCTGCCGCGCGTTACCAGCCACAGCCAGCTGGGCACACAGGAGGAGCCAGCAGCAGCCGCCACAGAGCACAGTCCTCACGGCGCGGGGTCCCGGCGCCTCCATGGGCTCGGGGGCAGGGGCCGGGGTCGGCGGCCAGCGGCGAGGCGCGTCGGTCCCAGATTGGGCTCCGCGGAGAGTGCGGGGAGAGAGACCTGGGCAACAGGGGCGTGGCCAGGTGGGGGCGTGGCCAGTGGGAGTGGCAGGTGGGACAGGGCTCATCGGTCGGGGCGGAGCCAGGTGAAGGCGGGGCCAGTTCGTGGCGTGGCTAGTGCGCGCGGCCGGGTGAATTCGGGGGTCTGGGGCGGGGCTTGGACTAAAGCGGGCGGTGTCCTGGACTGGTGGCCGACGTGGTTACTGTGTGCCCCCAAGGGCAGCTTCATGAAAACTCCGGTAAATAGCGACTGCTTTTATCCCTGCTTCACAGGTGAGGAAACTGGGGCTCAGACAAGATGAATGACTCGTTCAAGGTCACAGAAAGAGGCAGTGGCAAAAAATTGGATTTGAACATTATTTCGCAAGCAGAGGTCACTTCCCTGCCTTCAGGGCTCGGTGCAGGCACTGCTTTGTCGAGTACACCCTCCACCCAGGCCCCATATGACCGCTGGGATGGGTGCCAGCTGGCTCCTGCCCTCTGGCTACCCAAGCTCAGC
The DNA here is from genome assembly GCF_009761245.1 of Sapajus apella. NCBI lineage: Eukaryota > Metazoa > Chordata > Mammalia > Primates > Cebidae > Sapajus > Sapajus apella. The sequence continues at coordinate 20,371,097 of NW_022436983.1, forward strand.
TCCCATGCTCCCTCTTCATTCACTTCACCCCTCCACCCTTCTCCCTTCTACCCCTCATCCGATGCGTCTGCCTCCGGCCTACCACACCCTCTGGCCAAATCAAGGGTGACTCCATTACTAGGCCAACTGGGCCTCTCCGCAGCCTTCCCCACGGCCACCACTCCTGCCCTGGCACCAGCCTCTTTTGGTTCTCCTCGAGTTCCTTAGGGGACATTTCCTCTTCTTCCTCTTCCTTCTCCCACCTCTCCCCTCCTTCCCGCATCTGCTTCCCTAAGCCTCTTAATCAGTGCTGGCCCAGGTTAGTTCCAAACCCTGTTCCACACTCTCCTGGGCTCAACCTGGACATTCCACTGCTATCGGTCCCCATTTAAAAGCCAACAGCTAGGCCGGGCGCGGTGGCTCAAGCCTGTAATCCCAGCACTTTGGGAGGCCGAGGCGGGTGGATCACAAGGTCAAGAGATCGAGACCATCCTGGTCAACATGGTGAAACCCCGTCTCTACTAAAAATACAAAAAATTAGCTGGGCATGGTGGCGTGTGCCTGTAATCCCAGCTACTCAGGAGGCTGAGGCAGGAGAATTGCCTGAACCCAGGAGGCGGAGGTTGCGGTGAGCCGAGATCGCGCCATTGCCCTCCAGCCTGGGTAACAAGAGCGAAACTCCATCTCTAACAAAAAAAAAAAAAAAAAAAAGCCAACAGCTGAGGCAGGAGGATCACTTGAGCCCAGGGATTTGAGGCTGTAGCGAGCCATGATCATGGCATCGCACTCCCGCCTGCATGTCAGAGCAAAACTCTGTCTTGAATGAATGCCAACAGGTCATGTATCCCAATAAATATGTGCATCTACTATGCACCTATAATAAAAAGTTTACTTTTAGGCCGGGCACGGTGGCTCACGCCTGTAATCCCAGCACTTTGGGAGGCCAAGGCAGGCAGATCACAAGTTCAGGAGTTCAAGATGGCCAACATGGTGAAACCCCATCTCTACTAAAAATACAAAAATTAGCTGGGTGTGGTGGCAGGAGCCTGTAATCCCAGCTACTCGGGAGGCTGAGGCAGGAGAATCACTTGAACCCAGGTGGAGGCTGTAGTGAGCCGAGATAGCACCTCTGCACTCCAGCCTGGGGACAGAACAAGACTCCATCTCAAAAAAAAAAAGTTTTTTTTTTAAAAGCCAACAGGTCCCTCAGTCATCTCCAGGCCAGTTCTGGCTTCACAGCTGCCACATCTGCAACTGATAATATATAGCTAGCAATTATTGACCCCTTACTAGCAGAATGTACATTTTGAGAGCTTTTACATGCAGCTTCATCTAATGTCCACAGCTATCCTCTAGGCATGGGTTTTGTCATCTCCCATTTGCAGGCTGCTCAAGGGCACAGGGTTTCAATACAGCAGGCCAGGATATAAAGCTAGGACTGAATAATGCTAGAGGCCACGATCTGTGCTGTGCCTCCCATGGGTCCACCAGCTTCTGGCACGTCCTCCTGAGCGTCTCTGAGGCTCCCCAAACTGCCTAGTCTCTTCCCCACTCAGGGAGGCCCCATCATCCCCCTAGTCACCCAGGTTGGAAACCAAGTCTCATCTTCAGCCCTCTCTCTGTATGAGCCTCCAGATTAAAATCCTTTGGGTTCCGTCCCCTTGTGTCCCCTCTGCAGGCCTCACTGCATCTCACCTTCCAGGCCCCTCCCATGCTGGCCCTCACAAATCACGGATTTGACCATGTCTCTTCCAGTTAACAACTTTCTTTTTTTCTTTTTGTGTTTTTGAGACTAAGTCTCGCTCTGTCGCCCAGGCTGGAGTGCAGTGGCACCATCTCAGCTCACTGCAACCTCCACCTCCCAGGTTCAAGTGATTCTTGTGCCTCAGCCTCCCAAGTAGTTGAGATTCTGAGATTACAGGCATGTGCCACCACATCCTGCTAATGTTTTTTTTGTTTGTTTATTTTTTATTTTTTGTTTATCAATTTTATTGATGATTTTAAAGAATTCGCTTTTGGTTTTGTTGATTTTTCTCTATTGATTTCTGGTTTTCCATTTCCTTGAATTCTCCTCTAATTTTATAGCTTCTTGTCTTCCACTCACTTTAAATTTAATTTGCTCTTGTTTTTTGAGTTTCCTGAAGTGTAAGTTTGAATTATTGATTGTAGATCTTTTTTCTTTGCTCACATATGCAGTGAATATTATGACTTTCTTTCTAAACACCAATTTTGCTGCACCCGGACATTTTTTATAAGTTGTATGTTCATTTTCATTTAGCTCAAAATATGTCATTTTTCCTGAGACATTTTCTTTTTTCTTTTTTAGAAGAAGAAAGAGAGAAAGAAAGAAAAAGAAAGAATAAATAAATTTAAAAAAAGAATGAAGGAGAGGAAGAAAGAGGAAGAGGAAGAGGGAGAGAGAACAGGGGTGTTGCTTTGTTGCCCGGGCTAGAATGCAGTCTAAAAATGGGTATGCCTGTAATTGTGTTTAATAATAGAGACATGAAAAAAAAATGAGGGAAGAAAATAACTAACAAGCAGCCAAACAATATTTCATTTAAACCTGTAAATAGATGTGATGTAGTACTGATAAGAGTGTATATTTTGTGTATTTAAAGCGGAGAGTTCTATAAATGTTAATTAAGTCTACTTGTTCTGGATCTGAGTTCAAGTCCTGGATATCGTTGTTAACTTTCTGTCTAATATTGATGTTGAAGTCTCCCACTATTATTGTGTGGGAATCTAAGTCTCTTTATAAGTCTTATATATCTGGGTATTCCTGTACTGGGTGCGTATATATTTAGGATCTTTAGCTCTTCTTATTACATTGATCCTGTTATCATTATGTAATATCCTTCTTTGCTTCTTTTGATCTTTGTTGCTTTAAAGTCTATTTTATCAGCAAAAATTGCAACTCCTGCTTTCTATTTATTTATTTTTGCTCTCCATTTGGTTGGTAAATCTTTCTCCATCCCTTTGAGTCTTTGTGTATCCTTGCATGTGAGATGGGTCAGGATGTAGCATACGAATGGGTCTTGGCGTATTTTGCCTGTCTGTGTCATTGGATTGGGGGATTTAGTCGGTTTAAATTTAGAATTAATAATAATATATGTGAGTTTAATACTGCCATTTAATGTTAGCTGGCTGTTTTGCCCATTAGTTGATGTAAGTTCTTAATTATGTTGATCCTCTTTATTTTTTGGTATTTTTTAGCAAGGCTGATACTGGTTGTTCCTTTCTATTTGTAGTGGTTCTTTCAGAAGCTCTTGTAAAGCAGGCCTGGTGGTGATGAAATCTCTGAGTGCTTGCTTGTTCACGAAAGATTTTATTTTTCCTTCGCTTATGAAGCTTAGTTTGGCTGGATGTAAAATTCTGGGTTGAAAGTTCTTTTCTTTGGGCCGGGCGCGGTGGCTCACGCCTGTAGTCCCAGCACTTTGGGAGGCCGAGGCGGGTGGATCACGAGGTCAAGAGATCGAGACCATCCTGGTCAACATGGTGAAACCCCGTCTCTACTAAAACTACAAAAAATTAGCTGGGCATGGTGGCGCGTGCCTGTAATCCCAGCTACTCAGGAGGCTGAGGCAGGAGAATTGCCTGAACCCAGGAGGTGGAGGTTGCGGTGAGCCAAGATCGCGCCATTGCACTCCAGCCTGGGTAACGAGAGCGAAACTCCGTCTCAAAAAAAAAAAAATACTTTCCTTAAAGAAGGTGAATATTGGCCTCCACTCTCTTCTGGCTTGTAGGGTTTCTGCTGAGAGATCTGCTGTGAGTCTGATAGGCTTCCCTTTATGGGTAACCTGATCTTTCTCTCTGGGTGCCCTCAGTATTTTCTCTTTAATTTCAACCCTGGTGAATCTGGTGATTATGTGCCTTGAGGTTGGTCTTCTTGAGGAATATCTTTGTGGTGTTCTCTGTATTACCTGGAGTTGAATATTGTCCTGCCTTGCTAGGTTGAGAAAGTTTTCATGAATAATATCCTGAAGCGTATTTTCCAGCTTGGATTGATTCTCTTCGTCACATTCAGGTACACCTATCAAACATAGATTAGGTCTTTTCACATAGTCCCATATTTCTTGGAGACTTTGCTCATTCCTTTTTAACCTTTTTTTTTCTCTAATCTCGTCTTCTCGTTTTATTAAGTTGGTCTTCGACCTCTGATATCTTTTCTTCTGCTTGATCAATTCAGCTGTTAAAACTTGTGCATACTTTGTGAAGTTCTCGTGTTGTGTTTTTCAGCTCCATTAATTCACTTATATTTCTCTCTAAATTGTGTATTTTTGTTAACATTTCGTCAAACCTTTTTTCAAAGTTCTTAGTTTCTTTGCATTGCGTTAGAACAAGTTCTTTTAATCCACAGAAGTTTCTTATCATCCACTTTTTTTTTTTTTTTTTTTTTTTTTTTTTTA
>NW_022436983.1:20375581-20439103 GCF_009761245.1 Sapajus apella
GATGGTCTCGATCTCTTGACCTCGTGATCCACCCGCCTCGGCCTCCCAAAGTGCTGGGATTACAGGCTTGAGCCACCGCGCCCGGCCTATCATCCACTTTTTAAAGCCTGCTTCTATTAATGGAACAGTCTTTCTCCATCAGGCCTTGTTCCGTTGCTGATGAGGAACTGTGATCCCCTGTAGAGGGAAAGGCGTTCTGATTTTGGGTATTCTCAACCTTTTTAGGCTGGTTTCTTCCCTTCGTTATAGATTTATCCATCTGTGGTCTTTATAATTACCGTCTTTATAGTTGGGTTTCTGAGTGGACGTCCAACTTGTTGATTGCCAGTGCTAAAATCTGAGCAACCCACTGCTCTGGGCAAAACAGTGGCGTGCAGATTGATGGTGCTTTTCTGACTCTGCACCAAGAACCGTCGCACCAAGGCAGCAGCAAAACCGCCTCGTCGGCCACAAGAGTCGCGCTGGCGACCCATGGGGCTCCTCCGCTGGGAATCTCCTGGTGCGTGAGCAACAAAAATTTATCTGAAAGTGTGGCGTCCTCTCATTCTCTGCGCTTTCACTGGGAGCTACAATCCCGAGCTGCTAGTGATCAGCCATCTTGGATCTCTCTCTAGTGTTTTGTATTTTTTAAGTAGAGATAGGGTTTCACCATGTTGGTGAGGCTGATCTCGAACTTTTGATTTCAAATGATTCACCCACCTTGGCCTCCCAAAGTGTTGGGATTACAGGTGTGAGCCACCATGCCCGGCCCCACTTAACAACTTTTCAACAATGATTTGAATTGTTGAAAATTCAATGTGGAGACAACCCTTTGATTCTGGTTCTAGAAGTCTCTCTATTCCTGGCCTGGGCTCTTCCCATCACCTTCCTACCCTCTAAGAAGATAGAACAGCGCCCTCCCCCTATACCTCTTTTCCTTTATCCTAGCCTTTCTCTCTCCTAGAGGGTCCTCCTCAACCCTGAACTTCATTTGCCTGGTAAACTAATCTTTCAAGACACCACTACGAGGCCACCTCCTGCAGGAAGCCTTCTGTGACTGTCTCAGAATGAGACTGAGCTGCTGTAGCACTTAGCTGGAGATCGAAATCCATCTGCTTTTCCACATCAGAGCCCTCACCATATCTTGCCTGAATGACTGCATGGCCTCCTAGTGGGGCTTCTGCTCCTCATTCCGGTCTGTTCTGCACTCAGCAGTCAGAGTGACCCTTTGAAAACGTGTCAGGTGAGACCATAACATTCCCCTCCCATCAATGGCTTCTGTCTCACTGACCACACGATCTTGCCTCTGCCCACCTCGCCTTTCCTCCCTCTCCCCTTTGCTGATTTAGCTGCCAACACACTAGCCTCCTCTCTCTGGTCCTCATACCCATCAATGCTTTCTCTTCTTGGGGACTTTGCACTTGTCATGTCCCCTCCTTAAGACTCCTATTCTCTGTTCAAGTGACTTGCTCCATGACCTCCTTCCCTGAAAGAGGCATCCCAGTGATTCTACATCCCTACAGCTGCTCTTTTCTTCAAAGCATGTATCTAATGGATAATTAATTACTCATTTGTTTCCTAGGCTGTAAGCTTCATGAAAGCAGGAGCCATGTTGATCTTTTTCCCTCCCTAGTGAACTCCTTGCACACAGTAAGAGCTGAATAGATGTTGGGTTTTGTTTGTTTTAAGACAGAGTTTTGCTCTTGCTGCCCAGGCTGGAGTGCAGTGGTGCGATCTTGGCTCACTGCAACCTCAACCTCCCGAGTAGCTGGGATTACAGGTGCTCACCACCATGCCAGGCTAATTTTTTGTATTTTTAGTAGAGACGGGATTTCATCATATTGGCCAGCCTGCTCTCGAACTCCTGACCTAGGTGATCCACCTGCCTCAGCCTCCCAAAGTGCAGGAATTACAGGCGTGAGCCACCGTGCCAAGCCAGATATTTATTAAGTAAACTTACTGTTCCATGCTGTGACCATCTGTGTACATGTTTGTCCCACTGGTCTGTGAGGCCCCTAAGAGCTTCCTACTTGATAGATTTTAAGGATCTATTTGTAGATTGTCCATCTCTCTGCATTAAAACCGAAGCTTGGCCTTGCACAGTGGCTCAAACCTATAATCCCATCACTTTGGGAGGCTGAGGTGGGTGGATCACTTGAAGTCAGCAGTTCTAGACCAGCCTGGCCAACATGGTGAAACCCTGTCTTTACTAAAACATACAAAAATTAGCCAGGCATGGTGGCACACACCTGTAGTCCCAGCTACTTGGGAGGCTGAGGCAGGAGAATGGCTTGAACCTGGGAGGCAGAGGTTGCAGTGAGCTGAGATTAAGCCACTGCACTCCAGCCTGGGTGACAGAGGGAGACTCTGTCTCAAAATAAATAAATAAATAAATAAATACACAGATAAAACTGAAGCTCATTGAAGATGGTAGGAATTTTTGTTCACTGCTGTATATCCTCTGTACCTGGGAAATAGTAGATGCTCAATAAATGTGCCTATTGACTGTTGAAAAGGCAGGAATGTGGCCAGATCATCTTTCTGTCCCTAGCACCCACTGAACAAACCCCAAGCCCAGGGGAACTGCCAATAAATAATGGCTGAATGAATGGGTCTATGCTAAGAATATGGGCACTGATGATGCCTAGACCCTTGGGTCTTAGACAGCGGACTCAGCCGTGGAGATTATCTGTGACTGACACACACAAGCACACACGCCCCCCACCTCTCCAATTCCTCCCTCCCCAAGAGATCTCAGACTGATGAAGACAGAAGAGGCAAGGAAAAATCTCACCTGGAAGTGAGTGCTCACGGCCATCTGGTGGACACCTGGGGAACTGCAGGTATTGTCAGCCCTCATCAAACTTCAGCCTGAGCCCCTTCTGGGAAGAGGGTGACATCTAGGCCAGAATGGAAGGCACACTAGACTTGGTTACAGATGGAACTGGCTTCAGATCCCAGCTCTGTCATTTGCTATGTGATTTGGGGCAAGTCCTTTGGCTTTCCTGGGCTTCACCCAAGAAATGGGGACATGGTCCCTCATCTTTGCAGGGTTGTCCTAAGTCCTGGGCTCTGGCCGGGAACCTGGTAGGTAGGAAGGGTTGGCGGAGGTGTCAAGGAGGTAGGAGCAGAGGGCATGAGGAGAACAGGAGAGAAGGAACTTTCTCTTCCTCTAGAGAGCAAGTTCTCAGGGAATGGAGACCTGATTGGTATGAGCAGTTTTGGTGCATGAGGGAGAGCACATGCGTGTGAAAATCCACAGCCCTGCTTTAGTCTCTCAGCTCTCCTGGGTTTCTCAGGGTTAGAAATGTCACTGCACTCTTTTCCTTCGCAGCTGCCTTAGGATCAACCTCTCTTGCAAACAACAGGGTAGTTATCAGGATCAGGAAGTTCATGACCAACCACTACTTCAGTGGAAATAAATGGTATTCTGTGTCCTTCACCCTGGGAAGGCAACAATACCTAAGACAGAAAATTGGTCAAAAAGTAGAAGACCACACTGGATGTATTTAGAACCCATTTTGGACCAGGCGCAGTGGCTCATGCCTGTAATTCCAGCACTTTGGAGGCCATGGTAGGTAGATCACTTGAGCCTAGGAGTTCAAGACCAGCCTGGGCAACATGGTGAAACCCTGTCTTCCTCAAAAAATACATGCCTTAGCAGAGCTGGGTGTGGTAGTGCATGCTTGTAACTCTAGATACTCTGGAGGCTGAGATGGGAGGATCACTTGAGCCCAAGAAGTTGAGGCTACAGTGAGCAGTGATCGCCCCACTGCACTCCAGCCAGGGTGACAGACTGAGATACTGTCTCAAAAAAATAAAAATAAAAACAGAACCCATTTTGGTGGTGTTAAGACAATTGTCTTGGGCTGATTTATGATTCCTTGGATTATGCTAAGAAAAATTAATCCAAACAGACTTGCAAGACATGAAAGAAAAAGACCTCAAGAAAACAGCTAAAGGAACTCAAGAACAGAATGAAGACAGCCGGGGAGTCACGAGAGTGTGGTGCTGGTGCTGGCAAACAGGAATGACTTTATCTGCAGTGATGGTGCAAATTTTTCACCAGCGGATTAAAAAACTACAAAAACTTAAAAAAAAAAAATCATTGCCATTCAGAGTAGCAGAAGATAGTCCCTGATACCCTCCTTTGATGCCAACCTCCCAGCAGCCTTCACCCATGGCTGAGACCAGAACTCTGTAGAGATCCAGCTCTGATTGGGGAGAAAGGGGATCCCTGAGTCTTGGGGCCCTGATGCCCTTGGATCCTCTCTCTGACACCTCCACCTTCCTGGGCACCAGGCGTACTGCTCCTCTCTCTGTTTTCCTTTTTTCTCTGGTTGCTCCCTTTTAGGTCAATCATCCAGTCCATGATGATTTCTTCAACAACAGTTACTTGTCAGGCACTTCTCCAGCAGAAACGGGACACAGTCGCTACGCTTTTGGAGCTTAGATTCTAGTGGGGCTGACGTAGTAAAACAAACAAACATGAATTCATTTATAATTTCAAGAGTGCTTCATCCTCCAAAAATGAATAAATCAAAAGCAGCGGAGAGAGAGTGATGGGGAGGTGAGTGGCAATCTGAGAGAGAGTTCAGAGCAGCCCGTTTCAGAAGTGACTTGGGAGCAGAGACCTGGGTGAAGAGAAGGGTTGTAGCCGAGGGAACAGCCGGTGCAAGAGCCCAGGAGCAGGAACACCCTCATTCATGGTATGTGCCTCCAATGGTGGGGTCCCTGAAGCCCCTCCTCATTCTCTGCTCCCACCCCTGGGTGACATTACCTGTAAAACTCAGTTGCCACCTGCACGCCTACCCCTCCCAGGCATCCCTGATTGGGCAGCTGTGACATTGATGGCCAACAGCTTGCAGACCCCACCCAACAACCCCATGAGGCCGGTACTAATATCCCTAGTTTATAGACGAGGAAATAGGCACAGAAAGCCAAAGAAACCCCCCAAAGTCACACAGCTAGGAAATGGAGAAATTGAGATTTGATCACCTCTGCCCCTTAGTCCCCCTAAACTCATACATCCAACCGGAAATGCAACCTCTTCTCCATCTCCGACCCCCTCCTCTTCCCATGTTCCCTGCCACTTGACCTGCTGCCTCACACCCAAACCCAAAACCTGCCCATTGGAGTCTGAGCATGGGGGCTGCAGCGGTGATGCTGTGATGGGGCTGTCCGGTGGGGCCCGGGTCCTCAGGCCTTAACCTCATCTCCCCCCTCCCACAGGCTTCATGATTCCAGGGAGCATCAAGGCAAGGGACGCAGGGAGAAGGAGCAGCCAGCCCCCACCGCAAGACTGGCCACATCTGTCACGTCTGGAGAAGTCTGCCCAGAGTGGTTCCCCTGGACTAAGGGCAGGCAGCTTGGGAAAGAGGGAGCTCTTTCTCCTTGCCCCACCCATCAGGATGCCTAAAATGGGAGGCTGAGAGGGGCCTGCCCCGAGGACTGAGCTGCCAGGCTTTCTGCTTCCAAGTTCTTCCCGGCTCCCCATCTCCTCCTGCTTCGGGGAAGTGCACCTCCACCCCCTCCCCGCTGGCTTTCTAGCTTCTTGAATAAATAATTCAGGTTTTGAAATCTTGCCAGGCCCACCCCTCCCGTGCTGTGAGGGCGCTATTGGGCTGACATGAGTGACGTCACCCAGCTCCTTATACCAGCTCCATCATCACGAGACCTGCCCTGGCAGGAACTTACCTGCCTGGTCACTGTCAATCCAGACCCTCTATCTTGTCCCCCTCATTCTGGAGCCCACTCACCACAGCCACCTGCTATCTTCATTCCAGGACCCCACAGCCCTCATGGCTGAGCATTGTCGCTTCAGTACCCCAGCCCTTCTGACAGGGTCATGGTGACCTGAAGTCACCTGGACACTCCGTGTTCCCGGGCCACTGCCTCCGCCACCCTGGGGTCCCTGAACTCCGCCCTGCGGCAGAGTCACCCTGACACTGCCATGGTTGCCCTGGGGGCTTCCCCTCTACCGTTAGCATCCCACGGCCGTCACCCCCTTCCAAGATCCTGTCACCATGCTCATGTCGTCACTGCCACGCACCCCCTCGCTCCCTCGTGCTCCTTGTCATCGTCACCTCAGGGCCCCATCGTCTTCACAACCCTGTCATTCTCACCAGGGACGCACAGCCAGCCCCATCACAAGCTCTTCCTTCGTCACTTAGAACTCGTGAGCCTCTCTGCCACCCAAGGGTCCTATCACCCCACAGCCTCGCCGGACCCCCTTTCCATTCTCCCACCACGTTCCCTGCAGCCTCCCTGAGACTTCAAGGCTCTCCCACCGGCGCCGCTGAAACCCCCGGCCCGCAGAGGGCGCCGCGTCAAGGACAGGCGGGCCTACTCGGGAGGGGGCGGGGCCGCAGCCACGGTCGCTTTTTATGAATGGGGGAGCGGGCGGCGCGAGGCCTCATTACTATGCCGCGCATCGCGCGCTGCGCCCCAGCGCGCTGCGCCCATTGGCTGATAGAGCCGCTTACGTCACCAAACCGCGAGCCGGGGGCGGGGCGGGGTGACTCACGCCGCTTCTCCCGCGGCCGCGGGGGCTTCTCGGGGTCCACGCAAGCCCTGCGCCGCCAGGACCCGAGCGGAGCCTCCCCGCGGCCCGGCCGCGCCTGGTCCTGAGCAGTGAGTAGCGGGTCCCGCCGCGGGCACCAGGGGTCCTGGAGGGCACGCAGGATGCTGGGGCGTTGGGCCAGCGGAAGGCTCCTAGCGGCCGGCCAGGGTCCGAGTTGGGGTGGGAATTCTGGGTTTAGCTGATTCTGGGTTAGCAGGTGTTGGCCCAAGTGCTCGGGTGCTGGGGCCGCGAGTTGGATGACCTGGCGAAGGGTGAGCATTCCTGCAGGGACCCAAGGCCCTGGAGGGACTGACTGATGGTCATCTGAGGTTGAGCCAGCAGGAGGCGTCTGGGGCAGGGACCCAGGGTTCTGAACAGCAGGAGGTGTCCGACTCAGGAATCCAGGTATCCAGCCAAAAGGCGGAGTCAGGCCCCAAATCCTGGTGTCCGGGCAGAAGGTGGCATCTGACTCAGGGATCCAGGCTTCCAGCAGGGGGAGTCTGTCCAGAGACCTAGGGATTTAGGCAGAAAGAAGGGTCCAGCCAGGGACAGAAGTCTGGGAGGCTGGGGAGTGGGGGGCTGAGTTCCCAGGTGTTACCTCGGGAGTGTGGGGTGGTGGCTGGCAGGAGCTTCACGCGCATTTCCCGGCGGCGGAGTCTTAGGCTGGCAGTACTGAGATTCGTGAGGGGTCTGGGAGCCTCAGGCACGAGCTAGCATCATCCTCTCTGATGGGAGGGAGCAGAGCTGCTCAGTCTCCAGATGTTTCCCTACGCCAATCTTGGGGCTTCAGGGGCATCCCCTGGATCCTATGGCCCTCATCCATTTATAGTACCCCTTCTTCTGGTTCTCCTCTGGTTACACACATGGGAAAAAGAGACCCACAGGGCCTAGAACAGGGATCCCCAGGAATAGACCCTTGTTTAGAGGCCTAGGCGCATTGGAGAGGACAAGGGTATCCTGGGAAGAGCCCCAGGGCATGAATGTGGGGATTAGGCATTGGGACCCTATCAAGTATCCTGAGGAGAGACTCCCACCATGTATCCTGAGGGGCACCTCACCCCCTCCAGACCCCACCTCCCATCACCCAGCTTGGTCAGCTTCTCACAAGGCCTTTCTCCTGCAGGTACCATGATGTGGGGTGCAGGCAGCCCTCTGGCCTGGTTCTCAGCTGGCTCAGGCAACGTGAACGTGAGCAGTGTGGGCCCAGCAGAGGGGCCCACAGGTCCAGCCACACCGCTGCCCTCACCTAAGGCCTGGGACGTGGTGCTCTGCATCTCAGGCACCCTTGTGTCCTGCGAGAATGCGCTAGTGGTGGCCATCATCGTGGGCACTCCCGCCTTCCGTGCCCCCATGTTCCTGCTGGTAGGCAGCCTGGCTGTGGCAGACCTGCTCGCAGGCCTGGGCCTGGTCTTGCACTTTGCTGCTGTCTTCTGCATCGGCTCAGCGGAGATGAGCCTGGTGCTGGTTGGCGTGCTGGCAATGGCCTTTACCGCCAGCATCGGCAGTCTACTGGCCATCACTGTCGACCGCTACCTTTCTCTGTACAATGCCCTCACCTACTACTCAGAGACAACAGTGACGCGGACCTATGTGATGCTGGCCTTAGTGTGGGGTGGTGCCCTGGGCCTGGGGCTACTGCCTGTGCTGGCCTGGAACTGCCTGGATGGCCTGACCACATGTGGTGTGGTATATCCACTCTCCAAGAACCATCTGGTGGTCCTGGCCATTGCCTTCTTCATGGTGTTTGGCATCATGCTGCAGCTCTATGCCCAAATCTGCCGCATCGTCTGCCGCCATGCACAGCAGATTGCTCTCCAGCGGCACCTGCTGCCCGCCTCCCACTATGTGGCCACCCGCAAGGGCATTGCCACACTGGCCGTGGTGCTTGGAGCCTTTGCCGCCTGCTGGTTGCCCTTCACTGTCTACTGCCTGCTGGGTGATGCCCACTCGCCGCCTCTCTACACCTATCTGACCTTGCTTCCTGCCACATACAACTCCATGATCAACCCCATCATCTATGCCTTCCGCAACCAGGATGTGCAAAAGGTGCTGTGGGCTGTCTGCTGCTGCTGTTCCTCTTCCAAGATCCCCTTCCGATCCCGCTCCCCCAGTGATGTCTAGTTGCGTCTTGTTGACCCTTCAGCCCTGATCACTACGGAATTCCAGGATGTTAGGTTCTCCAGGGCTTCTTTCCAAACCCCCAGTTCCACACCCCCCAGACCCAGCTGGTTCTGGAGTTCTAGGACATTGGGTGTTTCAAGGTTCTGTTCAGATCCCTATGGGAGCCCAGCTGGCTCCACGGTTTCAGAATGTTCAGGTGGTCAGGGTTCTACTCAGAAATGTCTCACAGGCCAGCTGGCTTGCAATTCCGGAATGCTGGGAGTTTTACAGTGCCATTCCAAGTCCCAGATGTCTCTCCTCTCCCAGACTTGACCTTGACCATGTCACTTTACGTTTGAATTTCTGAGCTAAAGAGTCAGAGAGATTAGTCACATAGTTGCCTAAATAGGAGAGAGAAAGATTATATATGCGCACATACAAAGAGAGTATCTATTATTTATTTATTTATAAATTTACTTATGGGTGGTAAGGGGGAAAAAGAGACCCACACCTTGATACCAAGCTACCCCTTGTCCCCTTACCCCCATTTCTGACCTCAGTTCCTGGAGGGGGGAAAGGGAGAAAGAGAAACCACGTATTTTGTTATTATTTTGGATTACTTTTTATCGAAGAGATCATAGAAACCAGAGCCTTCTCCCCAGGCCCGCCCTCCTTGGGTTTGCAGGGGGAACACACCAGCCTCTGGTTTTTTATTTTTTTAAGAAGCCATCACCTGAGCAACCAAAAATATTCCTCTGCGCTGGGGTCTGACTGCCCTCTGGTGGCCATTTGGGAGAACTGCAGCCTGGCCAGGCAGCCGGGACCAGAACGCAACTCCAGCTCCACTCCAGCCTGGCATCCAGTGCCACAGCCATGGCCTGGGGGCCAAGCCTCACCCTGTGGTGCCCTAGAGGGGGGGCACGAGCCAACACCCCACCCCTCTGCCAACCGGGGTATGGCCCCCAGTGCATTCCCCGTTCCTGTCTCTAACCCAACTCAATAAAAAATGATTTTGTCATAAATACGTTTCCCTGTATGTGTGTGGAGGGCATGGGGTGGGGCCTGATAGGGGATGGCCTGGAATAAGAGGGCCAGGCCACGCCTGGGGGGCCTGTTGGGATATCTGCGGAGCTGGATGGAGGGTGGGGAGTGGCTGGCAGGTGACTCCCTCTCAGATGTCAGTACCCCTCTGCTCAGACCTGCACACTGAGTGGCAAGGACCTTACCTCTCCATGGTGACAGGAACCTGGGTGCTTGGCCCTTCCTGGGTCAAGGATGTCCAGATTCTGCCCATATGGGCCAGTGTGGGGCTTAGGCATGATGAATATGCTCAAAACATGTCAGTTTCCTTAATAATAATGGCCCCTTCTTATTGTGGGTGCCTACTGTGTTTCTGGCACATATGCCACCTCATTTATGCCTAATAAGAATCCCATGGCACTGGTAGTGTCTCCATTTACAAACGAGGGAGCTGAGGCTGAGTGAGGGACAGTGACTGGCCCAAGGCCATTCAGCTAAAAAATGGTAGAGCCGGGAACATCTGTTTCCAGAACCTGTGCTGTGTAGTGAGCAATTTCCTTCCTTCCCAAGCCTGGGGCTTAGGACATTCTGGACCCTGATTTATGTTGGGGTTCATTTTAAGGGCCACATTTGGGAAGTGGTCAGAGGGGGTCTGGTCATTTTGGAGTCAGGAGAGATTTTCTACACAAAGGTGGGTGACTATTGGTGTGTGCCTTTAGGTACATGTGTGTGCAGGATGCAGAGTTTGGGTATTTGGGGACAGGAAGCTGACCCCAGAAATCAAATGTGTCTATCAGGCCAGGGCAGGAGCAGGTTTGGGGTGTGGCTAAACAGGAAGCTTTGATTGGCCAAACCTCCCAGCTTCCCAGGCCTTATTGTTGGGCGAAGCCTGGAAGTGGGGCTCTCAGAACATTTCTGGCTCACCCCTCCATATACAGACAGGGAGCCTGAGGCCCCAAGAGGAGCAGCCACTTGCTCAAACTCACACAGCTGTGCCAGGCTAGGACACAGGCCTTTCTCCATTTCCCTGGCACAGCCCTTTTGTCTGGTGTGAAGATCCCTCCCCAATAGTCCAAGGAGGGCAGTCATGCCAACTGGCCCACAAAGTGGGGAGGCTGTACCAGGTCAGGCCAAGCCTTATTCTATCCCCATCCTCCTGACAGATCCCTGGGAAAAGTCTCTACTCAGCAAGCACCTCCCCTGCGCCAAGCTTTGCGCTAACCGTCCCACACCATCAGCATGGCTTCATCAGATGGGCACCATCGCTCTCCCCATTTTACAAAACAGGAAGTTGAGGCTCCAAGAGTAATGGGCCTTCATTCATTCACTGCTGTCCTTGTGGACTGCTTAAGTTCTAGCTGGGGGAAATAGTAATAAAAGTTTTTCCAAAAATGTAATGTTACACAGTGACAAGTCCTCACAGAAAAAGCAGGGGAAGAAGGATGGGGAGAATGTGAGAAATTTTTAAATGAGGATGCCCAGGAAAAGCCTCCCTGAGAGGTGACATTGGAATGGTCCAAAATCAGGGGTTTGTAAGAAGTTGAGCTGCAATTTGAACCCAGGTCCATGTGATTCCAAATCTCTTTCCTGGATGAGGGAGTGTGCTTCAGAAACAACCCAGAAACATCAAGCAAGGGAACTGGGCAAGTCCCCAGGCCAGGGGAAGCGGGGGTTCTCCAGGTTAAACCCAGATTTCTGGAGGCACGGCACAGGGCAGGGCCTTGTTGCTGCCCCTGCCTCATGCTCCTGAGCCCCACTAAGGTCCAGAGGAGAGGCACCAAGTGCCTGCCCTACCCTGGTGGGGCTCAGCCCTTTGCTTCCCCAACCCAGCTTCCAGCTCCAGGGCCCAAGGAGGGAGCTGCTGCCATCCTTGTGTCTGGGAGGGCCTGTGTCAGGCCCCTGCACCGAGGAGCTTCTTCTGTCCCTCTGGGGGTGGCTGTGGGCTGGAGCTGAGGCATTTCTGGCAGCCTCCATCTGGGGTCTCTGCCTTGGGTCCTGGGCCCACCTTGAGGGGTGTGTGAATCTGTCTCTCAGACTGTACTGTGTATGGTGGGGCTGGCTGGCTTTTCCCTCCTCCCAGGATTCTGCAGATCAGCTTCGCGCTTCTTCCCTGTACCTCCACTCCATGCTTCCTCCAGGAAGCCTCCCTGCCTGAGCCCTTTTGCGGCTGTGAGAATGTGATCTAATATGCCTTGCTACACCTCCCCTGAGTAAACATTCCCAGAGAAGTCTTGTCTCCCTCCACAGAATGAAGACAGGGCTGTGTGTCCTTTCTTCAGTTGAGGGTCCCCCACAGAAGGAATGTCTATCTTCTCAAACCGAAGGCTCTGGAGGCAGATCTTTCTCCTCAGAACTAGGAGCTCCTGAATACAGCTAGTGCTCGACTTACGACCACAGTCAGGACCACGGACCGGTCGTAACACGATTTGGTTGTAAGTTGAGTAGGCTATATGTACAGTTGAAATGGTGCACACGGAGATGGTAGTGCTGCCGGAAGCTGGTCCGCACTGTCGTACTCCCAGCTGGGCAACGTTTGCGCTGCCAGACGCGGAGCAGTCGTGGCTAGCGATTGTGGTCGTAAAGTCGAATGGTCGTAAGTTGCATAGGTGGTAAGTCGATCAATACCTGTACAAGGTCATGCCTCCCCCCTCAGACTGGGAGCTTGGGGCCTCTTGAGAACAGGGTCATGTCTTTTGCCTCAGATTGAGGGTCCCTGAGGGCAGGACTGTGTCCTCCCCACTCAGACTGGGGCCTCCTGTGTCTCCTGCAGCCTCAGGGTCCTCTGTGTTCAGCCTGGAGCTGCTCAGCACTGCATGCTTGTGTGTGTACACGCCTGAGTTTGCTGGAGTGTGCATGTTTGGGTAGGGGTAGCCATGCCTTCTAGCCTCTCTGCCTCTGCCAGCTTTTTGACTCCCCAGCAAGGTGAACTGGTGATGTGGCCCCCTGAATTGGGGGAGACAGGGCTAGGGCCCAGAGCCTCACCTTCCTGCTGGAGTAGGCCCTGGGATGGGGCTGGAGCTCAACCCTCCTCTCCACCTCCCTTGGTCCTGGTGTGCATGACGGGGGGCAGCCCTGAGTGCTGAGCCCCCGCCGGGGCCATGTCCGCCTCTCCTTGCAATAAGCGAGGAGACAGCAGCTATTAATATAAGATGAGTTCACGGGCTCACAGCTTCCGCAGGCTGGAAAACAGGCTCCCAGGGCTGGGGGCTGCGGCAAGGCTCAGCTGTCAGATTCCCTCTTGGAGCCTGGAGACCACCAGTCCAGCATCCCCCAGCTCCTTCCGTGCTGAGATCTGCATACACAGACACATGCTCGTGGCACATGCAGGCACACACGTCTAGGCCCCTGGCTGTTCTGAGAACACACACACATGCAGACACGTATGTACATATACCCAGATGCATCTGCACACTAGCACATACACACTTGTGCATGCAGATACATCATTGCGCATGTGTACACGGACCACGTCAACTTTCTCTTTATGTGTACACAGGTGCAACAAACATGTTTGCATATCCAAACACATTAGCACACTCACATATACAAACAACTGCATGTGTATATAGATGGTATCCATAGTCATGTATACACATTTGCAGGCAGTACTACATTCAAGGACTTGAATGCATGTGCACGCCCTTTCACACACAGCATACACACTCGCACATGCTCCCTGCTGCTGGCAGTGCTCAGCAATCCTGAATTCACAGGTTGGTCCTCGGTTTTCAGAACCAACGGGCTGGCTCAACCCCCACTCCTTGTCTCCCCTTTCCCCTTGCCTCATGACAAGCAGCTCATGCTCCTGCCAACCCCAATGCCTGCCTTCAGCTTCCCGCCCCCCCCCCGGGGGAGGGCCCCAATCCCTGATTAATCCCCTCACTAATTGGCCAACAGCCCCTTGACTTTGCTGCAGGCCTTCTCAGGAGCTGGGAGCGAGAGGCTGCAATTGGCCAAGTAGGATGGGTCTAGGGAATTTTGTGCATGTAGAGGGTGAGGGTGGGGGTGCTGCAAGCCCAGTGCCTAGCTGGAGCCAGGCCGCACACCCCCTATTCCAGGATTGGGCAGAACACTGGCTTCATACTCTCTTGGGAGGGCACTCCTATGATTCGTTATCTACATAGTCACCCGAAGCCAGCCTGGCATGCACATTTACACACAATCACCAGCCATGTGTGCAGACATATTCCACCCCACTTGGCACACTAACACAGACGAACATCTGCACAAACCCAAGTACACGCATGAATGTACCAAGTATGCATGCAAGCAAAATTTTACATGTTCATAGTCACCTGCCAGATATACAGACATCATTTATATATGCACATCCAATGCACACAAATGCAGTCGCATGTATATGGCCTCACAAACACATACACATACATATTAGATGTGCCCATGAATGTCCTAAGTGTACTTGCGGGCATGCATCAACATCTATCCACACTGGACAGACACATGTACAGTCCAGATATGCATGCAGAACATCCATGCACACTGCTCATATGCATGTATATGCCCCGATGAACAAGCTACGAAGTGGCCACAAGCTAGGGAGAACCCTCTTTAGCTGGCCTCTGGCTTTACATAAAAGGAAGCTTGAGGTTTGCTCAGTCTACTGGGGGGATAGGGCGTGATAGGGCCCACCCAACTTCCAACCTGTCTTTTCCCAGCCTCCATGCTAAATGCCTAAGCCTAGGACCTCCTCTGGGCTTCTCCTAAGCCGTTAGGCAGCCACAGGGACACTGTCATGGCTCCAAGAAAAAATGGCATAGCTTCTGGCTTTAGCCCTTCCAATTTGTCTTCTTGGCTGTGGCCCAAGCCCACAAGGTGCTCTGCTCTCCTGTAGGCAGTCTAGAGCATTGGAAAAATGGTTTCTATTTCCATGCCTGCTGCTAGCTTGCTGTGTGACTTCAGGCAAGTTGCTGTGGCTCTCTGTACCTTGTTTCCTCATCTATAAAGTAGGAACGAAAGGCGTTGCATTGGTAATCCTTCCAAAACGCACACTCTGGGAGCGGTGTCAGTTCCCAAGATGGTGCAGCGCCAGAGTAGAGGGGCTGCATACATCATCGTAGTCAACTGTTTGTTGAATAGGTGAGGAAGCTGAGGCCCAAGATCTGGGCTAGATCTGACCTCTGATTTCTCAGCCAGGAAGTCTGCTCCTTTTTAATGATGTGTGCAGTGTGAGCTCATGTGTGCACACTGTGGACATGCATGCAGTTTCTTAGGTAAAGGCAGGGAAGGCATGTAGGTAGGGCCTCTTGCCCCGAATATTAACTGGCAATTCTCCCATGAAAGGTTCCTTTGGATGTGAAAGGCTTTTTTTTTTTTTAGATAGTCTCACTCTGTTGCCCAGGCTGGAGTGCAGTGATGCAACCTCAGCACATTGCAGCCTCCACCTCCTGGGTTCAAGTGATTCTCATGCCTCAGCCTCCCAAGTAGCTGGGACTACAGGCGCCTGCCACCATGTCTGGCTAATTTTTGTATTTTTAGTAGTGATGGGGTTTCACCATCTTGGCCAGGATGGCCTTGAACTCCTGACTTCAAGTGATACGCCCACCTTGGCTTCCCAAGTGCTGGGATTACAGATGTAGGCCACTACGCCTGGCCCGTGAAAGGCTTTTTGTCCTTAAGCCTCAAGAGCACTCTCTAAGCACCCACACCTCCAGGGGCTGAGGGGGCAATTCAGGGGGAGCCCTTAAACTGCTCCCAGCCCCACGATCTAGGAGGGAACCAGCTGACAACCAGCCCTGAGCAGAACTTCCAGGAAATGGTGCCAGGTTGCCCTGGCCACTAAGCAGCCAGGAGGGGGCAGTGAGGAACTGGTGGAGGCAGCAAGTAGGGACAGCGGCTGCTGAGGACTGTGTGTGAGGGCTGTCTGCGAGTATGGGTTCCTGTAATCGTGTGCTGGTTTATGTCCTTGTGAAAACAAGGACAAGGATCTGTGCACAGTATGTGCACTGGTGCTCATGTGTCTTGGTCCCTGGACCTTGGTCCTCTCACACGTGTGTTTCTGTGAAGCCCTGGCCCATACCTAGGGAATCCACTTTGTTTACAGGTAGCTAAGGGTGTAGGCACTTCCTGCTCTAAGGGTCTCAGATAGCTGGGCCCTCAGCCAAGCTCACTTGATTTCAAAGACCATCACTGTTCATTGCCCCTGTAAAACTGGGCACCAGAGAGTGGGCAGGTAAGAATGGAAACATTTAACAGGCTCCCTACAACGTTAAAGCCCTCAAGGATTTTGGATGGAGACTCTTAAGATGTTTCGGTCCCATGGTAAACAGAGCATTGGGCTCTGGCTAGAGAGAGGCCTGTGTTTGAACCACATTCTGTTCCTCGCCAGCTATGTGATCTCAGGCAACTGTTTCTCTCCTGTGTCAAATGGGGGACGCTTGCCTCTTAAGAATGAAATAAAAGGTATGCAGTCCTTGGCAGGTGGTGGGCGCTCAATAAATGCTCATTCTTCTCAGGATCAGCCCAAAGAGGTGAAGCGACTTGCACAGGGTCACAGCTCCC
This sequence comes from Sapajus apella, assembly GCF_009761245.1. Lineage (NCBI taxonomy): Eukaryota > Metazoa > Chordata > Mammalia > Primates > Cebidae > Sapajus > Sapajus apella. Next base: position 20,391,762 of record NW_022436983.1, read on the forward strand.
GAGTGGTAGAGCCAGAATTCAAGCTCAAGCCTCTTGCTTCCCAGAGCCACATTCCTTCCCTCTAATTCCCTAGCAAGGGCGGCTCCCGAACCACCATTTTGTCTTCGGTCAGGGCGGGCGTCTGGCTGCCTGTCAGTCACCGGCCTCGGGAAGCCAAGTGCTGACTAAACACAGGCCCGAGCAGGCGGGTGGAGCAAGGGGGCTCTGCAGGGGCGAACTGGCTCCGCGGCCCCCTCCCCTGCACCACCACCTCCAGCGATGAGCTCAGAGCGGCTGGCGCAGCAGTTGCTGACAATTCAAAACTTCTGCCCCCTCTCCCGGGATGCCAGTGGGTGACTCTCTCTCCGAACAGCAGGCGTGACCCGCAGTCACCAACTCTGCTCCCGCCCCTCTCCCGGGGGCCACTACACTGTGTCTGCTGGGCCCGGAACTGGGTGTCTGCTCATAAATTACCCCAGGGACAGTTACCCGCAGCAGCTGTGCTCGGAACAACCGTTGCTTCCTGGGTAGGTCATTTTTTGGGTCAGAATACAAACCCAGCCCCCTGGCCTTTCTCAGGCAGGAGAGGGGGCATGCAGCAGCCTAACCCTTTTATCGGATTCCACTGTAAATCGTTCTATTTAAGGTAAGTTGCTTGGGTCTGAGAGGCCGATAAGATGCCGGCCAGATGTTGGGAGCGGCATCAGCATTCAGCCTGTGCTCCTCTCCTGCCTGATGCAAACAGTTGCCAGCAGCTTGCCTCCTGTGGCCCCAGCACACCCCGTTTCTCATGTTGAGAAGGGGACAGGATACCTGGGCCTGCAGGTCCCCCATCCTGGGTCTCCTCCTAAACTGACATGGTTCCAGCCTTCTTTACCTTCGGCACACAGTGTGCCTTCCACACCCAGAAGCCTCCCGCACTTCAGGCCCACCAACACTGGAGCCCCTCCCGAGCTCTGGTCACCACCTGTGGCTATTAGTATCACTTCCTTCTAATCTCTTGTCCCATTAAAACAATACCACAAACACCAGAGGTGGCTGAGTGGCTACAAAGACTTTATCAAATTATTTAAAATGTTGGCATTTAAGTATTCATGTGTATACATAGTTACATGGAACCCTCGGGCCAGTGGGGCACAAATGTGGTAGACACGCGATAAGCCTGGCAGGGAAGCAAGAGACCAGGCCTGGAGCCACAGGGCTTTAAAAAATTGGATGTCTTTCCGAGGGTCTGAGAATGCGGCAGAAGAGGAAAGGGTCACTTTACAGGGTCTGGCTTAACCCACTGCCCAGATCTCCAACCGAAGAGCTCCTTTCCCATCCTCAGGGGAACAGGGCCTGTTTTTACACGGCATCCCTACCACATATACACCCATTCCCTAAAATCTTGATGTGGCAAACACACCCAAGAACCCACTGAATTATGTCCTTATAAATATATTTAAGAAAACAAGGCACTTTGGGAGAATTACGGCTCACTCTACTACATGTACATCATTCTAGACAGAAAGTAAAAATTGGTTAGTTTCTCAAGTGAATTAACTGAATAAACTTAATAACAAAATTGTTCCCTAACCCACACTGAGGCACTGTTCAAGTCAACATGGCAGGAAGCACAGAATGAGATACATCTCTGCACAACACCTGGTCCCAGGTCAGCTGGACCCCGGCAGGGCTCAAAGCCTGATGCCTCCAGGAAGCCTGACATCTCTCATGAGCAAAGCCCCCTGGCCTCGGAGCACTGGCTCCCTCCCTCCCCAGGCCCTGAGGTCAGGTGAGGGGCCGCAGTGGGAGGCAGTCCTAGTGCAGAGCTGGGACACGGTAGGAATGCTTAAGCAGGGTCACCAAAGCCACAGAGACCTCAATTTCTCCAAGCTGGCGCTGCAGAGTCGGAGGATCGGCGCCACGGGAAGAGATTTCACATTAGCCCTGACAACGCCGCCTCGGCTCTGCGGTAACATTGGCCAGGGTTGTTTCTGAGGGTGCTCAAGCTTCCACTGTGAGCTGGAGCCTGGGCCAGCTGCTCTGAGCCTCCAAGGGCTGGCTGAGCCTGCCGCCTCCCTGGGCTGCTCCTTTGGAATGTACCCATCTCACAACAAAGGCAAAGCCACAAGTCGCTTCTGACACTATTGGAAGCTGGGACCCAGGGCCACAGGAATGGGGGCAGGTCCCCTGGGTGGGGTGAACCAGGAAGGGAGGAGGCTCCTTGGCTTCAGCACTTAGGAGTCCTTATCGGCCATTGTTCCATATTCTCACCAGCCTCAGCCCAGATTCAATAATCACTAAACTTTGCATTCTACATTACATGAGTCCAAAAACAGGATTACCTGCATTGGGTCCTTTCTCATCTTAAAGGGCTCTGGGTTTAAAGAAGCCCTTTTTTTGGTGCATATGCATAAGTGGAGCCCAGAGGGCCTCTTGGCTGACTGGGTCCCCGGCCCCCCGAGCTGAGGAGGCTTCGCAAGGCCGGCTGCTACAAAGCGCAGAGCTTGGCTGCATAGATTTTAATGAGAGCGTCAGGCAGAGCTGTGCTGTTGCTCTCCGGGACTTGCAGATCATTACCAAACCAGCTGTAGGATGAGAACACAGCACATCGAAACCCTAGGAGGTCACTGAGCTAATGATCTAATCCTACCTTCCGCAGGCAGTGCCCCTCCCCACCTCCTCCTGCCCCCAGCCCTTTCCACGATGGACTCAGTCCATTCCAGAAGCCAGGCCAAGACCGCCCCCTTCAAGGTCAGAGCAGAATGATAGTGAGTGGCTCTAGCTCTCCCTTTTCCGGAATGAAGGAGGATGGGGGTAATTCAGTCAAAGCCATTAGGGCCAAACCCTGGCCTGGCCAGGTCCCAGGTCTCCTATTTGGGAGAACCACTGCCCTCTGCCTGCCTCACCAGCTACTGCTGGGCTGCAACCCAGGCACCTTCAACGGCCATTTTAGGGTTCCGATGAAAGCACCTTCGGCTTCTGAAGTGCAGCCTGGGAAACAAGGTGGGGGCCCACATAGCCCGGTGTCTCAGCAGGGAGCCTGGTGCCAAGTCCTGTGCCAGAGACACCTGATCTGGAGAGACAGGAGGGCACATGTGGGACTGGCCACATCAGGAGGGCACGCTGGCCCCTACAGGCTCAGTCCCCACACCCTGAGTTCCAGGAAAGAAGGCAGAGGGGAAGTGGTCAGCAAGGGCACAGAGGCAGAACCCATGACTATACACTCTCTCCTCAAGCTGGAGGGTTTTACGAGGGCTTTGGCAATTACTACAACCATTTGCTGTGCTGGGTAGGGACAGATCCTGTTTCTCTTTGTTTCAGGGCTCTGAAGGCTGGAGAAGCCAGCAGAAGCCGATTTCAGCATAAGAGGCTACACAATAGTTAGGGCAGAACAGAAGAAACCTCACTGTTGGCCAGAGCTGACCAGTTTTTTCCTGAATAATAGCACCTGTGTATTAGCCTGGGAAAAGCGGGGAGGAAGGGAGGGAGCTTCACCATGTGCAGTGAGGGGAGCTGGAAACAGGACCTGGAGCCTCTCTGCCTTTCAGCCTGCTTCACGGCTGCCAGGCCCCCCCAGGCAGGTACCAGCACAGCTGCCAGCCTGAGGGACTGAAGTTTCCACAGTTGGCAGAATCTATGCTTAAAGGGGGAAATAAAAGGGGGAGGAGTTGCACAGGAATTGAAAACAGCACCTGTCAAAGCTGCCTCTCCCCTTCCTTCTCTCACTACTTCTGGTCCCCCAGAAGGGCAGCTCCCAAGGCTATGTGGTTGGTTGGTGACAGAAAAGGGGCAACAAAGAATGACAAGAGAGGCTGTGAAGGTCTGAGCAGCACTGACAGTGCTGGCACAGACCCTGAGTCCTCCTACTGGGACCCCAACCTACGGTGAGGTCTGGAGTAGCATACTGCCATGAAAGCTCTGCCCAGACTCCAGTAGGTACCCATTATTTGGTCCCAGAAAGCACAGGTGACTTGGAATCAGGAACTCTGGGCTCTAGCTACGTCACTATCCAACTGTGTGACCTTGAGCAAGTCACTTCCCATCCTTAGGCCTCAGCATCTTTAAAGGGTGGGACCCACGGAGCACCGCTGTTACTCCTGCCCTGCAGTTCCAAGTCTTCAGGCTTTGCTCCTGACAGCCAGAAGAGGCCTCTGTCCTCATGTGTCAGGGAGAGTTTGGTCATGGATACGAGAGGTTAAAATTGGGCTGTGTTGCCTGAAGGCACCTAGAGGTGGTGGTGGTGCATCCTGAACACCATACTCACCAAAGGGATCCTGGGAGAGAGGCAACAACCCCAGCCTGCAGAAAGGCATCACTTCTGGGAAAAGGGGATGAGACATTCTTTAGAGGCTTGATGCCTCCTGGAATAAAGGACATCCCAGGCATAGAGATCACTTAGAAAAAGGCAGGCCCACCCTGCTGATTAGGGCAGAGGGTGAGACAGTCTGGCCATTGGAGCCTTCGGCCTGCTCTGCCCTTTCAAAGCACGGGAAAGGGGCCAGCTGTGTCCATTCAGGCCACTCCCCCTGCTTTAGAACCAGAAGGTGGCTGGCATTATTCAAAGTGGCTGAGGGCACAGGTTTTAGAAGATTGCAGTTGAATATGGCTCCTAAGGGAAGGCACCATCTCCAACGGAAACCCGATCAAAGGAATCTGCTTTGGGATTTCTCCTTCCTTTCAATATGCAACAGGCACTTGAAGGAAAGAGGGAACATCCCAGTTACTGAATCTCAGGAGCCCCACAGGGCCTGACAATGGGGAGAAGAAATACAGGTTGATTTGGAGGAAGCACTTGGATATATCTTTGGTTGCTTCAGGGAAAGCTTTGGCCCCTTAAAATTACTTTTTTCCTCCCTTTTCTCCCCCACGGTACTGTTGGGGTTGGCATCAAAGAAGGCAGGTAGGAAGGGAAGAAAAAGAAGGTAGGCAGCAGGCAGAAAGAGTTAATCCGACCAGTCGTCCTCATCAAACTCAGAGGAGTCATCTTCTGAGTCACTGTACTCAACAGCAATTCGACGAGACAAGATGGTAGCCACATCATTGCCCACAACATCCCGCTTCTCTTGTTCCCGTTGCTCCTCAACCCTGCGCAGCTGGAAACCTGGTGGCAAAGAGACAGAAGGGTGAGGAAGGCATGTCTTCAGCCTTGCAATCCATTTGGGACTGGGTAAGAGGGAGTAGCCACCAATGGGTAAGGGGTATTGGAAAAGACAGAAAAAAAGAAGGTTGTTCTGGAAAAGCAGAAGTAAAGATTGAGTTTATGAAATTGGTAGTCCTGATGCCATAGCTGTGTCTGAAAGGCAGCCTGCTGTCCTTCCTGGTTTACACACTTTCAGGCTGGTGAGGACTTCTCATCACGCTTTGAAATGGTGAGTGGCCACCACACTCCATCTAGCAGATCCTCGGTTTGCCCAATTCCATCAACTATAATGGGGCTCAGCTGCCACAGACTGTCCCCTCTAGACTAGAAGTTTTTTGAGGATCATAATCAGAACAAACCACCATAATCCCTTGGGACCAGACCTGACTTATGACAGAATAAATATTCCAATGTTCCAGGACAGTGAGATGATGAGGGGGGAGGGGAGGGAAGGGAAGAGGAGAAAAGAGGGAAGGAGATAAAAGAAAACGTGAGAAAAAAGGGGAGAGAAAGAGGGCAGGGGGCAAGGAAGGAAGACATGAAGGGCAAAGTGGTGGAGAAGGCTGGGGGGTTGCTGAGTCCAGCTGAACAAGGACCCACTAGGACAGTGATTCTTGCTTTTTTCTGAAGGCATAAAACCCTTCTGAGAAACTGATGAAAAATGGGGATCCTTCCCCAGGGAAAAAAAGATGCATGCAAACACACATAAGCATATATTTCCAAGGACTTCCAAGATCCCAGCTTAAGAATCCCTTACTTTAAACCAAGGTGGAAAGAAATCTCAATCTCCATATTTTCAGGGTGAAGCCTTTTCTCAGGCTGCTCCTAGGCCTCATGCCCCAATCTCTCCCCACCCAACGAAAGCTATTCCTGGGAAGGGCACACAGCCCCCTCCCACATCCCCCAATCAGTCATCCCAGCTTCAGAAAGACAAGGCTCCATAGTCCCAGACCCACCACTGGGATTTACCTTGACGGATGGCTGAAAGCAGGTCGCTACGGGCATCACTCACGGCAGGCAAGGAAGACTTGGGCTTGGTGGCATCAGAAAGTGGTGGTGGTACAGCAGGCTGGCCATCTGCACCAGTGAAAGGGGGAGGAGGGGGCCCCGGAGGAGGAGGGGGAGGGGGAGGGGGAGGTGCTCCTCCTGTTGGCTGGGACAAGGGAGGTGGTGGCAGAGTTGGGTAGTCAGCTGCCGGCGGTGGAGGAGGAGGTGGAGGGGCAGCAAAATCAGGGTGAGGTGGGAAAGATGGAGGTGACGGTGGTGGAGGGGTCCCTGGAGACCCAAATCCTACAGGTGGTGGTGGAGGTGGGATGCCTATCATCGAAGGGGGAGGTGGCGGAGGGGCAGGTGGTGGAGCAAACCCGGGTTTAGGGCCTGACGGAGAGCTTAGAGGAGGAGCTGGTGGTGGATGGCTTGGGCTGACCACACTGGATCTTTTGGGTCCAGCCAAACCAGATCCTCTTTGATTGTCCACTGAGTAACTAAAAGGTCAAAGAAAAAAGACTCACCATCACTCTTAGAATGCAAACACCTACCTACAGTTAGCCTTGTCTCTATGCCGAGGTTTATCTTGGTTGACTATACTATTTCACTTTGGCTCAAACAGAAAGAAAAGCCTACCTATGGTCAGAACAGACCAATAAAAAAATAAGCATCCTTGTAAGGTAATGAGCTTCCCACCTGTAGAGGAGGATAGCCAGATTGAGTAAAACTACCTGAAAGAAGTGGACTTCAGATTCCTCTATCAGGTAAGGGCTGGCTGAGACGTCTCTTAGGCACCCCTCTACCTTTTCAGCTCTCCTGGGGAAGGCACCCTCCTGAACCCTTCTCTAAGAATGGTCCATGGCAGTTGTCAGTTTAAACCTGCAGCCAGGATTAAGGGTGCATACAAGAGAGAACCGGAATAAAAATTCAACCACCCACCCACACACCAGGATCTGTTTCTCAGGCTATTAACATTTACCAGCATTGGAGAGGGCAGGAAACCCAAGCCAGGCTGACCACACCTGAGTGGGATACAGATTTAGGTGAATGCATCTTCAGTGCTCATGTGGGGAAATCTTGAGAGAGAATGAATCTCAATCTCAGAATCTGCAGAGATGGGAAATGAATGTGCCACCAGACTCCTGACCCAGGCTTGAAAGAGGATTAAAGCTACACCTCTCCTGGGATCAGATTTGCTCGGATGCAGCTTCAAGGTCTCAGGCCATGTGTGAGGCTGCAGGTTTTCTTTTTCCACCTTTGTATCTAACAGCTACTCCTTAGAAAAGCAGCCATTTTGGAATTTTCCATAGACCTTCAAGCCTTAGCTGCATCTGACAGGGCAACCAGCAGGAGTGATTTCGTAAGCAGAAGGATATTTGGGATTAATGGTTTCAAGGGCCAAGAAGAATGAGGGGAGAGTAGGAGGGCAGCACTGCTTTAGGTCTCCATCTGAGGGGTCCTCAACACATTCAATCTCTAATTAAGCAGTATTCAAGGAGAAAAGTGCACCTTTCAAAGCTCTCATTTGTCGGGCTACAGAAATGACAAAAGTAACTGAGAAAACAGTGCAATCTGAACAATTCTCAGATCTCTTTTCAATGTGTTACTGAAGTGTTACTGCCTAACACGTCCTCTGTACACCTCTGCCAGGGACACTGACAAATAGCAAAATGGACAAATTTGGAGTTTCACCCCTCTCTTCCCTTTGTTTCGTTCTTTCTGGAGATTCTACACAGCAGCGAAACTAACCAGAAGCAGTAAGAGAGGAAGTGACTCTATGCTAGGTTCCTAGACAACTCGGCAAGGTATTTGCAACTATTTCATGGACAGCAGTTTGTACCACTTCATTTCATGATGAGTTAAAGAAAAAAAGTTGGTGACTTTTATTTGTTCAGGTATAGTCAGGAGTAGTTAAGAAAACAGGTTCTAGTCCAACTGGCCAATCAGAGCTCTGCCCTTACTGGCTGTGACTTTTGGGTCATTTCATTGACCCCTCTGTGCCTCAGTTTACTCATCTGTAAAATAGGGACAGTGTTTAGCATAATGCCTGGCACCTTGCAAATACTGGGTAAATGTTAATTGTTTCTATTATCTAGACAGTTTTGTTTGAAGTTATTTTAATAGTCTTGATCTAGGGTTTGAATTCTTATCTTTTTTTTTGGCTCGCTCTGTCACTCAGGCTAGAGTACAGTGGCATGATCATGGCTCACTGCGGCCTTAGCCTCCCAGGCTCAAGTGATCCTCCTACCTCAGCCTCCTGAGTAGCTGGGACCACAGGTGGGTGCCACCATGCCTGGCTATTTTTTTTTTATTTTTAGTAGAGATGAGGTCTTGCTATGTTACCCAGGCTGGTCTTGAACTTTTGGCCTCAAGAGATCCTCCCGCCTTGGCCTCCCAAAGTGCTGGGATTAAAGGTGTGAGCCACTGCTCTTGGTCCATTCTTTTGTTCTTGAGTGTATAACCACCAATAGAGGATGGAATAGGTGCCACCATTTACCTGAATTCTGCTGGTGGGGGAGGCAAGTTGTCCTCGGAGAAGGAAGGAGAAGGGGAAGAAGCAGAGTCTGACTGTGGTGGTGGTGGATAGTTGCTTGTATCCACGTTTTCAACACAGCCAATGCTGCCATTCTGGTACACCAAGGTGGGTGGATACCTGACAATGAACCGAATGCCAAAAAGTGTCATTTAAAGAGCCTGAGTGGGTTTTCTTCTTAAAAGGTACTACAAAAGTGCATTTGATACAAAAGCTATTAGGGAGAAATAAAATAGGTATATTTCCCGTATATTTTCTGCTACACTGAAATTTTATTTTAAGACTAAATATTCTATTGTCAAATATATCTCAGATATTTCTGCTGAATTGTTTGTGGTAACAGGATTCAACCCCAGATTATCAAAACTATGCTGCTCCTTGCCCAGTCTTGGCCTTGTCAAACCCGGCAGTTCTTTTAAATTCTCTCCCCAGTGTCAGGTGCAGATATACCTGAATCCCAAAGCCTGTCCTGTCGCAAAGGGTGAAGCCAAGTCACACAGGCTAGTGAGTTGCAAACATGTGACTGGCACACAGCCTGATTTTGAGGTCAGCAAGCCTCTGGGGAGCTCGAAGGCCAAGGAGGCACTGGATTGCAAAATGAAGCTCAGGATGAATGCAGGGTGCTATGAGGTAGTAAATGTGGTCTTTCTGCCAGGTCTCTTATCAAACAAAATGAGCTGACAATTAAAGTAGGGTGCTAGGGCTTGCCTCATGAAAACCTGTCCCTCAGTGCACTGGGCCTTGGGTGAATTTGTTCTGGGTGAACAACAACAAAACTTCAAACAAGCACAAATACACAAGCATCAGCTAGCAAAATCTGGCCTGCTATGCTCCACCTCCCGCCCTCTTTCCACCATTGTTGGGTTCTAAAGAACTCATCTAAAACAAACCCCAGGGAGAACAGAGTTGGAGGAAACTAACTGAATCTAAAGATTCTGTGATGTGGAAAATCCCCAAGGCCTGGAGCCCTGGAGCCTTGGCACGTCTCTTTATAGGTTCACCAACAGGCATGTCCAGATAGACTAGCCATGCAGCCCAACTCCAAACCGCCTGGACAACAGGAAAATGGGAGGCAAATCCTCATCTTCCTACTCCACGAAAAAAAGACACACATGGGTAGCTGGCATTCTGAACATGCAAGCTTCTGGCTTTAGAATCACTGAACCTGTGACAACTGCCTGTCTGAACAGGATGGGTCCATGCAACAAAATGGCCCCCTTTACTGGGAGGTGAAGGTAATGAAGGTACCCTCAGGGGTGGTTTCCTAGGAAAGAAAAAGGTTCATTTTTTCCTTTCACCGTCTTCATCACTCTTTAAAACAGATCTCTTAATCCATGAAGAACAAGTGTCAGAAGTGTCAAGATTTTTAAAAGTCAAGATTTTCATGTAGAGTTATTTCTAATAGCTAGAACAACTCAACTCTTTCCTTTTATCATTCCTAGACACCCAGCATAGGCTGGCATGGTTCTCTGACAGCCATGATGCAATGTATTTAGAGAAAAAAACCAGGGCGACATTCATTCCAAGCAGTCATGGTGACTTGGCTTTGAATGTCAACCAGGTCAGGTACCAGGATAAGCATCAAACCAAGCTTTAAAACCATCTTTCCCCCGTCTTTAAACCTCCAGTGTGATTTGGTATTGGGAAATGGAGTCAGACTGACACCTCTTATTTCTTCGCAGAGATATATAGCCTCAATACTGGCCGAGCAACCTTTCCCACACTGTCTATGAGGTCTGCATTCAGTCCCTTGGCCAGCCTCTCTCCCAAGACTGACAAAAGCTGACTGAAAAGTTGCTTCAGTGATGTGAACAACTTCCTTGCCCGGCCCTCCCCAGCCCTCAGAGTGAAATGCCCAGTTCTTAGGCATGACCTTCAAATCAATGCTCCGGAGGCAAAGGATTCCCAAGACCACTTTTCTTCTTCCCTTTCCAGTCTTTCCTCTGGGGCCCTGAGATGTGTCAGTGTCTCGCAGAGTAAGGGCACTAGGAGCCATGGGCTTTCTTTTCCAGACCACTCCAGTCACCTCATTTAAATTGCTGAGTCTCTTGATTTATTTAGCAAACTTTAATCACCAGATGGATGCACTTTAAAGTAGCTGATTAATAGTGGTATTGATCTAAGACACACAGACAGACTTCAGGGGGTGTGAAAGGTGTCACACCAGAGCTGTCAGACTGTTGTCCCCAGGTCCCCAGCCCCTTCAAAGAATGCTGCCGACAGCACAAAGGCATTACCTACCCAGAAGGCCCCAGCTTTTCTTTGGACTCCACAAATTCTTGTCCCATCTTCATTTTCTCCCATTCTTCCTTACGTGTCTTGATTTTACGTGGGTTTACGTTCCCTCGATTTGGATTATCTTTCTTTTCTTTCTATAATGAAAAGAACAGGCAGGTCTTTGTAGAACATTTTCCAAAGTTCTTCATTAAAATTCTACCCATCTTCATGGATGCATATCTAAGAGATGATCTACCTAGACAACATACAATAACTACAAAACTTACAGAATTACTGGGTTTGGCGTGATCTAGAGGTCATCTAATCCACACCATCCCCTAGGTGAAACATTTGCTCAATCCCACATTCAAATGCCTCCAGCAATGGGAAACCCACTACCTCTTTTCATTCACATTTTTGAAAATCTCTAACTGCTAGAAGTTAGTAAATAGCTATTTATTATTTGCTGAGCCCCAAAGATCAGTAAAGAGAGATGAGATGTAATGAGACCTACGGTTATCTGGGGCATATATAAGGAAATAGTTAAAAAAAAAAAAAAAAAAATCAATGAAGAATTTTTCAGGCTGTGCAGCTGCTCTTGCCCCTGGCACTCTCTTGGGCCTCCCGGCAGCCATGCTTAATAGGAATGAGGTTGCAACTGGTAGGTCACATACATATCAGGAAGACTCTATGGGGAGGAAGAATCTCCAAAACCTACACATATCCCCCCACCCCGGCCCCACCCAACCAGTAGTGAAGGTGTTAAACTGCTCCTGTTGCAAATCAAACACTGCAGAACCTTGTGCTCATCTCTGAGAAATGAGCTGCAAAACTGGCGGGGAAGGGACTAGCCTAGCTTGCATGTCCAGCAGAGTCAGGTGCAAATTGCAAGAGAAATAAATGGTGAATAGAAAAGTCAATTTCTAAAACTCAGCCTGAATATACTCAATTGTTAATAGCGCTGGGGGGAACAAACACATTTTTGGTGTGATTTATACTTTCATCTTGGTTGTGCTTGGTGTGGCCACATTTTTTTAAGAGTTTCACCTGGCATCCAAGCAAGCAGCCACTCAAAATGATTACTTCACATAAGACTGGCTTCCTTTTTATCCCCCCTCCACAATCGTGCCTACTGATGTGGAGAACAGAGGCCCCTCTCCCCTCACCCTATGCTTTCTCTTCTCTTTCATGATATCCTTGGTGTCCTGCAGCATCTTCTCCTTCCAAAGATCAAAGAAGTATGAAGGGTCTGTGTAGAATTTGAGTGCCTCTTTTCCATCATCCCTGGGATAGAAATGAAGACAAGTAGCTGTCAGTAGACAGATGAGCTCCCAACCAAATCCAATATTCCAAACACCTACCAGTTAGCAGTTTTTACACCAAGGAATCAAGAAGTCATTTGAATCGATTGCATATTTCCTCTCCCATACCAGCATTTCAATGCCCCTGAATGGTACCTCTCTACTTATCAGGCTTTTTAAGAACCTTAGCCTTACTTTCAATTCCTGGTAGATAATTTGCATTGTCAGGGCAAGAACAGGTGATAGCAGTAGGGATTCTGATTACTTCTAATGATCTGCATGGCCACAGACATCTCCCTGAGGATATTCGGATATCCTGGTACATCAGAGGGAATTTCTACCACTGGTTCCTCTTTTCCCACCAGTTCCCCAGGACTCTCTAGGACATCAGTAGCTTTCCACCCACTGGAAATCTGTGTATACATGTGGAGGTTCATGTGTATGCATATGTACACATATATACATGAAAAGTGTGTGTGTGTACAGCTGTTATTTCTCTGCACACACAGATAACCACTCCACCTTCTTGCTCCCTTCTAAAATAGCTCAGCATCCACATACACCCCAACCACAAGGGGGCTCCAGTGAAAAAAGACGGCCAGCTGTTGTTAAGACCACAAGGTTTAATCACCAGTCCCTAATTAGTGGCTGTGCCAGTGGGACAGCATAAGTCACTGCGCGTCCTTATAAGGGCTATCTGCCAGACTCAATGGTCGTGGTTGGAATCTTGCACTTTGGCATGGATAAAGCCCTCTCACTATCCAGAAAATATGTGCTTAGGAGTGAACATTTATCTTAACATTATTCTGAACTGAAAAGAACTGGAAAGGCAATTCTGTTCCCTCTCTCCAATCCTATCACAACACAGAAAGCACTTCCAAATCAAACATTAATGATTGAGACAGAAGCTAGCTCTGTTGCCAGGCTGGAGTGCAATGGCGTGATCTTAGTTCACTGCAACCTCCGCCTCCTGGGTTCAAGCGATTCTCATGCCTCAGCCTCCTGAGTAGCTGGAACTACAGGCATGTGCCACCACACCCAGCTAATTTTTGTGTTTTTAGGGGTTTCACCATGTTGGTCAGGATGGTCTAGACCTCTTGACCTTGTGATCTGCCCACCTTGGCCTCCCAAAGTACTGAAATTACAGGCATGAGCCACTGTGCCCAGCCATTTGTTTTCTGAGACAGTCTCACCTGTCACCCAGGCTGAAGCACACTGGCACAATCTCGGCTCACTGCAACCTCCGCCTCCCAGATTCAAGTGATTCTCTTGCCTCAGCCTCCTGAGTAGCTGGAACTACAGGCACGTGCCACCACACCCAGCTAATTTTTGTATTTTTAGTAGCGACAGGGTTTCACCATATTGGTCAGGCTGGTCTCAAACTCCTGACCTTGTGATCTGTCTGCCTCGGCCTCCCAAAGTGGTGGGATTACAGGCATGAGCCACCGTGCCTGGCCACATTAATGATTTCTGTATTAAATCTTCTTCTGAGTTAGATATACACCAGTTATTTCTGTTAGGCCAAGTTCAGGTAATTGAGAGGCCATGCTAATTCTGATACTGTATGTTAAAAAGAAAAATGCCACTAACTGAAGAAAAAAATTCTATTAATATCATTTGTTTATCCAATCCTATCACAAACCCTAAGTCACACTCCCTACAATATTACTAGCTGTACGACCCCTTTCTGCTCCACATCCCCTCTGCCCAAACCCAACTAGACTCAATACAGAGTCAAATCTCTGTCCTGCTATGCTGGTCTCTTTGAAAGCCAAGGGGAAAACATAATTTTACACAGTAAAACGAAGGACAGATGCCATGTACTTTATATCTGTGTGAGAAGGTTCCCTGAATCAGACTGGCGTTCTTGAATTTCACATGGGGATGCGCATGTGCATGTGTGTGCGCATGCGTGCGCGTGCACACACACACACACACTCTCTCTCTACCTTGTAGTATACACGTCCAATAGAAGACATCTGCCTCCAGTTATCTGTAATTACTTTTTACCTGCTCCAAAGATACGTATGGATGTAAGCAAGATAAATATTCGCCTTCTGCCCCTCTTCAGTGGTTTTTTGCAGGATGGCAAAACTACCAAACCACTGCTGGAGAGGGGCTTTAAGTTGTCTATAAGGCTACCTTGTTTTTCAAGTCCAGTCACAGCAGGGTAGGTCCTTTCAGAAGGAAATGTCTAAAGGATGTTCAAAACAAAGTGAACAATGCTCATTTGGAAGAATGCCAATTATTCCTTAAGCTTTGGAAAGACCCCTCTGGGCCCAGAGCAGCCAGTCCAAGAGGCTGGCCCCACTAACACGCCCAAACATCTGGTAATCTAGTGGTTTCCAAGTAAGTGGGAGCCTTGCTAGAATGTTGCCCCTGGGATCCATGCTGTAGGACCGCCTTGTAACAAAGTCCTTTTGGTTCTATAATAACTAAATTCCTTGGATGGAATCCAAGATGGACCTGGCTTATATGAAATTAAACTCTGTAGCATGCAATGTTACAGTAAACTTTCAATATATATTATACTCACTATGCATTTCAGAAACCAAACAATAATAAGTGACAAGTGTCTATGGGGTAAATTTTAGTTTCTGCCACCACAGACAACATTGGGGTAGGCAGTAAGCTTTTAAATACAAGCCTCTGATGTAAACAACCACTTCAGATAAAAAGACAATCTAGTGTTATTAACCATAGGTTGAAAAAGGGAGGAGCTAGCTGACCATTACCTGTAAGGGGTAAGATTGTTGAGAGGGGGAGGAGTATCACAGGTATTGTATGTTTCTAAGACAGGCACTGGGAGAGAGTTTCTGTCAAAAAGTTTCTGATCTTGAATGGCGGAGCTTCTGAAGGCCTTTCGGGTGTTGATTCCTTGTAGTGACACTGAGAGAAGATGGAAGGCATTAGAAAATGGACGACAGGCTATTTGAGCAAACACTGAGTCACACCAGTCGGAGAGGCCTCAGCTGCTGCATTTCTTGGCCGCCGCTGTCTGCAGCCAGGCTTTTTTTTTTTCCCTCCTGCTTGGGGAAGCCCCACAAGGCTGTCAGCAGCCCAGTCATTTCACGACTGAACAAAATGAGGCAACACAAAGGTTTACTATGTGGCTAGATCTAGCAGGCCTCTCCTTAGGAGGAATGAATCTTCCAAGTACTTTTATGGTAGCAGAATACGATTGAGGGAGGGGAAATCTGAGAAAGAAGGAATTAGGGGTATGGGAGAAAGGAGTACATGGGGGTGTGGTAGAGCTAGAAAGGTTCTTCCCACCACTCAGCCTTGTGTCATTTCAAAGCAGAACTCTATAGGTCTCTGTGATTTCTCCCCTCACTTTTTTTTTTTTTATAAATCAGGGAAAAAATTCTACAAAACTGTTCAGCAGAGCCTGCAAATGTTGAGCTTAACTTTCTTACCTTCTTCTTCCTTGGGATCCAGCTGAGTGACTTTAACTTGTAGTCGGTCAACCCTCTCAGCAAGGGAGCTTACTCGAGAGGCAAAGGTATTTGCCTGAGTAAAGAGCTCTCCAAAAATGTCCTCTGCATATTTACCTGGGAAGAGCAAAGAAACAAGTCACTAGTGCATAGAAGTAACATAAATGGTCAGAAAAACTGGCTACTAAAGATCATATTCCCTAACTCCCAAACACACACATATATACATACATACATACACACATACCCTAAGATGGTTTGGGCTATATGCAGATAACTGCTCTTGGAGACAGAGAAATACTCTTCATAGTTTAGGAAATCTGCATATGTTCTATAACTAATAGAGCGTTCTTGACAGACTGTGAACAGTCATGAAACTCAAAACAGGCTGAATAAAACTGAAAGGTCTAATGCAAAAAATTAAGCTTGGAAGAACAGATAATATTTCTACACATTTCCAGCCTGGGCAACATGGTGAAGCCCCATCTCTACTAAAAATACAAAAATTAGGCAGGTGTGGTGGCAGGAGCCTATAATCCCAGCTACTAGGGAGGCTGAGGCAGGAGAATCGCTTGAACCTGGGAGGTGGAGGTTGCAGTGAGTCAAGATCCAGCCACTGCACTCCAGCCTGGGTGACAGGGTAAAACTCAAAAAAAAAAAAAAAAAAAGAAAAAGAAAAGAAAAAAACCCTACACATTTGCCTATAGCCTTTAGCCTCTTGCTGTTCTGTAAAAGCACCTTATAAAATGGTTCTGAAAAACAGACTGGGAGTTCAGAGGACGTTCTAGGTATCTAAAATTAACATGAAAAATAAGAAATTAGTTCCTGAATGGAGCCTTAAAAGTATAGTCAACAACCATGATTAGCTGTGGTATCTTTGAGGGGTCCTAACCTTATCAGAGATGCACAACTTCTAAGAGGTGGAAAGATTACTTTATGTTTTATAACCTATAACTTTCTTTTCTTTTTTCTTTCTATTTTTCTTTTTGGAGACAGAGTCCCTCTGTGGCCCAGGCTGGAGTACAGTGGTGTGATCTTGGCTCACTGCAACCTCTGCCTCCTGGGCTCAAGAGATTCTCACATATCAGCCTCGTGAGTAGCTGGGATTACAGGTGAGCACCACCATGCCAGGCTAATTTTTGTATTTTTAGTAGAGACAGGGATTTGCCAGGTTGCCCAGGCTGGTCTCAAACTCTTGCCTCAAGTGATCCACCCACCTTGGCCTCCCAAAGTGCTGAGATTACAGGTGTTGAGCCACCACACCCGGGCTGTAACCTATAACTTTCAAAGTCTTTTCTCTAGGTTACAATCCTTCAAATCTATATCTCAGGAACAAAGTGAAAGCTGAAACTTCCAAGCCCTCTATGAAAAACAACATACCAGTGGTCTCTTTCCACAATGTCTTGATTTTTAGAAAAAGAAAAGTTCCGTACTTTCAACCCTGGAATGCAGGGAGAATTTGCAGCCAAAGAAACATAACAGCAATTTGACACTACCTCTATATTGTCATTCCAAGCCACAGGCACATTCTTACTAGGAATGAAAAGTGGTGCATACAAATAAATATACCATCTGAGCTGCTTCTTCTTTTTTATTTTTTGGAGACAGTCTTGCTCTATCCCCCAGGACAAAGTACAGTGGCGCACAATCTCAGCTCACTGCAGCCTCCTCCTTCTGGGTTCAACCAATTCTCATGCCTCAGCCTCCTGAGTAGCTGGGATTACAGGTGCTTGCCACCACACCAGGTTCATTTTTGTATTTTTAGTAGAGACAGGGTTTCACCATGTTGGCCAGGCTGGTCTTGAACTCCTGACCTCAGGTGATCCAACTGCCTCAGCCTCCAAAGTGCTGGGATTATAGGTATGAGCCACTGCGCCCGACCCTACCACCTGAGCTTCGTACTTGCAAGGTGAAGGCAGGCATAAGAGACTGTGGACAATCAAATGATAATTTTTTTTTGAGAATTATTTAAAGTAGGCTCAATTTTTAGCTTCAAAACTACATTATGCTTAGTCCATATTTGAGGGGAAAAAAAATAGCCTAAAAGGTCAAAACCATACCTTCAGGTGAACTGCAGTACAACCTGAAGAGTGGGGATAAGACCAATCAACTGCATATTTTGAATTGCTGGTAAATTTAAGTCAATAAGGATTTCTAATCAAGGAAGAAGCAAGTCCTTGCATACTGAATGGTTTGTGACCTAAACAATTATGGGAAGCTCCTGAGCTCAAATAACTCAAATCAGCTGATGAGCGTTTCTATCCTGCAAGTTGAGGATTTTATTTGATCCCTGTTAAAAATATGGCTAATATATTTATTAGCCATACTGTATCATGCTCGTCTAGGTAATGGAAAATTGTGTTTGGAAGGCTAAAACAGAGAAATATGCAACATTATGTGTAGAAAATAAATCAAGCTCAAAAATATCTGTTAAAAATAATAGAAGGTTGGAGCCGGGCGTGGTGGCTCACACCTGTAATCCAAGCACTTTGGAGGCTAAGGCGGGCGAATCACCTGAGGTTGGGAGTTCAAGATCAGCCTGACCAACATGGTGAAACCCTGTCTTTAAAAAATAATAATAATAAATAAAATAAATTAAAAAAATAAAAAATAATAATAGAAGGCTGGGCGTGGTGGCTCATGCCTGTAATCCCATCATTTTGGGAGGCCAAAGTGGGGGGATTACCTAAGGTCAGGAGTTTAAGATCAGCTGGGCCAACACGGTGAAACCCTGTCTCTACTAATAATACAATAACGAGCTGGATGTGACTGCGGGTGCCTGTAACTCCAGCTATTCAGGAGGCTAAGACAGAAGAATTGCTTGAACCTGGGAGGCAGAGGTTACAGTGAGCAAAGACTGAGCCACTGCACGCCAGCCCGGGTAACAGAGGGAGACTCCATCTCCCAAAAAAAAAAAAAAGTTGGCTGTGGTGACATACACCTGTAATCTCAGCTACTCAGGAGGTTGAAACATGAGAATCACTTGAAGTTGGGAGGCAGTGATTGCAGTGAGCCGAGATTGCGCCATTATACTTCAGCCTATCTCAATAATAATAATAATAATAATAATAATAATAAATAAAACAATAAAATAATAAAAGGGCTGGGTGTGGTGGCTCACGCCTGTAATCCCAGCACTTTCGGAGGCCGAGGCAGGCAGATCACAAGGTCTGGAAATCGAGACCATCCTGGTTAACATGGTGAAACCCTGTATCTATTACAAATATAAAAAATTAGCCGGGCATGGTGGTGGGCACCTGTAATCCCAGCTACGTGGGAGGGAGGCTGAGGCAGGAGAATCACTTGAACCCGGGAGGCGGAGGTCGCAGAGAGCCAAGATCACACCACTGCATTCTGGCCTGGACGACAGAGCAAGACTCCATTTCAAAAAAAAAAAAAAAAGAAGAAGAAGAAGAAAAGAAAAATATCTATTAACCATCTAGCTATTCTGGAGGGGGAAAAAAAAAAAACCCAATCACCTTACACCAAGAGAGTCACCAAGAGAGTACCTAGGATTTCCTGCTCCTTAAGTGAAGGGGGTAGTGACAGTGGGAGTAGAGGCTCAGTGTGGCACAGTGATTTTCAAGATAAAATCTTACAAAGAACCTCAATATTTAAAACTGCTAACAATAAAATCTCTATTTTAAGAGGAAGTGAGGTGATGTGAAGGCTTCCTCACTGTCTCAATTCAGGCCCAAAGCAGACTTACAACTATACTATGAGACATGCAAGGAGCAGTTGACTTCAAATCAGAAAATCTGAATCACAGTCTCAGATTTATACTTGTGTACTCATCAGCAAGTCACAATCTCCCAGCCTTAGTTTCCTTATCTGTAAAGTAGGGATATCCACCCATCAAGTTACCTTGAGGATTAAGTGAGCTAAAAATGTGAGTTGTTACAATGAGATTCTTCCTTATACTGCTCAACCACATTACATGACTTAAGATTGTAAATACCTAAGGCCAGGCGCAGTGGCTCACGCCTATAATCCCAATACCTTGGGAGGCTGAGGTGGGTGAATCACTGATGCGCAGGAGTTTGAGACCAGCCAGGCCAACATGGTGAAGCCCCTTCTATACTAAAAATGCAAAAATTAGCTAGGCATGGTGCCGCATGCTTGTAATCCCAGTTACTCGGGAGGCTGATACATGAGAATTGCTTGAGCCCAAGAGGCAAAGGTTGCAGTGAGCCAAGATCGCACCACCGCACTTCAGCCTGAGTAATGGAGCGACACTGTCTCCAAAGAAAAAAAAAAAAACGTAAATTCTGAATACCCTAAGTTTTTGTTGTTAAATGTTTTTATTTTTTAGACATTGTCTTGCTCTGTTGCCCAGGCTGCAGTGCAATGGCATGATCTCCGCTCACTATAACCTCTGCCTTCTGGGTTCAACAGATTCTCCTGCCTCAGTCTCCGGAGTAGCTGGGATTAAAGGCACATGCCACCACGTCTGGCTAATTTTTGTATATTTAGTAGGGAAGAGGTTTTCACCATGTTGGCCAGGCTGGTCTCGAACTGCCAACCTCAAATGATCTGCCTTGGCCTCCTCTGCTGGGATTATAGGCGTGAGCCACTATGCCTAGCCTAAATACCCCGTTTTAAGCTTAGAGAAAAATTTTAGATATAATTCCAATCAGTAATTTGATAGTCTCTATTCTTCAAGTGCTAAAAATTACTCCCAATTTCAGAAAACAATAGTGTGATACTGAACTAGGGAAAACCAAAATGTCTTGCTCAAGAGTTAAATTTCACTCATTCAGATGACCAAGACAGACCCAATATCCATCAGGACATCCATAACAGATAACATATTCTGCAAAAGATTCCAGGAAGCAGTCTTCAATTTTGTTTTTTTCCTTAGTAGAACTCTTCAAATGAAATGTTACACGGAAGAAGAACAGGTAAAACTGATTTTTAAAAATGTGAAGCTGCTCTTATTGAAGTCTGAGTGGGAGTCTTGGAGCTCCCCAGTGGCATGCCCCACCCCCTCACCCACATTACAGTCAGTCAGAAACCCAATATCTAGTTTGATTTTCTAATGACCCAAGTGGGGGTTCCATTCTCCTGGGTGGCCACAATACTGATCCAGAGTGCTGGCTGGCTGGCTGTACCTATATTTCCTAAGATATGGCAACCGAATATGCGAAATGCCAATCTTACTGTTCTGAGAAAAAATCAGAATTCTGGATGTGCTGTCACGGAGCAATCTATGGCTGTGGAATTTTTAGTTTTAGGCTTTATCCATTTCATAATCAGACTTTCACTACTAAATTGAGAAGTTCCACCTAGGTACAATGCACATAAGGCCAAGGTCATGAGTCTGAAGCACATATGAACCCTTCCCTGTACTCCTCTCAGCTATATGAAATCCTAGTCATCTTTCAAGGTCCCATTCAAACGTAACCTCTTCTATGAAGCATTCCTTGACCCTGCCTGTCCCCACCTGTGCTGCCACTACCCACAGAAAGTATTCTTTCCATTCTTACATTCTTTGTGCATCAACAGCATGAAATCGTGGGAAATACACAGACATGAATTATTCGACAAACATTACTAAGCTTCTGCTGGGTGACAGGTACTATACAAGGTAGACACTGGGGTTCAAGGACAAATAACACATGATTTCTACCTTCGACTTTTTTTTTTTCAGTTGCCCAGGCTGGAGTACAGCCACGCTATCTCAGTGCACTGCTGCTTTGACCTCCTGGGCTGAGGCAATCCTCCCACCTCAGCCTTCCAGATAGCTGGAAGTACAGGTACATGTCACCACACCAAGCTAATTTTGTTTATTTTTTGTAGAGGCAGGGTCTCACTATGTTACCTAGGCTGTCTCAAACTCCTGGGCCCAGGTGATCCTCCTGTCTCAACCTCCCATAGTGCTGACATTACGAGCATGAGCCAATGCACCCGGCCAAGAATTTTTTTTTTTTTTTTTTTTTTTTTTGAGATAGAGTCTCACTCTGTTGCCCAGGCTGGAGTGCAGTGGCACGATCTCGGCTCACTGCAACCTCCGCCTCCTGAGTTCAAGTGATTCTCCTGCCTCAGCCTCTTGAGTAGCTGGGATTACGGGTGCATGCCACCACGCCCAGCTAATTTTTGTATTTTTAATAGAGATGGGGTTTCATCATGTTGGTCAGGCTGGTCTCGAACTTCTGACTTTGTGATCTACCCGCCTCGGCCTCCCAAAGTGCTGGGACTACAGGCGTGAGCCACTGTGCGCAGCCCCAAGAATTTTGAATTATGTATAAGAGACATAGGTAATCTGTAATATAATGTGATAGGATAATATAGACATGTAATGGGAGCTCAAAAGTGCGCTCTTAGCCCAACCTGGAAGAGGAGATCCCTGAGCTGGGCTTTCCTACAGGCAGCTAGGCAGCCAAAGATGGCAAGGGCTATTCAGCCAGGCAGGATAGCAAGAGCACTGCATGGAAGTATGAGAGAGCATAGTCTGTCTCAGGAGAATTACTAGTAATTGATAATTCATTCTTTCTTCCCTTTCTTTTTCCTTTAAATTAATTAATTAATTGATTTGAGACAAGGTCCCACTCTGTTGCCCAGGCTGGAGTGCAGTAGTATGATCACAGCTCACAATAGTCTTGAACTCCCAGGCTCAACCAATTCTCCCACCTTAGCCTCCCAACCAGCTGGGACTACAGTTGTGCACCACCACACCTGCATCATTTTTTAATTTTTTGTAGTGATAGGGTCTTGGTATGTTTCCAGGGCTGGTCTCAAACTCCTGAGCATAAGTAATTCTTCTGTCTCAGCTTTCCAGAGTGCTGGAATTATAGGCTTGAGCCACTGTGCTGGGCTCCCTTTTTCCATTTTAAAAGACTGTAAAATGAGGGCTGGGCATGGTGGCTCACACCTGTATACCCAACACTTTGGGAAGCCGAGGTGGGTAGATAACCGGAGGTAGGTCAGGAGTTTGAGACTAGCCTGGCCAACATGGTGAAACCCATCTCTACTAAAAATACAAAAAATTAGCTGGGCATGGTGGCAGGTACCTGTAATCCCAGCTACTCAGGAGGCTGAGGCAGGACAATCACTTCAACCTGGAGGCGAAGGCTGCAGTGAGCCAAGATCGTGCCATTGTACTCCAGCCTAGACAAGAAGAACAAAACTCTTTCAAAAGTAAAAAGATTTTTAAAAGATTATAAAATGGAAGAGATTGTAGAAAATGAGTCTAGAAAGGAAGGCAGGTCTTAGAGGGTCCTGCATGCTAAGCCAAGGAATCTAAATAATTTCATAGAGAGGAAGAGAAGAAATAGTTGAGATGTATACTCTGACTATAAAAACATTTGTTACATTACAAAAGTTAACACAGAATTAATTTTCAAAGCCTCAGAAATTCAGAATTATAAAAGTAAAAAGTGAGATTTAAGTTTTAGGCAGATCACTCTGGCAGGGATAAGAGGACAAATTTAAGGGGGCTGGATCAAAGAAAGAAGGCAGAGGGAGGCTTGGGTAATAGTTTAGGTGAAAGTCAATGAAGTCTGAACCAGGGCAATATTGGCAGAGACAGAGCTGAGAAATTCATAGGAAGTCTGAATTTAAACAGTGACTTTGCCTCTTACTGGCTGTATATCTTTAGGAAAATTACCTTAATTTTTTTTTCTTTTGAGATGGAGTCTTGCTCTGTTGCCCAGGCTGGAGTGCAGTGGCACGATCTTGGCTCACCACAACCCGCCTCCCAGGGAGCTGGGACTACAGGTTTGCGCCACTACGCCCAGCTAATTTTTGTATTTTTGTTTTGTTTTATTTGAGACGGAGTTTCGCTCTTGTTCCGCAGGCTGGAGTGCAATGGCGCGATCTCGGCTCACCACAACCTCCACCTCCTGGGTTCAGGCAATTCTCCTGCCTCAGTGTCCTGAGTAGCTGGGATTACAGGCAGGCGCCACCATGCCCAGCTGATTTTTTGTATTTTTAGTAGAGACGGGGTTTCACCATGTTGATCAGGATGGTCTTGATCTCTTGACCTCGTGATCCACCCGCCTCGGCCTCCCAAAGTGCTGGGATTACAGGCGTGAGCCACCGCGCCCGGCCTAATTTTTGTATTTTTAGTAGAGATGGGGTTTCACCATGTTGGCCATGCTGGTCCTGAACTCCTGACCTCAAGCGATTTACCCCCCTCAGCCTCCAAAAGTGCTGGGATTACAGGCATGAGCCACTGTACCTAGCCAAGTTACCTCATTTTTTTGAGCCTTCTTTGCTTCATCTGAAAAATGAAAATACCACCACCTAATCTCAAAGGATTACTGAGAAGACTAAATGAGTAATCTATGTCAAGATCTTATCCAAACCCGGAATAAAGTAGGCAATCAACAAATGTGGGTTCCCTTCTCACTCTCTCCCCATTCTCTCCCCTTTTTTTGAGACTGTTGTCCAGGCTGGAGTGCAGTGGCGCGATCTCGGCTCACTGCAACCTCTGCCTCCCAGGTTCAAGTGATTCTCCTGCCTCAGCCTCCTGAGTAGCTGGTATTACAGGCACCCATCACCACGCCCGGCTAATTTTTTGTATTTTTAGTAGAGACGGGGTTTCACCATGTTAGCCAGCATGGTCTCGAACTCCTGACCTCGTGATCCACCCACCTCAGCCTCCCAAAGTGCTGGATTATAGGTGTAAGCCACCACACCCGGCTCCTGTTAAGAATTATCTATTTCTGTCTCCCCTTGTAGATAATGAGCTGAGGGCAGAGACCATTTCTTATTATTGCTGTATCCCCTCAGCATCTGGTACATAAAATACATTCAACACATGTTTATCAGATGAATAAAGGGTCAGTTAGCCCCCACAATGTAAGAAAATCTTGTTTCCTTGGGCATAAGGTGACTTTGGCCCTCAGATCAGCTTCCTCAAGATAGGAGTGGTCTGATCACAAGTGCAAGTGTGAGCAATGGCACCCATCAACACCACCCTGGAAAAACAGCTGAGAGCATAACTTCAGTAAGTGAAAATAAGGAACACCATTAACTAGATATTCTTTGTCCTGTGAAGAAGGAACCAGTGTGTGATTGACTTCTACCCATTTGGCCTTCTCAGGAAGAGAGAGAGGCAGAAATTATGCCTTTAAAAAGCAGTGGGGCTCTCTGTAGCCTTCATGTCAGCTGCACTGCTGTTGTGCTACTGTCAATGTTCTTTTGTATAAGACAGGCACTGGCAGGGTTTCATTTCTTCACGATGCCCGATCTAGGTTTTTCAAAGCCCTGGATCAACTGAGATGGTCCCTGAGGTAGGTGAAGGCTTAGGAATCTCAGACTCCATACATCATCTGGTCATACAGTTCTGTCTCCTCAGGCTCCTATTTTAAAGGCTGGGCCTATTGCTATCCAGGGGAATGCAGGCTTTCTTGATATTCCACTGCCTTCACTAAGGGCAGTGATGCGATAGGAGGGGTGAGTGCCTGAAATAATTCACATCAAGATGCCTTTGCTAAGGAAGATCACTAAATGGCATTTTGACGGAGGTGCTTATGGGAGCTGGAGTGGCACTAGACAAATGCAGAGCCAATCCAAGCATCTGCCCTTCCCATATCTCAGCTTCAAGCAAACAAAGTCAACTTGTTTCAGAATGAATCCAAACCACATGCATGTACCCCACCCAAAGCAGTCTCATTCATTCTTGCCAATTAAAAAAATATATATAGTTGAGCTGGCTTTCCTTCAGCTCCAAAACAGTCTGGGCTAACCCCCATCTTCCTCCTAAGGAAGAATGGCTCCAGCTACTATTTGTGTCACGGTATGTTCACACAGCTTGCAAAACTCCCAATACCCCAGAGACTGCAGAAGTAATTTGTACCCTGAACTTGGACCTGGGGGCTTGCAGCACAATTAAATGTGTACCAGGGTGGACAAGTCAGTCAGAATCTCTCCAAAGGCATGTTTGCTTTGCTCCTCTTTGGGAAGAAAAGGGGTGGGGGTGTTGGGTAGATAAAGACTATTGGCACATTTGAGGCTTCAACAAAGTCAAGCTACATCGAACAGCTCATGTAATTACAGGCACATTCCCCGACCCAAGATACTGCTCTGTGAACCTCCCACTTTACACACACAGAATTCTGCTCTGTCATTCCGTCTGCAGTTTTTGCTGCAGCCCTTCCTGCCACCCTTCCCACAGATTTCTGTTGAAGCAGGTGGAGGGGGAGGGGGAGGGAACCTAGAGGGTGGTGGTAGATAAAGAAGGTTGAAGAGAAGAAGCTACACCAAAAGGGAGCCTCTCTTTGGGGACGAGAGGGAGGATACATTTCGCATTACCTAGGGAAGGCAGATGGGGGAGAAACAGGAACGCAGGAGGAGAAGGAAACTAAATAAAGAGCACCAACGACCCCTGAGGGCAAAGCACAGGCTCTCCGAGGCACTCACTCAGGCTGCCCAGCTGTCGGATGACATTTGCCAGGGTGATGTTGGTCACGCATTCCAGCTCGCTTCTAACGCTAGGCAACGTCTGACGGCACAGGTGCCTTGGCTCGATGTTCCTCGTTACTAACGGCATGGTGGACCTGCTTCAGGCAATGTTCTGAATGATGAAAAACAACCTAAAAAAGAAATAACAGGAAAGTATTACTCAACCACAAATTCCAGGCACACTAGGGCTGTGAGAATCTTTTTTTTTTTTTTTTTTTTCCTCTCCTCCAACAAAAAAAAATTTCTTAAAAAAAAAAAAAAAAAACAACCTTCACTCCCCCTATCTTTCTTTTTCTTTCATTTTTAAGTCCTCCCTCCTCTGCCCTTTTTAAGGTTTGCTATTAGAAGATCCGCTATGTAAGTTTAGAAATTCTGGACTGATGACTGCTGCCTGAGGTACATAGGCAGCACAGAAACCTTAAAGTGCCAACTGCTGCTCCAACCAACAAGAGTCCCCAGAGGCAAGGAGGCACGGTTAGAAAACAGCCCATTCAGCAGGCACTGGATGGTACAGATCCTATCCTTGGGGTGTTCATAACCAGCACAGATCAGATTCTGGGCCACCAATTATAAAGATCAAAAAAGAGCACTGTCATCTGATAATCTCCACAATGAAATCAAGCTGCCAATAGTGATTGATATACATCAGGATATAACTTTTCCAGTTCTTCCTTGGTGGATGGCTGTTCATGTATGACTAATACTAATGCCAGTATTAAGTTTAATTTGTAAATTGACAGAATGAGAGAATATAAAGTAAAAATTTTACACGTTCAATATGTCAAACATGATGCTGAGTAAACTGTGCTATAAGATTCCCTGGTGCTTTCTCTTCTACCCAACAGCTCCCTTTCTCACTTCCATCTGGTTCAACACACCTGAACCAAAAGGCTCTAGAGACAGCAGGAAATGTCTGGAGCAGATCCGGAAACCTTCCAGTTACTGTTTCTTATCCGGTAGGCTGAGCCCCTTTCCCTAGGAAATCCCCCATTACTTCAGGTTCATGCTGAGCTATTTGTTTTAGATTTAGATTACCAAATTCCTAGTTTTACAAGGATAGGAAAGGGTTTTAATTTCCACAAAATGGATGTGACTATAGTCAAGGCACGCTGGACTGGTCCTCTTCTCCACATCTTGTAAAACTAAAGAAATCAAAAACAGCCTAATGGTTTCATGCTAGGGAAAATGACAAATTCACTTTAAATGAAAAGGTAAAGCATAAAGTTAACATATCTAAATCCTCAATTTCTCTTCTTATTTTTTATTCTTTTTTGAGACAGGGTCTCATTCTCTTACCCAGGCTGGAGTGCAGTGGTGCAACTCAGCTCACTGCAACCTCCACCTCCTGGGCTAAAGCCAGCCTCCCACCTCAGCCTCCCAAGTAGTTGGGACCACAGGCATGTACCACCACGCCCAGCTAATTTTTGTATTTTTTGTAGAGATGGGGTTTTGCCATGTAGCCCAGACTGGTCTTGAACTTCTGACCTCAGCCTCCCGAAGTGCTGGGACTATATGCATAAGCCACTGCGCCCAGCCTTTTTGTTTTTTTGAGATGGGGCCTTGCTCTGTCATCCACTATGGAGTGCAATGGTGCGATCACAGCTCACTATAGCTTTGACCACCTGATTCAAATGATCCTCCCACCTTAGCCTTCTGAGTAGCTGGGCTAAGTCCCCAATATTATAAACTCCTTTTTTTTTTAAAAAAAAAAAAAAAGGCAAAACAGGTTTACTTACATCAAATCTTAAAACACCAGCTCATCACCAAAAAGTTGACTATGAATACAAAATGCTTAAACCAAACTAAACATTACAGACATATTGTCTGACCAAAAGAGAAAAAAAAAAAAAAAGCCTTTCAGGCTCAAACGGGGAGTAGAACCCTTTGGAACAGACTGCTCCTTGTTATGGACATTCTGATCTGCTACAAGTAAAAATAAAACAGGAAGCCAGCAGCTTGGGGAACAAGATTTCCTGTCACCAACAGCAACAGCCCAAGAACCAAGAGAATCAGCTGTTTGCTTATAACTTTGAACCTCCCTTTAATAGTCACTGTGTGGCAGCTGTGCCTATCTTTGGGGTGCAGAGGTGTTTCCTGAATACTTGTCTACTGTCTCAGGAAATGATTTCCATTCCAATCCTCTGCTAAATTCCCCCTTTAACCCCAAGGGTTTTCTAGCCCAAATCCTGAACTTCCCAATTTAACTCTTTCCCTCTTTTATTTAATGTAAGGGGTATCAGGTACTAAGATGCAATCTTCAGTAATACATGGTAAAAAGAGAGTTTAGAACAGGAAAGGTGGGAGGAGGTTCCAAATGAAACCACCTTGCAGGGCTCTGAACACCATCTTCTAGGTGTCCTTAGATTCCCAAATTTCAAACTTTCAAGGTCAACCAGAAATTTGGTGTATGGCCAGGAACGATTGAAAACAGCCACTGTGGCTCTTCCGCTGGTAATCATTTCAGTACTCACTCCAGCTTCTCAGAGGAGCTAAAAGAACCAGACTGCCTTGAAATTCTGCGCTGAATGTGACCACTGATGGCATTCTGGACTTTCTCTCTGGATATCTAATAGAAACTAGATTGCAGATGGCTATATAAATTTCAGATTGAGTGTGGGGGGCAAATTCTAACACCTTGGCACTTGGTACCTTGGAAAAGCAGAACAAATGGAATTAACTCTATGTTATCTGGTTGGGGTTTACCTGGAACCAAGTTTTCAAAAGCAAATGGTTAGAAAACAGCCCATTCAGCAGGCACTGGACGGTATAGATCCCACCCTATCCTTCTTCTTGTCAAAAAGGCCAGTTCCCACAATCAGTGGGAGACTACTCAAGAAATAACAATATGTCAGTATATACTAGGACAAAACAATTAGAAAAGTTTATCTGCTATTGTTTGAAGTGATTGTTTCAAAGCCACCAAAGAGGGACAAGATTCCTTGTTATGTGAAATTACATGTACCATTGCTCATTTTTCTTTTGGATAATCAAGGATTGGTATGCACAAGAAGTATGAAATTATTCATGATCTGAACCGCAACAGTAACTTGACCAAGAAGAAAAAATCTTACATTCAGAAAATGATTAACTTAGAATTGGGCAAAAGGATTTCCAGGCTTTCTGTCTCACACCTCAAGTTGTAGAAAATGTATGGGCTTTACGGAGTCAAGACATTCTTAGGTTAGTACCCTGACTAGTACACCTTACTAACTGATCTGTGTGATCTTGGGGGCAATTTTCCTAGAGATATTAAATAATATATATAAAATAAAATACCCACTACAGGGTTTAAAGAAAAAAAAAAAAAGGCAATTATTTGTAGTTCCACAGTCCCTAGGCAAATCCTCCTGTAGAATAAATCCTATTTGTTGATAAACATTTTATCTTATTATTTATTTTAAGAAACAGGGTCTCACTCTGTCATCTGGGCCTCACTCTGTTGCCCAGGTTGGAGTGCAGTGGCACGAACATAGCTCACTGCAACCTCAAACTCCTGAGCTCAAGTGATGCTCCCCCCTCAGCCTCCCAAGTAGCTAGGACTACAGCCACATGCTACCATAACTGACTAATTTATTATTTTTTAGAGAAATGGGGCCTTGGAGGTTGCAGTGAGCCAAGATCGTGCCACTGCACTACAGCCTGGGTGACAGAGACTCCTCTTTAAAAAAGAAAAAGGAAAGAAAAAGAAATGAGGCCTTGCTATGCTGTCCAGGCTAGTCTCTAACTCTTGGCCTCAAGCCATCTCCCCACCTTGGCCTCCCAAAGTGCTGGGATTATAGGTGTAAGCCACCGTACCCGGCCCCTCATTGATAAATATTTAAAAATACTTTTAACCATAGACATATTATGTGGTGGAATGAAATATTTACATAAAAAAATTTAAAGACAAAACTAGCTTTGCAAGGTATTTTTCCTGGCGGCTGCTTCCAGCTGTGATCCTGGACCTCCTAAAGAACATATACTATCTCTCTTCCAGTCTTTCATAACTAGATTCCTCAACTGAACCACAGAACAAAAAAGATGATTACAGTGACAGTTTTCTCAATTCCCCTCAAAACTGTATGTAACTAGCGCCATTCTACGCACACTGGAGAAAAGTTAATATATTACATACGATGAATGCCTAATGACATTAAGATTTAATTGTCTCATGGAACTCCAGTTGAGAAAGGCTTCTCTATGATCAGCAGCACTTTACTGGTATAGAGCACTGGGTGTTGGGGAACCACTGAATTACGGAAGTAGATCAGGGCTACATTTGCATTTTAGACAAATCATTCTACATAAGCACAGAAGATCAATTGGGAAACTTTACCAGCTGAGGAGAAAGTAGAAATGGAAAGGCTCACCACATCACAGCTAGCCAACAGGAGTGGAGAAACTAGATGGACTGCAATTGCAGGGGCGAGTCTAGCCCTTCAGCCCCACCTACTGCTCTCTTTAGTTTTATACAGTTATATTCACAAAGTGATAAAATGTATGTTTCTTTATTAAAAGTGTCAGAATGCTAACGCCAATGAAGGAAACACAGAGAAAGTGAAGAAAACCAATGAAGTGGTGGTTCTTGGTCAAAAAGGGACATTCTGGATACATGAAAGAGTGGAATGCCCTGTCTTTATGGAATCAGTGAAGGTCTTTTTCAGACATCTTTTACTTTGATTAGGGAAATTATATACTATAGTGATATCTGCTAATTTGGGGATTTGAGAAGGTCTTACCTTGGGAGATGTTACATAGAAGAGGAATTAAATTAGAACTGCTGAGAATATAAAAGTTACAGGGAAGTAGATTTCAATTTATCTAGGTCATTTTAATTAGAATTGTCCTATAGTAGAATGGGTTATCTTTAGTTAAGGTTATGAGTTCTCTAGCCCCATCCTCTGGATGACCAGCTATCAGGCATATTGCGGAAGAAATTTCTAGCATTTAAGAAGGTGCTGGAAGGTCAGACTAAATCAAAGATGTTACAATTTTTATTCTGGGCTTTAGTGTCCTCATCTACAAAATAAACAGACTAAGCTAAATAATCTATTAGAAGCTTCTCAGCTCTAAAATTTCTAGATTTGTTTCTACCCAAACTGCCATAATCTCCTCACTCAGCCAACATCCACTTGCATTCTGAACACACAATCAGAAGCACATTTAGGGACCGTAGAGGGGGTGGATTATGGTCATGAATCAAGCTCCTTCTCCAGGTCTACATTTGTCTAGTTAGTAGGACCTATGAGATTCAGAATGGCCCAAAGGAAGTTCCAGACAAAGCCCTGAGGTTATTTACACCGAAGAGGCTCCCAGACTGATCAGGGAGTTAGCTACCCAAAAAATTCCAAAGGAAAATATTGTCTTTTGGACCAGTTTCAGACATCCAGGCCAGACTCATAAGACTGCCAGGCCTTCCTAGCCGTGGCCCGGCAGTATACTGACCAGTTTGGACTGTTAGTGCCATGATAGTATTCACACTTTGAAATGGAAACTGGAGGCCGGGTACGGTGGCTCACGCCTGTAATCCCAGCACTTTGGGAGGCCACGGCGGGCAGATCATGAGGTCAAGAGATCGAGACCATCCTGGCCAACACGTTGAAACCCTGTCTCTACTAAAAATACAAAAAAATTAGCTGGGCGTCGTGGCACACGCCTGTGGTCCTAGCTTCTCGGGAGGCTGAGGCGGAAGAATCGCTTGAACCCAGGAGGTGGAGGCTGCAGTGAGCCGAGATTGCGTCATTGCACTCCAGCCTGGTGACAGAGCAAGACTCCGTCTCAAAAAAAAAAAAAAAAAGAAATGGAAGCTGGATGAGGCCCTTTAAGGTCCCCTCAAACAGTGAGATTGTTCAAGTCTGTATATTTGAAGTTACCATGGAGTATTTTTACGTATCACATCTGGTCAGTATAAAGTTAAAAACAGACTCTGGGGCCAGGGACAATGGCTCACACCTGTAATCCCAACACTTTGGGAGCTGAGGCTGGAAGTTTGCTTGAGCTCAGAAGTTGAAGACCAGCCTGGGCAACAAAGTGAGACCCTGTCTCTGCAAAAAAATTTAAAAATTAGCTGGGTATGTGCTGGTGTATGCCTATAGGCTCAGCTACTAGGGAAGCTGAGGTGAAAGGATCACTTGAACCCAGAAGGTTGAGGCTGCAGTGAGCTGTGATTGTGCCACTGTGCTCCAGTTTGGGCAACAGGGACTCCAATATCTACCCTACTTTCTGAACTCTCATGATTCTGCTCCCAACAGCCTGGGGTAGGGTGGGGTGGGGTGGGGTGGGGTGGGGTGAGGTGGGAGTTGGAGAGTGGAAGAAAATACAAAGGGAGGGATATCTGTGAGAGAAGGGAGGATGCACTCATCTGTGCCCTACACTCTGAATTCCATACCAGGAGAGAAGACAGATGACTGCTCATTCTGGCTATGTTTATTACTAGCTGTTCATGACAAATAAACAATGCTGCATTTTGAGCCAAGGTCACTGATAACACCTGCAGATTTCTATGGTCACATCCAAAAAGCAAGCATATTTGAGCTATAGCAATAACCATCACAACAGAAATGCTTCTCAAGGCAGTTCCTCTTTGAAAGATACCCCCAAAATGCTGATCAGCAGTAGCAGGGGATGGAACACGTGGGGATGTTGCATGTGTGGCAATTAGGACTTCTGCTTTCACTTCAGCGTTTCCCACTGTTCTATAGTTAACAGCACTTTGGATGGGGACATATGAGTAGAGGTTTACTTTGTGGTTTCCTCTTTCAAGAGATACATTTCTTTATGTTAAAGACTATGGCTGGGTGTGGTGGCTCACACCTGTAATCCTAATACTTTGGGAGGTTGAGACAGGAGGACTGCTTGAGCCCAGGAATTTGAAACCAGCCTGGGAAACATAGCCAGACCTCATCTCTACTAAAAAAGATTAGCTGCGTGTGGTGGCACGAAGCTGTAGTCCCAGCTACTCAGGGGACTGAGGCAGGAGGATTGCTCGAGCCTTGGAGGTTGCAGAGAGCTATGTTCACGCCACTGCACTCCAGCGTGAATGACAGCAAGACTCAAAAAGTCTTCTTTGTCTCAAAAAGAAGAAGAAGAAAAAAAGGATGCATTTCACCAGGTTCAAGACTTTCAGCTGTTAAGTCGAATAGTCATTTGACTTCAAAATGATAGACAATACATGGTCTTACTGTAAGTTAAGTCTGTATATTAAAATGTTTAAGGTATGAATTTACTGTTGCATATAGCAGTCCTCATTACCATGCAGCAACTACAAGGAAGAATGCTTCATTATAGGCTTAGGCACCCACCCACTTCCTGTTGAAATACAGGGTGGGGCTGAACTAACAAATATAACCACGCTCTCTCCAAGCACAAGGTCACTAAAACAATGTCCAAAGGAGTTAGTAGGACAGAAGTGGAACTCCTGCGGTAGACACAAAGTATTTGACTGGGAAAACTGAGAAAAAGAGCTTACTTGTGATATAAAAGCAGGAGATATTTCCAATTTCATAAAGGAATGACACACCAATTCTGTGCCTACATCCAATCAATGTAGGGATCTTTCTTGTCTTGATATGGCTTTAAGACAGTAGCTGAGGAGAAAGAACTTCTAAAATCCAGTATCTTACTCCTTGAGCACAAGGTACATCCATGAAGGACCATTCACACCTGGTAATTCCATAACTTTTTATTATCTTTGGGGGCAACAGAACATTTTGTTCTTACCTTTTTACACTTCAGGGTCTAATCATAGTTTTGTTCTTAAAACTAAAATTGGGGGAATCTCTTTAACCTTCAAAATTGGTTTCTTCTAGTATCAACTTTTTCATAGAAAACTGTCTTCTAAATGGCCAAAATTAGACTCTCCTTTTAGTAGGATCCATCTGGTTATCCAAAAGAAAATACATTTAAATTGAGTTGGAAACCTGGATTGTAGCTCTTAGTCTAATGATGACTGGCAATCCGGGATAAAATTTCAATTCATCCCTCTAGTCCAGCTGTAAACTACACTAAAAAATGCTTGAAAGATCCTATATAAAACTGATTTTGCAGGCAAAGTATTCTTAACTCTGATGAAAAGATTTACCCGCATAAAGTATTTCTTGTATCTCCATCTTGGCCCAATTCTCTGTTATGGATCCACCTATTTACATGGGATCTACAATGTGGTCACTGATCACTTTCAGTTACAAAGTTCATTTTACTTTCTCAGTCAAATGCCAATTTCTAGCAAAACCCATATTCTCAAAATTGTATGGTTTGAAATACTTCAAACTACCTATCTAAATGGGCTTTTACTGAGATTGGATAAATATAGATTATGAATAATTATACTCATAAATGGAGAAATCTTACCCTTTACCCCTATAAGATACTCGATTTCTTTCAGCCATTGTGATCAACTGAACATTAAATTTACACAGGAGTTTAACATGAAAAACAACCAAGCTGCTCTGAAAAAATAAACACCCACACACAAAACAAAAAAAAGTATAGTATCAAACCTCAACAAATCAGTTCACTAGATTACTAGAAATATGTCAATAACTCACACAAGCCCCAATAAAATACTGTTCACATTCAAACACTTCTTTTTACATTTATAGCTAATGACAAAAGAGAGTGCTTTACAGTTGGTGGTACCCAGAAATTTGAGATAAGAGAATAGATACAAAAATGCATTCCTCTCCAAGTACTTGGAAGAACCCAAACCTGGGCACATATTCTCCCAAACAAACAGCCAAAAGTCCAATACACAGCTGGTTTTTACATAAGGTTTTTCTAACCCCATTTTACTATCATACTCTGGGATGGGGAAGATGGAGCTTGACTGTAACCTTTCAATCCTGGCTCTTGCAAGTAGCATTGAGTACTGTAGGCTAAACTTCCTTTGTACAAGGTACTAGAGTACCCACTGGTGGATTAGTTACAGTGACAGGTTTAAAAATGGAAGAGGAAGGAGACAATAAGAGCTGAATTGCCCATCAGGCAGTAAGTCTCAATTCATCTGGCTAGCTGTCTAACCATTTGTTTTAATTTTTATGATGCCTTACTTCTTATTGCAAGCTTCTCTCTGCAGTAACTGCATCCTCTCTGGGATGGAAAGACCAAGAAAGAAGCCAACTTTACACAACTGAAAAAGGCCAGGGAAAAGAAGGCTGCAGAGCAACAACAAAAAGAAAATTCAGCAAAATGTTTTGCTGACACTTCAGGGCAATACACAAACACACCGTGTGGTCATGGAGAAGGCAGAAGCCACAGTCCTGAGATGTGACTATTAATACACCAACTTAAGTGAGAAGAGAGACCAGGCAATCACAACTGCATGTGAGACAGGGAATGGAATTATGGAGCAAACTGCCATGTAATTCCGTATGAACTATCCAATAGCCAGTTTTAACTAGAATTCCCGAAAAAGTATCACACATACATCTGTCAGTAATGGCCAAGCCACCTGCAACTGACTAAAAGTCGCAGCAAAGGGCAGCTGTACCTTTACTTTCTCTCACAAGGTCTAGTCAGCACTCAAAGCATGAGACTTACAAGCAAAAGTCCTTGAGCAGTGGGAAAAATAAGTATCTGTTCTTTCCTTTCGAACCTCAGTTTACTTTGAAGTTGCCAAAGCCTAAAAATCTGGTAAGCAGTGGGCAGGGCAAGAGCATGAACATTAAGAGACATAGGTGTGGGCTTCACTTTACCATTGCCACATTTTAGCTCTGGAACCTTAGCAAGCAGTCTGATCTCTCAGTCTATTTCCTAGCGTGTTAAATTATTATGACCCCTAGTTTGTAAAGCCATTGTGAAAAAAATGAAATAGTGCGTGTATAAAATGTTTAGCCCAGTGCCTGGCACAAAATAATTAAAATAACAGTAGGAATAATAGTAGTTTAATGGTAGTGGTGGTGGTGGTAGTAGTAGCAGAATGATTAACATCTACCTAGCACTTGCACTGTTCTAAATGTTCTATATATGGTTCTTTTAACCATTTTACAATACTGTCTTAATAAGCTGCAGGTTGTATTAATGGTTAACTACTAATTATAGCACTCTTATCAATCACTGAATATTTATCAAGAAGACACTAAAAGATACAAGGAAGTATAAAATCTCTTTCTTGACTCCAGGAGCTTATAATTTAGTTGAGGAGACAGATAAAACCACAGTTAAGTAACAATATAGCAAATAAATAGTAGTTCAATTATCAAATGAATGATGTACTCAACGATGACAATAGAAAGGATGAAAAGATCACTGTGAACTGAAGGGACTGAACAGACTCTCTGGAACCTTAAAGATCTAAACTGGGGCTGGGTGCAGTGGTTTATGCCTGTAATCCCAGCACTTTGGAAGGCCAAATTGGAGGATTGCTTGAGTCCAGGAGTTCGAGATTAGCCGAGGTGACATGATAAGACCCTGTCTCTACAAAAAAATTTAAGAATCAGCCAGGTGTGGTGGTACACACCTGTAGTCCCATCTGCTTGAGAAGCTGAGGCAGGAGAATTACTTTAATCCAGGAGGTTGAAGCTGCAATAAGCCAATATCTGCACCACTGCACTGCAGCCTTTGAGACACAGTGAGACTGTCTCAAAAAAACAAACAAAGACCCCAAACCCAAGATCTGAACTGGGTAGAAGTGAATGTGAAAAACAGAGGGGAAGGTTTTTCAAGGAGAGCTAATATGATAAACAGAAGTCCTGAGCTTTACCACAGTATTTATGGAAAATTCACAATTCCAGTGGATTTCTACCCTATTTCATCAAATCTAAGATGCCACTTATTTTTAGAGGCATTATAATTCAAGAGATGTTAAAATGGAGTGGGTATGGTGGCTCATGCCTGTAATCCAAGCACTTTGGGAGGCAAGGCGAGTGAATCACTTGAACTCAGGCTTTTGAGATCAGTCTGGGCAATGTGGAGAAATCCCATCTCTACAAAAAATACAAAAATTAGCTGAATGTGGTGATGCACACCTGTAGTCCCAGCTACTCAGGAGGCTGATATGGAAGGATCGTTTTAGCCCAGGAGATCAAAGCTGCAGTGAGCAGTGATTGCACCACTGCACTCTAGCCTGGGTGTCGAGAGAGCGATGTTAAAATGTGAGGAAAAAAATGTACACCTCAGAGTCAATAAAATATAAACATATTATTCTAGAGACAAGGTCTCACCATGTTACCTGGCTGAAATTTAGTGGCCCTTCATAGGCACAATCATAATGCACTGAAGCCATGAACTTCTGAGCTCAAAAAATCCTCCAGCCTCAGAAGGTGGACAGGGTGGTCTTTAAAAAAAATCTCTCTAACCGGCCGGGTGTGGTGGCTCATGCCTGTAATTCCAGCACTTTGGGAGGCCAAGGTAGATTACAAGGTCAAGAGATTGAGACATCCTGGCAAAATGGTGAAACCTTGTCTCTACTAAAAAATACAAAAATTAGCCGGGTGTGGTGGCGCACACCTGTAGTCCCAGCTACTCGGGAGGCTGAGGCAGAAGAATCACTTGAACCTGGGAGGCGGAGGTTGCAGTGAGCAGAGATCATGCCACTGCACTGCAATTTGGCAATAGAGCG
Organism: Sapajus apella; assembly: GCF_009761245.1. Lineage (NCBI taxonomy): Eukaryota > Metazoa > Chordata > Mammalia > Primates > Cebidae > Sapajus > Sapajus apella. The sequence continues at coordinate 20,429,281 of NW_022436983.1, forward strand.
AGACTGTCTCAAAAAAAAAGAAAAAATCTCTCTAACCCTAAAATGCATTCTACAACTCGGACTTACAAGAGAATACAGTTATGTACTACATAACAATGTTTCAGTCAATAATGGACCATGATGGAGATCATAACCCTCTTTTTTTTTTTTTGATATGGGGTTCTCACTCTGTCACCCAGGCTGGAGTGAAGTGGCGTGATCTCAGCTCACTGCAACCTCCCCTTCCTGAGCTCCAGCTATCCTCTCACCTTAGTCTCCTGAGTAGCTGGGACCACAGGCACGTGCCACCACGCCCAGCTAATTTTTTGTATTTTTGGTATAGATGAGGTTTCGCCATGTCAGCCAGGCAGGTCTCGAACTCCTGAGCTCAAGTGATCTGCCCACCTCAGCCTCCCAAAATGCTAGGATTACAGGAGTGAGCCACCCCCCCCAGCCCCTTTTCTATGTTTATGTATGTCTGGATGTACAAATACATACTGTCTGGGAGTGGTGGCTCATGACTGTAATCCCAGCACTTTGGGAGGCCAAGGTGGGAGGATCCCTTGAGCTCAGGAGATTGAGACGAGCCTGGGCAAAATGACAAGGCCTTGTCTCTATAAACAATGAAAAACTCAGCTGAGTTCAGTGGTGTGCACTTGTAGTCCCAGCTCCTCAGGAGGCTGAGGCAAGAGGATCCCTTAAGCCCAGGAGTTCAAGCCATAACTGAGTGTTCCATTGCACTTCAGCCTGGGCAACAAAGTGAGACTTCAGCTCTAAAACAAAAAATAGTAAATAAAATAAATAAACAATCAATATAACCAGCCTGGGCAACATAGGAAGACCCTATCTTTACAAAAAAATTTTAAAATATGCTGGATCCCATAAATATATACAACTACTATGTACTTACAAAAGTTAAAAATTAAAAATAAAAATAGGCCAGGCATGGTGGCTCATGCCTACAATCCCAGCACTCTGGGAGGCTGAGATGGGCAGACTGCTTGAGCCCAGGAGTTTGAGACCAGCCTGGGTAACATGGAGAAACCTCGTCTCTACTGAAAAAAAAAACAGAAAAAATTAGCCAGAGGGCGGGGTGCAATGGCTCACACCTGTAATCCCAGCACTTTGGGAGGCCAAGACGGGCAGACCATGATTCAGGAGTTTGAGACCAGCCTGACCAACATGATGAAACCCTGTCTCTACTAAAAATACAAAAATCAGGTGAGTGTGATAGCATGTGCCTGTAAATCCCAGCTACTCAGGAGGCTGAGGCAGGAGAATCGCTTGAACCTGGGAGGTGGAAATTGCAGTGAGCCGAGATTGCGCCTCTGCACTCCAGCCTGGGTGACAGAGCAAGACTCTGTCTCAAAACAAAACAAAACAAAACAAAACAAAACAAAACAAAACAAAACAATAGCCAGGCATGGTGCTGAGAGCCTGTAGTTCCAGCTACTCTAGAGGCTGAGGTGGGAGGATTGCCTGAGCCCAGAAAGTCGAGCCTGCAGGGAGCTATGATTGGGTCACTGAACTCCAGCCTGGGCAATAGAGTAGGACCCTGTCTCTATACAAATAAATAAGTAAATAAAAAATTAGCCAGGTGTGATAGCATGCACCTGTGGTCCCAGCTACTTGGGAAGCTGAGGTAAAAGGATCAATTGAGCCCAGGAGTGAGAATCCAGTCTGGGCACAACACAGCAAGACACTTGCTCTTTTAAAAAGAAGAAGAAGAAAAAAGAAAGGCCAGGCACAGTGGCTCACATCTGTAATCCCAACACTTTGGGAGGCTGAGGTGGGCAAATCACCTGAGGTCAGGAGTTGGAGACCAGCCTGACCAAGAAGGTGAAACCCCATCTCTAATAAAACACAAAAACTAGCCGGGCATGGTGGCGGGCACCTATGATCCCAGCTACTCGGGAGGCCAAGGCAGGAGAATGGCTTGAACCCAGGAGGCGGAGGTTGCAGTGAGTCGAGACCATGCCATTGCACTCCATCTTGGGCAACAAAAGTGAAACTCCATCTCAAAAAATAAATACATATTCCTTCAATGCCAAAAGCAGAGAATAAGATAAGAAAAATTAAAAATCAATCAATCAATCAATCAATCAATCAGTATAGCTCGGTAAACCCAGAAGGATATTCAGACAAAGAAAGCAAGGATTCCTTGAGTCACTAGCTATATGACCTTAGGGTAGTCCATCCCTCCGAGCATCATCCGAAAAATGGGGAAAATACAAACCACTAATACTACAGTTGTTATTTTTTTGAGACAGGGTCTGGCTCAGTCACCCAGGCTGGAGTGCAGTGATATGAGTGTGGCTCATGCAGCCTCAAGTCTCCTGGGCTCAAGCAATCCTCCCACCTCAGCCTCCAAAGTAGCTGGGGTTAGAAGCATGCAGCACCATGCCCAGCTAATGTTTCAGTTTTTGTAGGAACAGGGTCTTGCTATGTTGCCCTGGCCGGTTTCAAACTCCTGGGCTCAAGTGATCTTCCCACCTCAGCCTCCCAAAGTTGCTGGGATTACAGGCATAAACCACCATGGCCAACCTAGGATAGTTCCAAGGATAAGATGTAATAACATATGTAAGCATTCCAGAGGGTTACCCAGCATCCAGTAGGTACTCAGTAACTGAGGGCTCTCATTATTATTAACTCGAAGGAATGATGAGTTTATATGGACCTCCCTCCTAGTAATGGAATAATCTAAAGAGAGCAGGTCAAATTAAGCAACAATGAGCATTACCTAAAGGTGTTCCTAAATGGTCCTCTTTTATTTGGTTTCAGTGGAGGCCAAGGAGGTGGACCTCTTGCCTTCTGAGACAGGCTCTTCAGGAATATGGAGACAAATACTGAAAAAGATGGATGGCCTCTGCTTACATTATAACAATTTTAAGGATTACAACAAAGGGCATCAGTCTTCCAAATCACAGTCAAGGGTCAATCCAATATTTTCACTTTACTTTGAAGGCAAAACATTCTCCAAGAGACTATTATCTAGATTGTGGTATTTCTATATAAAAACACACAAACAATCCTTTTATCTTAAAAGCCTGGGGTGAATGTCACCACTTCTAAGACTCCTTCCCTGACTCTTCTAGTCTGAAGTCATTTTCCTCTCTCCAAGTGCCAATGAGGTATGCTGAACCTCTCTTATAGCAGTCACTACATTCTATTTTATAGCACAGATTTTTGGGGTATACAACTCTTTGAATACAGGAATTGAAAAACAAAATATCTTTAAACCTAACAGAAAGTAGTAGTAGCAACAGCCACTATCTGGAGACAAAGTAGGATTCTTAAAATTTCTTTTCATCCTACAGTGTCTGTTCAATAAATACTTGTTAAATTCCTGAAATGTGCCAGATATTTATTCACACCTTCTTGAATATTTCTAATCCTCCAAACAAATTTCCAAGTTAAGTAGTATATTTTCATTTTACAGATGAGAAAACCAAAACCCAGAGTGATTCATAACTTTATGAAAGTCACACAGACAGCTTTCAAACCCAGGTCCAACTGTGTCTGAAGTTCATGTTCTTTCCATCACACCACACTAACTCTCCACAAAACACTCAAACTAAGAAGTTAGTTAGACAAATATGCCCAAACTTCTTATCTTTATATAGAAGTCCCACCAAAAGACTAGTTTCTTTCTCATGGAAAAAAGACTGCATGCTAACACATGAAAGTCTTCCTATTTACCCTAAAACTGAAATGGTGTTAATGAGTGTAACACACTGCTTTCTCCCTCTCTGCATCCAATTTTAGCCAGATGCTCTGAGGCTTCACATCTTTCCTTTAAACAACATAAACACAGGCTTATTTAAAGTGCCAGCCTCAGATAACATGTTCAGATGCTACTGCTTTTCAAACAAACTCCTGTTTTCAAACAGCTAGGCATTAGGGGTTCCGTCACTTCTGACAGGTTACTTTTATCTACAGGGTCCCTGAGAATCACTTTAAGTTTCATTTTGTGTTCAGCTCATCAAATCTTCTCATCAGGGATTTTTTTTTTTAAGCACTTGATCTTTCATCTTCTTTTACAATGAACCAAAACACACTCCTATAGGTAATTCCTAATTTGTATATTTTAATATAATATTCTTCTGACCCTTTTTTCTAAAAAGCACAGTTGTTTTTCCTATTTAGCCCAATTTAAGATAATTATATCGTAAGTGAAATTTCTCCCATCTTTCTGTATATAGGGAATACTGAAAAGTAAGTCTTTTTTAATTATTAAATGTAAATAGCTCATTAAATATAATCCAATTACTTTAATTTTAAAAGGAAGTAATTACAATATGTACATGTATTCTTGCCTAGATTTAATATCTTAATCTTTTCAGCATTAATATTTTAAATTAACCTTTGACTTAGAAAAATGCAAGAAACTGATATCTCTTTCAAAATATATATAAAGCTGTTCTTTACGGATTTTTGTTTCACCCACAAACAATTTTAGAGGGATTGTAAAGAGGGACAATTAAATACCACCTGCCCAAACTGAACTGGTATTTCTTGTCTGCTATAAATCATGTTAAAGGGTCTGTTTTAAATTCTAATGCTTTAGTGGGACAAGAAGCCTAATGACTTCTATAGCATTCCAATAATCACAAAAGCTTTACTTGCAAAGACAACTCCAAGACAAACTGTTAGAAGAAACGCCTAAAATCCCAGCCAGCACTTTGGTAGGCTGAGGCAGGTATATCACTTGAGGCAGGAGGATCACATGGCAAAACCGCATCTCTACAAAAAACACAAAAATTAGCCAGGCATGGTGGCACACACCTGTAGTCCCAGCTACTCAAGAGGCTGAGGTTGGTTGAGCCTGGGAGTTGGAGAGTGCAGTGAGCCAAGATTGTGCCAGCATACTCCAGCCTGGATGACAGAGTAAGAGCCTGTCTCAAAACAAAAAAAGAAGAAGAAATGTCTTTGGTACAGTAGCCTAAACTTTCCATTACCTAATTTCTATTCTGTTACTAAAAATCATAGCTCCCTGGGATCACCCTCAAGGATTCTTCTTGCTCTCTCGTCTCTAGCCCCTGGAGTGTGCTTTTATAATATTTTCCCTCAGTGGCCTTCTGGTTCTTCCATTTTTACTTTCTTGGTGACCAACAGTAAACAAATTGCATAACTAAATCCCTATAAACTGCCTTGAAAATGGGCTTTGGCACAGTCTGTAGACTGTCTTCTAGGATGGAGGGAAGAAACTTACATAAATGAGTAATTAAGAAGATGGAGCTCTCCTACTAAAATCGATCAATGAGTATTATTTTAAGATACGAATATATATTTATAAAAATGAAATTACATTTATATTAACACATAACTTTTTCCAAAATTCAGAAGTAACAAGAGCGGTATGAATAGATATGCTGTGAAGGTATCAACTGGAGCCATGTTTGTACAGCAATTTCCCTCCAAATTAGAACAGTTCTATTTAAAGTACTAAGACATATCATGTGTTTTCAGCAGTTCTCAAGGATTTCACTGAAATAGATTTTTCCAGTTCAGACCTTGTATTAATGAGCCAAAGGTGTACCTCTGCCTCACTGATACCATTTGGCAAAAGAAATTAATGAAATGCATGAAGCTGGCTGTGATTAATTCCTTTCGTTGTTCAGATTGTAGCTATGTTGCAGCAGCTCCTGACTACATAAGGCACTAGTTTCTGCAGTCATTCAGCCTAACTATGGAAAGTTATTTTATGGTCCGAAAAGATAGTAACAGTAACACGGGTTGCTGTGGGCTCCCTCATCTCAAACACTAATGGATTCCAAACAGTTACCAAAGGTTAGTTGAAGGAATGAAGCCTGATACCTGATGATGATCACAGTTCTCCAGAGGGACGGCACCATTTAAAGAAAATAAGAAGTAATTTCACAGGTAAAAGGTACACCAGTAGCTAAAACTAAGTCCTTAGCAAAATTTAAATGATTCAAGTTTCATCTTGATAACACTGGCATTTTGTAAAAAATATATCCTATTAGGCTAGCCCATGAAAGTTAAAAAGGTGTCTTTAAATGCCTGCTGACCTAAAATTGCCACATTCCATGGTTTAAAGGGATTGATTTTCTAGAGAAGGACAATATTGATGCCAGATTCTGCTCAATGGAGATCAGAATACTATTTGGTGAACCTATTCTGCACCTGTGGAAGTAAAAGAATAAAACTGGCTCACACACCCCAAGGGAGGATGGTATTTATGTGGACTCTCCCTCTGACCTCTTGGCAGCAAATGTAAAAAAGTCCTTTTCTGAGCCTTAGGGGCGGGCCCAGGACTTTCAACTATCCATTCAAACAGGATTACGATTCCCCTCCTCCATAATTAAGTTCCTTTCCCATTCTCCATGCATGCGTGAATTGCAGTGACACTGACATGGGGGCTTGACATTAGTCTTTGAAGGTCATTTAAATCCTCCTCCTTCTAAACTGCCTTAAAAGCAATGTATCATCCATTCCACAATGCCTGAGTGTAGGGTTTGACTAGATCACACTCAAAGCAGAATCACCTGAGGAATAAAAAGAAAGCTCCAAATTTGGGTATTATAAAAAGAAAAATCATCCACAGCCTTATTTAAAAAAAAAAAGAACAAAGAAATAAAAAGTGATAAAACTCAGTTACTCAAGACAACAGTAAGAAAAACACTAACACCAAACATTGGATAAATGAAAACACTTCTACTGACAATCCCTTTTATCTAGGAAAAGTAGAAAAGGTTATCCACTGGCCAGCCGCAGTAGCTCAACACCTGTAATCCCAGCACTTTGGGAGGCTGAAGTGGGTGGATCTCTTGAGGTCACAAGTTCGAAACCAGCCTGGCCAATATGGTGAAATCACATCTCTACTAAAATTAGTCAGGCGTGGTGGCGCATGCCTGTAGTTCCAGCTGTTTGGCAGGCTAAAGCAGGAGAATTGCTTGAACCTGGGAGGTGGAGGTAGCAATGTGCCAAGATCACACCACTGCATTCTAGCTTGGGTGACAGAGTGAGACCTCATCTCAAAAAAAAACAAAGGTCATCCACAAAATGGCCCCTTTACATGGCTCCAGTCTCATCTCCTGTCACATTCTCATACACATATACCTTTCTTTGCAGTCCTATAGCACTTCCCATCGCTCCCCACTGTACCATGTTCGTTCTTATCTCCATACTTTTGCTTAAGTTGGATCACCCATCACAACCCCCACCAACCTATAAAGTCTTCCAAGTCTGAGCTCAAGTGAAACACCTCTTGATGGGCCTTGCCCCAAAGGAAGTTGGTGTCCTGTCTTCCACATGCTATAATGGTTCTCTAAATGTCCATAACACTTCGTCCATGTCTATACCATCACACTGGATTAAAATGAGTGGTTTTTCTACTTGCTCTCTCACTAGACTGTGAGTTCTCTGAGGCTGGTGCTATGAGTCATCTCTAATCCTAGTGTCTATCATCATGCTAGGTACCAAGAGAATGCTCAATAAAGGCCAGGTGCAGGGGCTCACACCTGTAATCCCAACACTTTGGGAGGCCAAAGAGAACAAATCACTTGAGGGAAAGAGTTCAAGACTAGCCTGGCCAACATGGTAAAGCCCCGTCTCTACTAAAAATACAAACATTAGGCCGGGCGCGGTGGCTCAAGCCTGTAATCCCAGCACTTTGGGAGGCCGAGGCGGGTGGATCACGAGGTCAAGAGATCGAGACCATCCTGGTCAACATGGTGAAACCCCGTCTCTACTAAAAATACAAAAAAAAACATTAGCTGGGCATGGTGGTGCGTGCCTGTAATCCCAGCTACTCAGGAGGCTGAGGCAGGAGAATTGCCTGAACCCAGGAGGCGGAGGTTGCGGTGAGCCGAGATCGTGCCATTGCACTCCAGACTGGGTAATAAGAGCGAAACTCCGTCTCAAAAAAAAAAAAAAAAAAATACAAACATTAGCCAGGCATGGTAGCATGTGCCTGTAGTTCCAGCTACTTAGGAGGCTGAGGCAGGAGAATCGCTTGAACACAGGAGGCAGAGGTTGCAGTGAGCTGAAATGAGGCCACCGCACTCCAGCATGGGTGACGGAGCGAGACTCCACCTCAAGAAAAAAAAAAAAAGGCCAGGTGAAGTAGCTCAAGCCTGTAATCCAAGCACTTTGAGGGCCAAGATGGGCAGATCACAAGGTCAGGAGATCGAGACCATCCTGGCCAACATGGTAAAACCCCGTCTCTACTAAAAATACAAAAATTAGCTGGGCGTGGTGGCATGTGCCTATAATCTCAGCTATTCAGGAGGCTGAGGCAGGAGAACAGCTTGAACCAGGGAGTCAGAGGTTGCAATGAGCCGAGATTGCACCACTGCACTCCAACCTTGTGACAAAGCCAGACAGCGTCTCAAAGAAAAGGAAAGTTTATCAAATGAATGAAGCCACAGTGGGTTCTTGTGCTTTGGCTCTCATAAAGATAAGGAAAAAGATGGTGTCTAGACCTCCAGTCCTATAGCACTGTTTCCTGAGAGACGATAACCCAATGTGAATAGCCCAAATTCAACTTCTGTTTTAGAAATAGATTCCTGGCATCTTACCAGGTCATGAGACAAGATTTACATTTACCCCTCAAACTCAGGAGGGCATCAGGGGTCCAATCTGGGACAGGGACAGAGCAGAGAGAGAAGTTAAAAATTAGAGACCAAGACCACCCTGACCAATATCAGCTCTCTGCCACCACCGTCTCATTCTTGTACCTCAAAGCTCTTATTCCCTAATGTAAAGAGAGAAACATGATAGTTATCAGCCAAGGGAGAGAAATTTCCAAAAAGGCTAAGGAAGGTCAGAATAAGGTAAGTCATGAAAATTAGCACATATCCAAAGCTTGAAAGAAATACAGGGTGTTTTAAACTGTCCAGGCCCTTGATCCAAAATGTTAATAAGACCCTGAATCTCTCCCAAACCGTCTTCTTGTTTTCCTCTCCTCAATACTTTCCTCCCACCCATCTACCCACCCACCCACCTGCCTGCCTTTCTTTTTTCCCCCTTCCATGTTTTTTTTTTTTTTTTTGAGATGGAGTTTACCTCTTGTTGCCCAGGCTGGAGTGCAATGGCAAGATCTCAGCTCACTGCAACCTCTGCCTCCCAGGTTCAAATGATTCTTCTGCCTCAGTCTCCCGAGTAGCCGAGATTACAGGCATGTGCCACCACATCCGGCTAATTTTGTATTTTTAGTAGAGATGGGGTTTCTCCATGTTGGTCAGGCTGGTCTCAAACTCCCGACATCAGGTGATCCACCAGCCTCAGCCTCCCAAAGTGCTGGGATTACAGGCATGAGCCACTGCACCCGGCCTCCCCCTCCCTTCTTTTCTGTTCCCTTCCCTTCTCCTCCCCTCCCTCCCATCTTCATTTCTTTCCTCAATAAATATGGGTAGAGCTGATGAAAATCTTGCACACAAATGACAACTATAAAATAAATACATATATGGAGCCAGGCATGGTGGTTCACACCTGTAATCTCAACACTTTGGGAGGCCAAGGCAGAAGGATCACTTAAGGCCAGGAATTTGAGGCTGGCCTAGGCAACATATTGAGATCCCATCTCCTTAAAAAAAAAAAAAAAAAGGCCGGGCGCGGTGGCTCAAGCCTGTAATCCCAGCACTTTGGGAGGCCGAGGCGGGTGGATCACGAGGTCAAGAGATCGAGACCATCCTGGTCAACATGGTGAAAACCCGTCTCTACCAAAAATACAAAAAATTGGCTGGGCATGGTGGCGCATGCCTGTAATCCCAGCGACTCAGGAGGCTGGGGCAGGAGAATTGCCTGAACCCAGGAGGCGGAGGTTGCGGTGGGCCGAGATCGCGCCATTGCACTCCAGCCTGGGTAACAAGAGTGAAAC
>NW_022436983.1:20439203-20444827 GCF_009761245.1 Sapajus apella
CAAAAAAAAAAAAACATACATATTGTCTTTGTAGAAAGTAACATACAATTATTTGTCCACACAATGAACCTTATGTACCAGGCACTGTGCCATACACTTAGGATATTAATTCAATACTTCCTTTGCACTCACAGAGCTTGCAAGCTACTGGAGATATAAATAAAGGGGACAATAATATTCTGGTAAGTGACTACAAATGCTAAATTCAAGGTGTAATATTAGTATCCAGCTCAAGTTGGGGCAAAGAGTAGGGGTCAGTTAAGAAAAGGTGTTTTAAAGGACAAATAAGTCTAGTTAAGAACTTCCAGGTGGAGGGAGTAGCATATACAGAGGCAAAAAGTGTTCCAGAACAGCAAATGGCTTATGTGGCTGAAGTGCAGGAAGTCATGAGTGATGAGGCTAATAAGGCAGACAGAAGCTGAGGCACAGAGAGCCTTGTATGCCAGGCTACAGCACTTAGAGTGTGCTGAAAGCTATAGGGAGCTGTTTAAGATTGAGGCCAGAGAGTGACATGATCAGATTTGCATTTAGAAAGCTCTCTCTCGCAGCAGTATGGAGAATGTACTACATGAGACAGTGAAAGACTGAGGCAGGAAGTCCAAGTGGAAGCACTTCTAATTGATAGACGGAATCTATGTAATGGTAGAGTTGCAAAATAGGATGACAGAAAGTGTGCTATGCTGGGTTTGACAGACCAGGTACACTTTATTCCTTGAACAATTAAATTACAGTAGTCACCCCTATCCTCAGAGCATAATTCCAATACCCTCAGATGATGCCTAAAACCACAGATAGTACTGAACTTTGTATGTTTTTTCCTATCCATACATAATTTAATTTATAAATTAGGCACAGGGCCGGGTGCAGTGGCTCACGCCTATAATCCCAGCACTTTGCAGGGCCGAGGTGGGTGGATCACGAGGTCAGGAGATCAAGACCATCCTGGCCATGGTGAAACCCCGTCTCTACTAAAATACAAAAAATTAGCCGGGTGTGATTGCGCGCGCCTGTAGTCCCAGCTACTCAGGAGGCTGAGGAAGGGGAATCGCTTGAATCCGGGAGATGGAGGTTGCAGCAAGCCAAGATCGTGCCACTGCACTCCAGCCTGGCAAAAGAGCAAGACTCCATCTCAAAAAAAAAAAAAAAAAGGCACAGTAAGAGATTAACAACAATAATAAAATAGAACAATTATAGTAATATACTATAATAAAAGTTAAGTGAATGTGGTCTCTCAAAACATCTTACTGCACTGTATTCACCTGTTTTTGGCCCAGAGTGGACCACGGGTAATTGAAACTGAATAAGTTGGGGGACTACTGTATTTAATCTCTCTGAGCCTTAGTTTTTACTTTCTGAAAAATGTGTTTATAGGCCGGGCACGGTGGCTCAAGCCTGTAATCCCAGCACTTTGGGAGGCCGAGGCAGGTGGATCACGAGGTCAAGAGATCGAGACCATCCTGGTCAACGTGGTGAAACCCCGTCTCTACTAAAAATACAAAAAATTAGCTGGGCATGGTGGTGCATGCCTGTAATCCCAGCTACTCAGGAGGTTGAGGCAGGAGAATTGCCTGAACCCAGGAGGCGGAGGTTGTGGTGAGCCGAGATCGCGCCATTGCACTCCAACCTGGGTAACATGAGTGAAACTCCATCTCAAAAAAAAAAAAAAAAATGTGTTTATTTGTAAAAGAAGAAATAAGGAGAACACTAGACTAGATCAGGTGTCACCAATCTTTTCTTAATGCTTTAAAATTATTCAGATATAGTTTTAAAAAAAATAGGCCAGAGGCCGGGTGCAGTGTCTCATGCCTGTAATCCCAGCACTTTGGGAGGCTCAGGGCAGATCAAGCGGTCAGGAGTTCCAGACCAGCCTGGCCAATATGGTGAAACCCCATCTCTGCTAAAAATACAAAAATTAGCTGGGTGTGGTGGTGTGCACCTGTAGTCCCAGCTACTTGGGAGGCTGAGGCAGAAGAACTGCTTCAAACCAGGAGGCGGAGGCTGTAGTAAACTGAGATTGTGTCATTGAACTCTAGCCTGGGTGACAGAGCAAGACTCCATCTTAAAGATAAATAAATAAATAATAGGCTGGACTCAGTGGCTCACGCCTGTAATCCCAGCACTTTGTTTGGGAGGCTCAGGTGTGTGGATCACCTGAGGTCAGGAGTTCAAGACCAGCCTGGCCAACATGGTGAAACCCTGTCTCTACTAAAAAAAAAAAAAAAATACAAAAATTAGCCGGACATGGTGGCTCATGCCTGTAATCCCAGCACTTTGGAAGGCTGAGGTAGGTGGATCACCCACCCACCTCAGGAGTTCGAGACCAGCCTGGCCAAGATAGTGAAACCCCGTCTCTACTAAAAATACAGGAATTAGGCGTGGTAGTGGGCGCCTATAATCCCAGCTACTTGGGAGTCTGAGGCAGGAGAATTGCTTGAACCCAGGAGGGGGAGGTTGTAGTGAGTGGCGATCATGCCACTGCAGTCCAGCCTGGATGACAGTGAGACTTTGTCTCAAAAAAAAAATAATAATAAAAGAAGAAGACTACTACTATTAGCCTTAAAGCTAATTTCCTTTCCTTATCCTGAAATAACTCTTAAATGTGTGTTTACCATTTCCTTTTCTCTATAGTTTTATCACATTTCTATCTCTAAATGTTATATTGTTTAGTCTCACAGAACTTCACATGACTCTAATATTTTCTTTTCTTTTTTTTTTTTTTTTTTGTTTTGTTTGGTAAAATACAGGGTCTCACTCTGTTGCCCAGGCTGGAGTGCAATGCATGATCACAGCTCTTTGCAACTTGTAACTCCTGGTCTCAGGCAATCCTCCTGCTTCAGCCTTCTGAGTAGCTGGGACCACAAGCATGTGCCACCATGACCAACTAAATTTTTTTTTTTTTTTTTTTTTGAGATTGTTGTCCTGTTGTCCAGACTGGAGTGCAGTCTCAAACTCCTGAGCTCAAGTGATCCTCCCAAATGGCTGGGAACAGGCATGTACCACCAATGCTCAGCTAATTTTTAATTTATTGTAGAGACAGGGTCTTCTTATGTTGTCCAGGCTGGTCTGGAACTTTTGGGCTCAAGGGATCCTCCTGCCTTGGCCTCCCAAAATGCTGGGATTACAGGCATAAACTACTGTGCCCAGCCACGTTTAAAATTTTTTTGTAGAGACAGTGTCTCACTATGTTGCCCAGGCTGATCTTGACTTGATTTTATTTCTAATATTAACATACATACTCTTCTGCAACTTTTTCCACTCTAAAATTTGATCTTGAGATTAATTTATGCTGCTATAGCTGCAATTTACTCATTTTCACTGTTATATAGTATTCTATTGTAGGAACATATTTACTTATCCTATCTCAAGTTGATGGACGTTGGAATTTTTTTTCCAGTTTGAATATTTTGTTAGCTTGTTTTGCTATTGTCAACAGTGTTGCTATGTTGCTTTTTTGTATATGTCTCCTGGTCCACATGTATAAGAGATCTTTTTTTTTTTTTTTTTTTTTTTTGAGATGGAGTTTCACTCTTGTTGCCCAGGCTGGAGTGCAACGGCGCAATCTTGGTTCACCGCAACCTCTGCTTCAAGTGATTGTCCTGCCTCAGCCTCCCGAGTAGCTGGGATTACAGGCATATGCCACCACACCCACCTAATTTTTGTATTATTAGTAGAGATGGGGTTTCTCCATGTTGCTCAGGCCGGTCTCAAACTCCTGACCTCAGGTGATTTGCCCACCTCGGCCTCCCAAAGTGTGGGATTATAGGTGTGAGCCACCATGCCTGGCAAGAGTTCTTTAGGGTAGATACCCAGGAGTGGAATTTCTGGGTCACAGGGCATGTATATCTTTACTTATGAGATAATACCAAATTGTTCTCTTAAAATGGTTATACTCATTCACACTACTGCTTGCACAGCTCTAGTTGCTTCATATCCTTGCCAACATTTTTTGTCACTTTAATTTTTATCAATCTGATGAACATAAAACCAATATATCACTGCAGTTTTAATTTGCATTCCTCTGATTACTGATGAAGCTGAGCATCCCCAACCCTTTTCACAGGAAGGAGCTACTTTTTATTTTTCTAAAACACTGAGATCAAGCTCTCTCTATGAAAGTCTGGAATGGCTGGAGTGTGTACCAACAGCTGCCTCCTAACAATTAACCAGATGAAGTCTGGTCTCTTTCAGCGCTAAGGTAAAACTATATGGCCAAATCTCTGGCATGTATCAACACATAACATAGCAGAAAACCTGAAAATTTTTATCTGAGAATTGGGGGTAGGTTATCGATGTTAGAAGGGCTGAGACTACGAATGAAAAAAATCAGACTAGGAGTGATCAGAGAGAATATGTGTTATTTAAGGCCCTTCACTATCTGACACAAACATACTTGTTTAGCCTCCTCTGTGGCCACACCTTTCCAATGCTCTACTCACTGCTCACCACAGAGGCCCTGCACTCCAATGTCTCTGTGACTTCACTCCTCAAGACATTTCCCACTTCCTGGATTACCTACCTGTTTTTTTCCTGCTTCTTAAAATTTGATTAACGCTTCCCAGCCCAGTTCAAATGTAATTGCTTCCATGAAGCCATCCTGACCCCATTCCCCAGAAAAAAATTAATCAAGCTCTCATTTACTCCAAGAGCACTCTATTATTACTTTATTATAGCATCCATCCCATCCTACAGTTAGAACAGGAATAGACTGTGGGCTCTCTGTGGGAAGGTACTATCTTTTAAATCCTGTGGTGCCAAGCAACACTTCTGTCACTCATCAAATCTTCATAAAATTCCTGACAAGTGGATAGAAAGATGAACAGAAATCTATCGGGAAACAAATCTCTAAACAGTGGAAAGGTTCTTTCTGACTCTTGCTGACTATGAAGAAAAAAAAATCAAGAGAAAAAGCAAGAAAGGAGATATGCAGTGGGAGCTAATGAAAAAGAAAATAGGACAATTAGGTCCTCTTAGCAGAGATCCATATCAGATAGGCCAGGAAGTGAAAATGTAAACCACAGTTCACCATCTTAATGTGGGGGATAACAGCATGGAAAGTGAAATTTAGAACTGATTCTAAAACTATAGGCTGTATCTTGAAAGTCTGACCAAATCTAACTGGAAAATTATTTGAATATTCCCTAGTGGTTAGGAATAAATAAATAAATACATAATTTGGTCATGGTGTTTTCCTCTGGAAGAAGTTGTTTAAGTAAATCTTCCATTTACTAATAGTTAAAGGTTTTCTTTCTTTCTCTTTTGAGACAGTCTTGTTCTGTCACCCAGACTGGAGTGCAGTGGTGTGATCTCCGATCACTGCAACATCTGCCTCCCAGGTTCGAGTGATTCTCCTGCCTCAGCCTCCCAAGTGCCCACTGCCACGCCCGGCTAATTTTTTTTTTTTTTTTCTTGGGACGGAGTTTCGCTCTTGTTACCCAGGCTGGAGTGCAATGGCACGTTCTCGGCTCACCGCAACCTCCGCCTCCTGGGTTCAGGCAATTCTCCTGCCTCAGCCTCCTGAGTAGCTGGGATTACAGGCACGTGCCACCATGCCCAGCTAATTTTTTGTATTTTTAGTAGAGACGGTGAAACCCCGTCTCTACTAAAAATACAAAAAATTAGCTGGG
>NW_022436983.1:20444927-20479905 GCF_009761245.1 Sapajus apella
TGGGACGGAGTTTCGCTCTTGTTACCCAGGCTGGAGTGCAATGGCACGTTCTCGGCTCACCGCAACCTCCGCCTCCTGGGTTCAGGCAATTCTCCTGCCTCAGCCTCCTGAGTAGCTGGGATTACAGGCACGTGCCACCATGCCCAGCTAATTTTTTGTATTTTTAGTAGAGACGGGGTTTCACCGTGCTAACCAGGATGGTCTCGATCTCTTGACCTCGTGATCCACCCGCCTCGGCCTCCCAAAGTGCTGGGATTACAGGCTTGAGCCACCGCGCCCGGCCCAGGCCCGGCTAATTTTTTTGTTATTTTTAGTAGAGACACGGTTTCACCATGTTGGTGAGGCTGATCTTGAACTCTGACCTCAAGTGATCCACCCACCTCAGCCTCCCAAAGTGCTGGGATTATAGGTATGAGCTGCCATGCCCAACCAGGTTTTCCATTTTTTTCTTACATCATCTTGGAAAGTTACCTTTTCCTAGGAGTTTGTCCATTTTTATGTAAGTTTGCAAATTAACTGGCACAGAATTTCTTAAATTGATTAGTAGGGCCAGGCGCAGTTGCTCATGCCTGTAACCCTAGCACTTTGGGAGACTAAGGCAGGCAAATCCCTTGAGCTCAGGAGTTCAAGACCAGCCTGGGCAACATGATAAAAACTGTCTCTACAAAAACATACAAAAATTAGTCGGGCATGGTGGCTGTCGCCTGTAGTCCCAGCTACTCAGGAGACTGAGGTGAGAGGATCGCTGGGGCCCAGGAGGCAGACTGGTCGTCTTAATTGTTATTAAGACAAAATGGGTAGAAGAATGAAGAATGGAATAATGGCAGAGATTATCCAGACACAAAGATCTGGGATTCAACAAAATTGTGTATTGTTACCTTTTTTTTTTTTTTTTTTTTTAAATAAGAGAGGTTCTTAACTCTGTTGCCCAGGCTAGAGTGCAGTGGCTTAATCACAGCTCACTGCAGCCTCAAACTCAAGTGATCCTCTTGCTTCAGCCTCCTGAGTAGTTAGGACTACAGGTGTGAGCTACCTCTCCTGGCTAAATTTTTAAAACTTTGTAGCAATTAGGTCTCACTATGTTGCCCAGGCTGGTCTCGAATTCCTGGGCCTCAAGCAGTTCTCCCATCTCCACTTCCCAAAGTGGTAGGATTATAGGCATAAACCACTCCACCCAGCCTATAATTTCAATATTTTAACGTATCTCTGTGTTTTTAGAATATAGGTTTCTTTTGGACAGGATATTGTTTCTTTTGCACACACTGTATTGTCAAAAGTATTTGATTTCCTATATCAAATAAAAAAACACAAAATTGGCAATTCAAGGCAAATAGGCATTTATTTCCTTATTTTAACAGCTCATCTTGATTAATGCATGGTTGACTCCAGTTAAAGATAACTAATATGGCCAGGTGCAATGGCTCATGCCTGTAATCCCAGCACTTTGGGAAGCCGGGGCAGGTGGATCAACTGAGGTCGGGAGGTTGGAAGTTCGACACCAGCCTGACCAACATGCAGAAACCCTGTCTCTACTAAAAATACAAAATTAGCCAGGTGTGGTGGCACATGCTGAGGCAGGAGAATCGCTTGAATTTGGGAGGCAGAAGTTGTGGTGGGCCGAGATCACGCCATTGCACTCCAGCCTGGGCAACAAGAGTGAAACTCCATCTCAAAAAAAAAAAAAAAAAAAAAAAAAAAAGATAACTAATATTTGAAGTTATCCTTAAAAATAAAGATTTTTAAAAATTAGGTAAATATTAGGCCAGGCACTGTGGCTCACACCTGTAATCCCAACACTTTGGGAGGTTGAAGTGGGTAGATTGCTTGAGACCAGGAGTTTGGGACTAGCCCGGCTAACATGGTAAAACCCAGTCTCTACTAAATATATAAACATTAGATGGGCATGGTGGTACACACCTATAATCCCAGCTGCTCAGGAGGCTGAGGCAGAAGAATTGCTTGAAACCAGGAGGTGAAGGTTGCCTTGAGTCAAGATCATACTACTGCATTCCAACCTGGGCGACACAACAAGATTCTGTCTCCAAAAAAAAAAATAAATAAAGTAAAAATTGGTGGCTAGGCGCAGAGGCTCATGCCTGTAATCCTAGCACTTTGGGAGGCCAAGGCAGGCAGATCACCTGAAGTCAGGAGTTTGAGACCAGCCTGGCCAACATGGTGAAATGCTGTCTCTACTAAAAATACAAAAATTAGCTGGGCGAGGTGGCAGGTGCCTGTAATCCCAGCTACTCGAGAGGCTGAAGCAGAAGAATCTCTTGAACCCAGGAAGCAGAGGCTGCAGTGAGCTGAGATTGCACCATTGCACTCCAGCCTGGGCAACAAGAGAGAGATTCTGTCTCAAAAAAAAAAAAAAAAAAAAATTAGCTTCAGAGACCATTCTCATTTGTGAATTTTTTGTTGTTGTTGAGACCTGGCCTTATCTGTCACCCAGTCTGGAGTGCAGTGGCATGATCACTGTAGCTTCAATCTCTCAGGCTCAAGTGATCCTCCTGCTTCAGCCTCCCACGTAGCTAGGAATACAGGTGTATGCCACCATACCTGGCTAACTTTTAAAATTTTTAGCAGAGACAAGGTCTGGCTATGTTACCCAGTCTGGTCTCTAACTCCTGAGCTCAAGATCCAGCCTCCAAAAGCACTAGGATTACAGTCATTGAGAGACACCCTGCTGGGCCACATTCATAAAATTTGACATAAATAAAACATCTATCCTTTTAAATATAGTAATTCACCGAATTTAAAGAAAACAACCACCCAAAATAAGAAATTTAGCCAGGCAAGGTGGCTCATGCCTGTAATCCTAGCATTTTGGGAGGCCGGGGTGGGCAGATCATGAAGTCTCAGGAGTTCAAAACCAGCCTGACCAACATGGTAAAACCCCATTTCTACTAAAACTACAAAAATTAGCCGGGTGTTGTGGTGCACACCTGTAATCCCAGCTACTCAGAAGGCTGAGGCAGGAAAATCACTCGAACCCAGAAGGTGGAGGCGGAGGCTGCAGTAAGCCGAGATCACGCCAC
Organism: Sapajus apella; assembly: GCF_009761245.1. Taxonomy (NCBI): domain Eukaryota; kingdom Metazoa; phylum Chordata; class Mammalia; order Primates; family Cebidae; genus Sapajus; species Sapajus apella. The sequence continues at coordinate 20,447,963 of NW_022436983.1, forward strand.
TGTACTCCAGTCTGGGTGACAGAGCGAGACTCCATCTCAAAAAAATAAGAAAGAAAGAAATTTAAACAGCTTTGAACTATAAAATATACATTATTTTATTTTATTTTATTTATTTTTAAGACGGAGTTTCACCATGTTGGCTACCCGACTTGGCCTCCAAAGTGCTTGGATTACAGGCGTGAGCCACCACGCCCAGCCAATATACATTATTTTAAAAATAAAAATGTAGTTAAGACTATTGTTGGGCTGGGCGCGGTGGCTCAAGCCTGTAATCCCAGCACTGTGGGAGGCCGAGGCGGGTGGATCACGAGGTCAAGAGATCGAGACCATCCTGGTCAACATGGTGAAACCCCGTCTCTACTAAAAATAAAAAAAAAAGACTATTGTTACTATAAAAGTACACCTCATAATTTAAGGGGAAAAGTTATTTTAGTGGTTTAAAAAAAAAACTATGTTCACATTTGTTTTATCCATTCTTCCCTCAAACTTTATAGCACAGTAGTTAAATTTCAGTGTCCTTACCTGTCCCACCTCCTATCACCCTAGTGGATATATACTTGGTTAAATACATACCGTATGAGGAAGCAAAGAGGTAGTTTGATCTTTAAAAATCCAGAATAGATTCTATTAGAATAACTTTGAAAGTTTAGAGATTTGACTACAAATACTAACCCTCTATCAGTGAAAAACAACTTCTAACTGGATGCAGCTCCAGGATAGTGTTATTACAAATAAGTCTGATCCAACAGATCAATGAAACAACACATGCGCTTTTTCATTCTAGGCTGGTATAATCCTTTTTAAGAAATATTAACAAAGCCTCTAGTATCATACAATAAGGTTATTTCCAAATATCTATAGGAAGTTGATGACAATACTATTTCTTTGCCAGTCTAGTAATGCAGATGCATTTACCAGCTCCTCTTCTTGTAGAAATCACATTAATAAAGATATTTTGAGATTTATGGCTTTAAATGCCAATTCTTTTTTTTTTTTAATGGGACAAGCGTTACAGAAATTCCTGCTGGTATTTTTCAGACTTGGAGGAAATGAAGTTTGACAAAGAGTATTTCCCAAATGGTCTGGAGGGAAGTAAAAGAATTAGCAAAATCGAGAGATATGAAAATGAATCAGCTAAAGGCCTAAGTTCTGTTGGCAGAAGAAAATAATGCACCTGTATTATGTAAACAAGAATCCATGGTAAACAAATTCAATTATAATGAAGCAATTATCATGTCCTGTCACATTTGTTAAAACTAAACTCTGCCAAGAGGTATCCTTTCAGGGTGTCCATTCACCTTGGTTTATATCAGTCATCCCAGAGTGATTATTAATAGTATTTCTTCTTACTCTTAAAAGTGAACCAGTTTATACATTAAATTATATGATCACCCTATCCTTGAAGTATCAGGACGCAAAGCTGTTAACATAGCCCATGTTTCAGCCGGGTGCAGTGGCCCACGCCTGTAATCCCAGCACTTTGGGAGGCCGAGGTGGACGGATCACCTGAGATCAGGAGTTCGAGACCGGTCTGACCAACAGGGAGAAACCCTATCTCTACTAAAAATACAAAATTAGCCAGGCACGGTGGCACATGCCTGTAATCCTGGCTACTTGGGAGGCTGAGGCAGGAGAATTGCTTGAACCCAGGAGGCAGAGGTTGTGGTGAGCCGAGATCGCGCCCATTGCACTCCAGCCTGGGCAACAAGAGCAAAACTCCGTCTCAAAAAACAAAAAACATAGCCCCATGTTCAGGATTCAATCATAGTCTCACAGTCAAAATAAGATACACTTCATTTATCTAGCACTGTGAATAGAGCACAATAGTCCTATAATTCAGAACACGAATTCTGAAACCAAATGACCTAGGTTCAAATCTCAGTCAACCCTGTTATATATACTCTTCGGATGTATAACCTTAGAAAAGTTTTTTATTTTGAAATAATTTCAAACTTGGAGAAAACTTGCAAGAACATTACAAAGAATTCCCATATACACTTTACTTGGGTTCACCAATTGCTAACATTTTGCCACATTTACTTTACACATCTCTCTACACACCCTCACATATATAAAATTAACTATTTAATTAAGACAGGGTCTCACTCTGCTGCCGAGGCTGGAGTGCAGTGGCACTACCACTGTTCACTGTGGTCTTGACCTCCCAGGCTCAGGTGATCCTCCCACCTCAGCCTTTCAAGTAGCTGGGACTACAAGTACACACCAATAGGCCTGGTAACTTTTTTGTATTTTTGGTAGAGACAGGGTTTCACCATGTTACCCAGGCAGTCTCAAACTCCTGGGCTCAAGTGATCCTTCCACCTTGGCCTCCAAAGTGCAGAGATTACAGGTATGAGCTACCACACCTAGCCACACACTGTTTTTACTAATTTTTTAACCATTTGATAATAAGAGTGTAGACATTGTGTCCTTTCTCAAAATATTTCAGTAGGTTATTTTCTAAAAACAAACTACAGTACAATTGTCACATTACGAAATTTAACAATGACACAATACTATTATCTAACATAAAGTCCATATCTAAATTCTACCAGTTACCTCACTAATGATCTTTAGAGAGAGAGAGAGAGAGAGAGAGAGAGAGAGAGAGACAGAGAGACTGTCTCTATGTTGCCCAGGCTGGTCTCAAATTCCTGGGCTCAAAAGATCCTCCCGTCTTGGCCCCCCAAAGAGCTGGTATTACAGGCATGAGCCACCATACCCTCCCCTAATAATACTTTTTATAGAAAATTTTTCCCTCAACCCAGAATCCCAGTAAATAATCTTGGCTAGATTTCTTAACCTTTCTGTATTATCAGTTTCCCCATCTGCAAAATAGAGATTAATAATGGCACCTATTTCATAAGATTACTGTAAAAAATGAAAGAGTAACTATAATAAAGAATTTAGGACAGTTGCTGGCATTTAGTGCAGGTGTTAACTGCTTTTATTTTTATTAAATTTTTTTTTTTTAGATGGAGTCTCGCTCTATCACAGTGGTGCAATCTAGACTCACTGCAAACTCCACCTGCCGAGTTCAAGTGATTTTCATGTCCCAGCCTCCCAAGTAGCTGGGATTATAGGTGTATACCACCATGCCCAGGTAATTTTAGTATTTTTTAGTAGAGATGTTTCACCATGTTGGCCAGGCTGATCTCAAACTCTGAACCTCAAGTGATCTGCCTGCCTCAGCCTTCCAAAGTGCTGGGATTACAGGAGTGAGCCACCATGCCTGGCCATTAGCTTATTTTAGAGAATGACAGGCTTCATATAAGGTAGAACTGTCAGATAATGAAAATAATTATTTAGACACTATGCTTTTTGAAGCCATTGTAAAGAAAATCGGTAAAATATATTGTGCATATCAATTATTTTCTAAACAGAATATATTACAGATAATTTAACCTTTGCTTAGAAACTCAGGGTTTTCACATCAGCAGTGGTACTGCTATAAAACTGTGATACTATCAGAGACACCTCAGGTGTGAGGTCTATATATACCTCTGTAGTAAAATGGATGCAAAGTTCTGGACAGACAGCTTGAATTTCCTTCTGCTGTCCTGCTTCTGATCATTAGCATGTATTAACTTGCCTCATCTATATTATTCTAATAATACTTTTGGTCATACAAAGCTTCTAGTTTAAAAAGTACTTTGGGCTGGGCACAGTGGTTCATGCCTGTAATCCCAGGACTTTGGGAGGCCAAGGCAGCAGGATCACCTGAGGTCAAGAGTTCAAGATCAGCCTGGCCAACATGGTGAAACCCCATCTCTACTAAAAATACAAAAAATTAGCTGGGCATGGTGGCGGGTGCCTGTAATCTCAGTTACTCAGGATGCTGAGGCTGGAGAATTACTTGAACCTGGGAGGCAGACGTTGCAGTGAGCCAAGATTGCACCATTGCACTCCAGCCTGGACGACAAGAAGACGATTCTTGTCTCAAAAAATAAAAAAATTAAAAAGTACTTTCTCATTAATTCAATAAATATTTTATCATTTGATTAATGACAACTATTATATCATTTGATTAACTGGTATGAGTATTGCAAGTAGTCTATGAGGTAAAAAGAGCATGTATTACTACTCCCAATTTTAACTACCTAATTACAGACAAATAAATTAAGGCTCAAAGAGGTCAAATAACACTTTGGGCCACAGAGTCAATAGGCAACACAGTCAGCCCTCATACACCTAGGTCCTCTGTGTCTCAATATACACAATTATCTGAGTGAGGCCCTGAGGTGATGCTACTTTTGAGGTAAAGTGAACAATCTTTACCACTTAGAAGCATGTTCAGCTTACTTTAATTTTTAATTTTTTTGAGACACAGTCTCACTCTGTCACCCAGGCTAGTGTGCAGTGGCGCGAACTCAGTCACTGCTCTGCCTCCTGGCTTCAACCAATTCTCCTGCCTCACTCTCTCGAGCAGCTGGAACTACAGGCACCCACCACCACACCCAGCTAATTTTTGTATTTTTAGGAGAGATGGGGTTTTACCATGTTGGCCAGGCTGGTCTTGAGCTTCTGACCTCGTGATCGACCTGCCTGAGCCTTCCAAAGTGCTGGAATTACAGGTCTTACTTTTTAACTTTTATTATTCATTTCTAAACACAGCAAGAGAAAAACAGTTTACTTTTAGATGCAGGGAAATACAATCTGATTGGTTGAGACTGCCAAATGTCTGACTTTCAGATGCTGTTCCCCTGTACTTCTCAAGTATCTTTCTAAAATTCTCTGAACTTCACAGCAACACTTTATTAATATAGACTCCACACATGAAAGTTGAGATAAATTCAGACCTGAGCTAAAGTTTACCTCTGCACTCTAATAAAGACAAAGAAAACAGTGTAAATAAGATCACAGGGAGAAATGTTTAATGAACTGATTTTAAGCATTTCAAGTCTAATTTACATACAATTAAAGTTAATTTGCACATCATTCTCAGCTATTCATTAAACCAGGTATAAGGATTTCTAACAAAGTAACCTGGTAACACTATTAGCCTAGTTACAATTATTGTATGAACTCAAAGTAACAGCTGCACCTAAAGAAAAACAACCTAGAGCACTCTCACTAGGTTTTCCCCCAATTAGCCCAAATTAATGAGGTTTAATACTACCTCCATGATGACCCACAAAACCTATCTTCCCCTGATGACCCCTAGAGTATAAGCTGAAATGTAGTTAAACCATCTGTCCTAGAGACTAGGCAGAGGAAGCAAGACAAAATGGCAATGACTAAGGAAGACTACAGTTCTAGGGCAGATTACGGCACTAAATCTGTGCTACCTTAGTTAAATCACTCAACTTATCTTGCCTTCAGTTGCCTCTTTTACAAAATGAAGGAGTTAATAATGTGGTCTCTAAACACAATATCCCACTAAAAGGATCCAGAATTCTTTGGGAAAAGGGCAGAAAATGTACAAGATGAGTCGGGAACATCTTACCATACTAGAAAGCAAGGAACACTATCAAAGACTGCTGAAGTTACGTCAAAAGGAATCAGGAGCTAACTTGAAGAACTTCCCACTGGTCCAAGATGAAACAAATTGAACATCAATAAGAATAACTACAATGGATTAAAACACATCAAATATGTTAACACCTAAAAGTTCCTGATCATGCCCTAAAAAACCCTAAAAAGTCACTGGTCCTCTCTGGAGTATATCAGAAAACCAACGCATTATTTTGAAAACCAGTAAATAAAAGAATAAAGGGAATGAATTAAGTATTTATCTTGCCTTCCTTGTACATACCAAACCTCGGGGTAACCAAAGAGTTGAAACGGTAAACTTTTTCCTTTTTGAAGTATTCCAGCTGATAAACAAACAAACAAAAAAAAATGATAGGATTAAAATCTAATCATTTTTCACACATTTAATGAAATCATGGATCTAGGTAATCATCATCCATGAACATGTACAACAGAAAAAGAGACACCTGGACATTATAAGCCTCCTGACAGAATAATACACCACCATTTATGAAGTATTATTGCCAAAAAAGCAACCTGATTCAGGTCAAGCCTCTAGAGGAGCACTGCACAACTGCACACAAACATGCAGCTATGGAGCACCCAAAACACGGCCAATCCAAACTGATATGTGCCATAAAAGCAAAGCACCGACTTTCAAATATTTTATATTAAAAAAGAATGCTGCTGAGCATACTGATGCATGCCTGAAATTCCAGTACTTTGGGAGGATGAGGTAGGAGGATCACTTGAGCCCAAGAGTTCAAGACAAGCCTGGGCAACATCGTGACGCCTGTCTCTACAAATAATTTAAAAAATTAGCTGGGTGTGGTGGTGCATGCCTGTAGTCCTAGCTACTTGGGAGGCTGAGGTGGGAGCCCAGGTGGCTGAGGCTGCAGTGAGCCAAAATCATGCTACTGCACTGAAGCCTAAAAAACAGAGATCTTGTCTCAAGAAAAAAAAAAAAAATCACAATAATTTTTATTGATTATATGTTATTCTATTAATATGTTAAAATAATAACAGTTTACAGACTGGGTGCAGTGGCTCACACCTGTAATCCCAGCACTTTGAGAGGCCAGGGCAGGCAGATCATTTGAGCCTAGGAGTTTGAGATCAGCCTGGGCAACATGGCAAAACCCCATCTCTATAAAAAATACAAAAATTAGCTGGGCGTGGTATTGCACACCTGCAGTCCCAGCTACTTGGGAAGCCGAGGTGAGAGGATCACTTGAACCTGAGAGGTGGAGGTTGCAGTAAGCTGAGATAATGCCACTGTACTACAGCCTGGGCGACAGAATGAGACCCTGTCTCAAATAAACACAAAAAACAACTAAGGAAAAAAAATAATAGTTTGCAACTACTGGGTAAAATAAACTATACTATTAAAATGTGTTTCTTCTTATCTTTGTAATGTGCCAAATAAATTTTTTATTTTTTATTCTTTGAGACAGGGTCTCACTCTGTTGCCCAGGCTGGAGTGTAGTGGCACAATCTCAGCTCACTGCAACCTCCACCTCCCGGGCTCAAGCAATTCTCATGCTTCAGCAACCCAAGTAGATGAGATTACAGGCATGTGCCACCACAACTGGCTAACTGTTCTGTTTTAGTATAAATGGGGTTTTAACATGTTGGCCAAGGTGAAATTTTAAATTTAAGTTGAAGCTTGAATATTTCTTTAGACAACACTCTCTAGATCTAACAATCAGTTCACAGGGAATAAAAAGGATAGAGGAACATAAATGAATTACAGAAATTCAATTAGCAAAGTCCAGAAGGGGAAAATTACACAACTTTGTTTCTTTAACAGCAGCAGTAATAACAAAAAAAATACAAGAGGAAAAAGGGACTCGCTGGCTGTGGTGGCTCACATCTGTAATCCCAGCACTTTGGGAGGTTGAGGCAGGCCGATCACCTGAGGTCAGGAGTTCAAGACTAGTCTGACCAACATGGTGAAATCCTGTCTCTACTAAAAATACAAAAATAAGCCGGTCATGGTGGCTAATGCCTTTAATCCCCGATACTCAGGAGGCTGAGACAGGAGAATTGCTTGAATCCCGGAGGCGGAGGTTGCAGGAAGCCGAGACTGTACCACTTCTCTCCAGCCTGGATGACAAGAGCAAAACTCCATCTCAAAAAAAAAGAAAAAAGGAACCAAGAGAATCTGTAGATTAAAAAAGACATAAAAGAGGCTGGGCATGGTAGCTGACGCCTGTAATCCCAGGACTTTGGGAAGGCAAGGCAGGTAGATCACCTGAGGTCAGGAGTTCAAGACCAGCCTGGCCAACATGGTGAAATCCCGTCTCTACCAAAATACAAAAGTTATCCGGGCGTGGTGGTGGAGGTGGAGGTTACAATAAGCTGAGATTGCACCACTGCACTCCTGCCTGGAGACAGAGCAGGACCCTGTCTCAAAAAAAAAGAGACATAAGGAGACACAGAAGCCAAATAAACCAAATCAATGTATCAACCTTGTCTAAAACCTGATTCAAATAAACCAAATGTTCAGAGAGAAAGGGTGGCAGGGTTGAAGAGAGAGGAGAAAGATAAATTAATTGCGGAAATTGAACATTAACAGGATACTGTGTGGTTATGTTTTTAAAAAAGAGTATCTTTTATTTTTTACAGCTATATACAGAAATTAGCATTTAAATGATATGATGCCCGGGACTTGTTTCAAAAGGATCCAAGGGGGATGAGGGAACAGATAGTGGTATGGATGAAATAAGACTGACCATGAGCTAATAATTGTTGAAGCTGAGTGATGGGCATATAAGAGCTAGATGTCAGGTTGATGGGTGCAGCAAACCACCATGGCATATGTATACCTAAGTAATAAACCTGCACATTCTGCACATGTACCCCAAAACTTAAAGTATAATTTAAAAAAATAAATTTTCTATAATTTTTTTTAAAATGAGATGAGCAAATTTATTAAAACTTGTAGCTTTTGAATCTACAAGAATCTATGAAAATAAGTCACAGAGTTGGCTAATACTTCAAGAGACCATTCGACCTAGTGTACTGCCTCTAGGACACACTACAACATTATCACACTCAGCAAATATTTATTGAGTAACTATTAAGTACAAAGGCACTAACAATGTAGAAGATGCACAGAAATGCAAGAAATAGTTTCTGTTTCAGAACTTTAGTCCTATAGGAGAGATGGGAAAAGTACCTGCACATAAAACAAGGTAAAAAGTGATGAAGTTGGCCAGGTGTGGTGGCTCACGTCTGTAATCTCAGCACTTTGGGAGGCTGAGGCTGGTGGATCATCTGAGGCCAGGAGTCCGAGACCAGCCTGGCTAACACGGTGAAACCCTATCTCTACTAAAAAGACAAAAATTAGCCAGATGTGGTGGTGTGCACCTGGAGTCCCATCTACTCGGGATGCTGAGGCAAGAGAATCACTTGATCCCAGAGGGCCGAAAGGTTGCAGTGAGCCCGGATCGTACCACTGCACTCCAGCCTAGGTGACAGAGTGAGACACCATCTCGAAAAAAAAAAAAAGTGGTGAAATTATGGTTTAAGTATCATAAGCAAGGTACTTTTTGTTAAGTATATCAGAAGCCATCTTAGAAGACTGTCATATAACTGGGCATGAAAAATAGGCAGGATTTGGACATGTAGTGACAGGGAGTATCAGATTTGAAGTGTACAGACAGTGTGAGCAGAAGCACAGAGGCAGAATATAAAGAAACATTTTTGGGAAATGAAGATGACTACATTATTGAGCATGTAGTGAGAAGCAAGGTTGGAAAGACAAGTAGGGGCTAGATCACAGAATCTTAAATATCAGGTTGAGTTTGTACTTTAGTCAATAAGCATTGGGAGTCACACATTTGGAGTTCTAGATGACAGAATATTTAGGAAGAAATTATACACCTCACCTTAGTAGAAAAGAACAGAGCTGGGAAGGGGGATGAAAATAAGGATAAATAATTAAGGCCAAAGGTAACAAAGGACCTAAAATGGAGTAGTGGAAGAGATAGACAGGGAGGGATCTGAAGTATCTGGGCACGAAAACAGGCAGGAGTTGAGAAGTCAACAGTAACTAACATTTTAAAACTGGATGAACTGGCCAATGTTTAGCATGTTGGCGGACCTGTACCAGTCCTGAATAGTGTTCAATAAATGACCAACTGAATGAATAAATAAATAGAAATACGTGAGTCAGGATGAAGGGCAACAAGTCAGGGGATTTGAGGGGCTGGAGAGTGAGGTGAGCCGGAGATAAGCTGAACTTTCTCATTTAACCTGTGAGGAAGCAAAGTTCTGAAGAACAAAATGCTGCCCAGGAGTGCTAAGCATCTTTCTTGGGAATGTACTTCTTGAAAGCAAAGGACTCATCACTAAAACCTACATAAAAAGTATAAAACCCATCCTTAAAACCAGTGGCTCATGCCTATAATCCCAACACTTTGGGAGGCTGAGGTGGGCAGATCACCTGAGGTCAGGAGTTCAAGACTAGCCTGACCAACATGGAGAAATCCCGTCTCTACTAAAAATACAAAATTAGCCGGGCATGGTGGTGCATGCCCATAATCCCAGCTACTCAGGAGGCTAAAGCAGGAAAATCGCTTGACCCCAGGAAGTAGAGGTTGCAGTGAGCCAAGATCGAGCCATTGCACTCCAGCCTGGGCAACAAGAGCAAAACTCTGTCTCAAAAACAAACAAACAAACAAACAAATAAAAACTTGTAAACATGTCTTCAAAGCAAGGAGGAGACAACCTGTAACAATCCGACCACAGGTTCTCAAAAGCAGACAGCTAATGAAACATTGAAGGTGTAAATAGGATATCAGTGAAGTAGTCTAGTAGGAATTCTGGTACTGGAGCTCAGAGGCAAAAAATAGATGTGGGATCAGGCCGGGCGCGGTGGCTCATGCCTGTAATCCCAGCACTTTGGGAGGCCGAGGCGGGTGGATCACGAGGTCAAGAGATCGAGACCATCCTGGTCAACACGGTGAAACCCCGTCTCTACTAAAACTACAAAAAATTAGCTGGGCATGGTGGCGCGTGCCTGTAATCCCAGCTACTCAGGAGGCTGAGGCAGGAGAATTGCCTGAACCCAGGAGGCGGAGGTTGCGGTGAGCCGAGATCGCGCCATTGCACTCCAGCCTGGGTAACAAGAGCGAAACTCCGTCTCAAAAAAAAAAAAAAAATAGATGTGGGAGTTACTGCATGAAGGCTGTAATAAAAGACACAAGAGTAGGCGGGCACAAAGCCTTACGCCTGTGATCCCAGCACTTTGAGAAGCCGCAAAGGAAAAATCGCTTGATTCCAAGAGTTCGAGACCAGCCTGGACAACATAGTGAAATCTTGTCTCTACAAAAAAATAAAATTAGCTGGGCATTGTGGGGCACATCTGTGGTCCCAGCTACTTGAGAGGCTGAGGTGGCAGGCTCACTTCAGCCCAGGAAGTTGAGGCTGCAGAGAGCCGGGATGGCGCCACTGTGCTGCAGCCTAGTCAACGGAGCGAGAGACTGTCTAAAAAAAAAAGACACAAGAGCGATGACCTCTCAATACAAAAGCATAAAAAGAGAAGCAAGGCCTGAGACAACTTTGAGATTGACAAAGGAGGATAAGGAAGGCAGAAGGAGAACCAGAACAATGCTGTGTCATAAAAGCTAAGAGAAAAATGTCCAGAAGGAAGGCCTGTTCAATCCTTGTCTTCTTCTTTGACCCACAAATCCAACCAGTCAACAAGTCTTATCAGCTCTACCTCCAAAATACTAAACACATCCATTTCTCTCCATCTCTTTAGCCACCTGCCTAGTAGTTCAAACTTCCATCATTACCTAGATTTCTGCAGTGGCCTTCTGTTCAACCCACCTCAATTAAGTCCTGCCCCCAAATAATCCATTCTCTTTGTAGCAATTGGATTAATCTTTTAAAAATGTAAATCAGGGCTGGATGTAGTGGCTCAAGCCTGTAATCCTAGCACTTTGGGAAGCTGAGTCAGGTGGATTACTTGAGCTCAGGAGTTCAGGACCAGCCTGGGCAACATGGTAAAACCCCATCTCTACAAAAAATACAAAACTTAGCTGGGCATGGTGGCTAGCACCTGTAGTTCCAGCCACTTGGAAGGTTGAGGTGGGAGGATCACTCAAGCCCTGGAAGCACAGGTTGTAGTGAGCCAAGACTGCACCACTGCACTCCAGCCTGGGCGACATAGTAAAATCAGGCCATGCCCAGCACCTTGGGAGGCCAAGGCAAGGATTGCTTGAGGCCAGGAGTTCAAGACCAATCTGGAACTCCTGGAACAAATCTGGAGCAAAGCAAGACCCCATCTTTACAAACAAACAAAAAAAGAAACAAAGAAAAAGAAAATTAGCATGGCGTGAGGGTGTGAGCCTGTAGTCCTAGATACTTAGGAGGCTGAGGTGGGAGGATCTCTTGAGCCCAGAAATTCAAGGCTGTAGTGAGCCATGATGACATCACTGCATTCTAGTGTGGGCAACACAGCAAGAAAAAAGAAAACAAAAAAACTATGCTTTACAGGGCATGATGATGAAAAGTGAAAAGAAAACCCACAGAATGGGAGAAAGTAAATCACGTATATGATAAAGAACCTGTATCCAGAACAAAGAACTATTAAAATACAATAATAAAAGGACAAATAACCAAAATTTGAAAGAAGCAACAGGTTTAAATGGCATTTCTCCAAAGAAGATATACAAACAGCCAATAAATGGCCAGGAGCGGTGGCTCATGGCTGTAATCCTAGCATTTTGGGAGATCGAGGTGGGTGGACAATCTGAGGTCAGGAGTTCAAGGCCAGCCTGACCAACAAGATGAAATCCTTTCTCTACTAAAAATACAAAATTAGCCAGGCATAAGACTGCATGCCTGTAATCCCAGCTACTTGGGAGGCTGAGGCAGGAGAATCACGTGAACCCAGGAGGTGGAGGTTGCAGTGAGATGAGATTGTACCACTGCACTCCAGCCTGGGCAACAAGAGTGAAACTCTGTTTCAATAAGGTAAAATAAAAATAGCCAATAAATACATGAAAACATGCTCAACACCATTAGTCATTAGAGAGATACAAAGCAAAACCATAATGAAATTATCTATTCATACCTAGCAGGATGGTTACAATCACAAAGACAGGCTGAGCACCATGGCTCATGCCTGTAATCTCAGCACTTTGGGAGGTCGAGCATGGAGGATTAGTTGAGCTCAGGAGTTTGAGACCAGCCTGGCCAACATGGTGAAACCCAGTCTCTACGAAAAATACAAAAATTAGCCAGGTATAGTGGTGCATGCCTGTAATCCCAGCTACTCAAGAAGCTGAGGCAGGAGAATCGCTTGAACCCAGGAGGCAGAGATTGCAGTGAGCCGAGATCACGCCATTGCACTCCAGCCTGGGTGACAGAACCAAACTCTGTCTAAATAATAATAATAATAATAATAATAGATACTGGTGAGAATGCAGAAAAATCTGAACCCTCGTATGCTGCTACTGGGAATGTAAAGTGATACAGCCACTTCGGAAAACAGTCTGTCAGTTCTTCAAACATAGAGTTATCATATGATCCAACAATGGGTCACATAACTTATGACTCACAGGTATGAATTAAAAATATACATATACACAAAAATTCTGTACATGCATGTTGATCGCAACAAAAGAGCCAAAATGTAGAAACCCAAATGTCCAATGAAATATTATCCAGTCTTAAAAAAGAAATGACACACTGATACATGGATGAACCTTGAAAATATAATGCTAAGTGAAAGAAGCCAGTCACCAAAGACTACATATTGTATGATTCCATTTATATGAAATGTCCAGAATAGGCAAATCCACAGACAAAAAACCATTGCCTAGGGTTAGGGGAATGGGGAAAGGGTAGTGACTAATAGGTATGAGGTTTCTTTTGGGGTGATGAAAATGTTCTGGAATTAGACAGTACTGATGATTGCACACCGTGTAAATATATTAAAATGTACTAAACTGTATACTTTATTGCCTAGCCTGGTCTCGAACTCCCAGCCTCCAGTGATCCATCCACCTCAGCCCCACAAAGTGCTGGGATTACAAGTGTAAGCTGCCGCACCTGGCTTAAAATAGACACTTTAAATGGGTGAATTGTTTGGTATGGAAATTATGTATCAATTTCTTAAATTTAAAAGCTCAAAGACTTAACATTTAAAAGCTCAAAGACTTACACACAAATGTTTATAGCAGCTTTACTGGTAATATCCCCAAACTGAAAACAACTTAAATGTCCATCAACAGGTGAATTTATCAACAAATTGGTATATAAAAAAAGAATGAACAATTAATATGGATGAATTTCAAAATAATTATCCTGGATGAAAGAAGCCAGACACCCACTCCCCAAAATGATCACATTCTGTATGATTTCATTGATATAAAACTCTAGAAGATGCAAACTGTAATGAAAGAAAGCAGATCAGTGGTTGCCTGTGGACTGGGAAGGCTGCAGGGGATAAAAGGCAGGAGGGAGTGATTACAAAGGAGACAGAGAAATGTTTAGGGACAATGAGCATGTTCATTATCTTGATTGATGGTGGTGGTTTCACTGGTGCATACATATGCCAAAACTTATCAAATTTTATATTTTACAAAAATGAGCCAGGCATGGTAGTGCACACCCGTAGTCCCAGCTACTCAGGAAGCTGAGTTAGGAGGCTTAGCGATCCTACAGGCATGAGCCACAGTGCCTGGCCACGTTGTAAATATATGTAGTTTACTGTATGCCAATAATACCTCAATAAAGCTGCTGTAAAAATAAAATGGCCTGGCAAGATGGCTCGCACTTGTAATCCATTACTTTGAGAGGCAGAGGCAGGAGGACTACTTGAGCCCAGGAGTTCAAGACCAGCCTGCGCAAAATAGCGAGACCTCATCTCCACTAAAAATTTAAAAATTAGGGGAGGCCGAGGCAGGTGGATCACGAGGTCAAGAGATCGAGACCATCCTGGTCAACATGGTGAAACTCTGTCTCTACTAAAAATACAAAAATTAGCTGGGCATGGTGGCACATGCCTGTAGTCCCAGCTACTCAGGAGGCTGAGGCAGGAAAATTGCTTGAACCCAGGAGGCGGAGGTTGTGGTGAGCCAAGACTGTGCCATTGCACTCCAGCCTAGGTAACAAGAGCAAAACTCCATCTCAAAAAAAAAAAAAAAAAAAAATTAGCCAAGTATGGTAGCACACACTTGTAGTCCCAGCTACTTGGGGTGCTGAGATGGGAGGATCACGAGCCCAGGTGTTTGAGCCTGCAGTGAGCTATGATCATGCCATACACTATAGACTAGGTGACAGAGTAACCCCTTGTCTCAAAAAAAAACATAAAAGCACTATTAATTTGAGTATTTAAACTGCTGGAGTTCTAAAGGCTAGAAAATACTTTTTAATTTTTTTTTTTTAGAAAATACTTTAAAATAAAAGTTACATTGTGGCTGGGCGCAGTGGCTCACACCTGTAATCCCAGCACTTTGGGAGGTCGAGGCGGGCAGATCATGAGGTCAAGAGATCAAGACCATCCTGGCTAACATGGTAAAACCTCATCTCTACTAAAAACACAAAGAATTAGCCAGGTGTGGTGGCATGTACCTGTAGTCTCAGCTACCCGAGAGGCTGAGGCAGGAGAATCACTTGAACCCGTGAGGTGGAGGTTGCAGTGCACAGCGCACCACTGCACTCCAGCTTGGGCAACAGAGCAAGACTCCATTTCCAAAAAAAAAAAAAAAGTTACATTGTTAATCATTGAAAAAAAATTATAATAGGGGAGTAAAAAGGGGTATTAGAAGAAACAATACAGTAGGTCCTAAATTAACTCATCAATAGATTCTTGGATACCACCATTTTAAGTAAAATGATGTATAACAAAACCAATTTTACCATAGACTAATATAAACAAGGGTTAAGTTCCTACAGTGTATTTCTGGTCACAAAACATCACCAAACTTCTAACCAAAATACTTCTAATATTAAACACTGAAACAAATGTGAGCTATACAAACATTTAAGAAAGATTAATAAAAACAAGAAAGATAATTATTTACTAATTATCCCAGTTCAGGGTCATGGGTGGCTGGAGCCTGTCCCAGCAGCTCAGGTAGCAAGGTGGGAACCAGCTCTGGACAGGATGCCATCCCATCGATCGCACACACCCACACTCACTCAGCCTGGGTCCATTTAGAAACAGCAGCTCATCAAACATGTATAATTTTGTGATTCAGGAAGAAACCAGAGTACCTGGAGAAAACCAAAGTACTAGAAAAAGCCCACACAGATGTGGGGAGAACATGCAAACTACACAGACAGTAGCCCCAGCCAGGAATACATTCTTTTTTCTCATCAACATTACAATGCAATGAAGTTGAACAAAACAATGTTATTCAAAGACCTGTTGTATAGGCCATGAGGTGACACTTGTCGAGGCTAGCAGATAGATACACAGGAATTCATTACATCATTCTCTTAACTTTTATATATGCTTGATAGTTTGCATTAAAAAGGTTTTTATTAATCTTCAAGCGCCTCAATTTAAAAACAAAACACTTCTTCCAGACTTCCCATTTTACTTAAAAATAAAACTTACCTCCGAGTGCGCATTGGACAAAATGAAGAAAAAAGAAAAATAAAATAAAAAATGCCGGGCGCAGTGGCACGTGCCTGTAGTCCCAGCTATTCGGGAGGCTGAGGCTGGAGGATCTCTTGAGTCCAGTAGTCCTTGGCTGTAGTGCGCTCTGCCAATCGGGTGTCCGCACTAAGTTCGGCATCAATATGGTGACCTCCCAGGAGCGAGGGACCACCAGGTGGCCTAAGGAGGGGTGAACTGGCCCAGGTCAGAAACAGAGCAGGTCAAAACTCCTGTGCTGATCAGTAGTGGGATCACGCCTGTGAATAGCCACTGCACTCCAGCCTGGGCAACATAGCCAGACCCCGTCTCTTTAAAAAAAAAGTAAAGCCGGGCGCGGTGGCTCAAGCCTGTAATCCCAGCACTTTGGGAGGCCGAGGCGGGTGGATCACGAGGTCAAGAGATCCAGACCATCCTGGTCAACATGGTGAAACCCCGTCTCTACTAAAAATACAAAACATTAGCTGGGCATGGTGGTGCGTGCCTGTAATCCCAGCTACTCAGGAGGCTGAGGCAGGAGAATTGCCTGAACCCAGGAGGCGGAGGTTGCGGTGAGCTGAGATCACGCCATTGCACTCCAGCCTGGGCAACATGAGTGAAACTCTGTCTCAAAAAAATAAATAAATAAATAAATAAATAAATAAGTAAAAAAAATAATAATAATAAATAAATAAATAAAACTGACCAAGGCAAAGTGGCTCACATGCCTGTAATCTCAGCACTCTGGGAGGCCGAGGCTGAGGATCACTTGAGCCCAGGAGTTCAAGAATAGCCTAGGCAACATAGTGAGATTCCATCTCTATAAAAAATAAAACAATGAGCCTGGCATGGTGGCCTGCATCTGTGGTCCCAGGTACCCAGGAGGCTGAGGTGGGAGGATCACTTGAGCCCCAGAGGTTAAGGCTGCAGTGAGTCATGACTGCACCAATGCACTCCAGCCTAGGTGAGAGATTGGGATCTTGTCTCAAAAACAAAACAAAACAAAAAAAAACACATAAAACTCCTGGCCAGATGTGGTGGCTCACATCTGTAATCCTACCACTTCTGGAGGCTGAGGCAGGACAATGGCTTGAGGCCAGGTGTTCAAGACCAGCCTGAGCAACGTAGTGAGACCTGATCTCTACACAAAAAATTTAAAAATTAGGCAGGTATGGTAGTATACCACTGTAGTCTCAGCTACTCGGGAGGCTGAGGCAGGAGGATCACTAGAGTCCAAGAGTTCAAAGCTGCAGTGAGCCATGACTATGCCACTAGCCTGGGCAACAGGGGAATACCTTGTCGAAAAAATAAATAAATAGAACTCTTAGACCAGGCATGGTGGCTCATGCCTATAATCCCAGCACTTTGGGAGGCTGAGGCGGGAGGATCACCTGAGGTCGGGAGTTCAAGACCAGCCTGACCAACATGAAGAAACCCTATCAAAAAATAGAAACTCTACCAAAAAATACAAAATTAGCCAGGCGTGGTGGCCCATGCCTGTAATCCCTACGCGGGAGGCTGAGGCAGGAGAATCGCTTGAACCCAGGAGGCGGAGGTTGCGGTGAGCCAAGATTGAGCCATTGCACTCCAGCCTGGGCAACAAGAGCAAAGCTCTGTCTTAAAAATAAATAAATAAGAACTCCTTATGAGTCCTAAAAAGCTTTGAAATATCTGGCTCCTACCCATCTCTCCAATCACATATTTTGTTATCACTGTTCAATAATACATAGCCATGGTAGGCTTCCATCACTCTCAGAATACACTAAGGATTTTCCTGATTCAGGGCCTCTGCCGTTAACAGTTCGTTCTCCCTGGAACTCTTCCCTCATCTCTTTATTTGGATGGTTTATTTTCATTTTTCACTTTCAGTATCTCACTTTCTCAGAGAAGCCTTTCCCGACCATTCTTATCTAAGTTCCTCTATTACTTTCTATTACAGCACCTTATTTTATTCTCTTCCTAACATACATCACAATCTTTAACATTTTATGTCTTTTTTGTTTTTTTTTCTTTTGAGACAGGGTCTGGCTCTGTTGCACAGGCTGGAGTACAGTGGCCTAATCTTGGCTCACTGCAACCTCTGCCTCCTGGGCTCAAGTGGTCCTCCCACCTCAGCCTCCCGAGTAGCTGATACTACAGGCGCACACCAGCACACCCAGGCTGGTCTCAAACTCCTGGGCTCAAGTGACCTGCCCACCTTGGCCTCCCAAAATGCTTGGTCTCACGCCTCCCCAAGTGGGCATGTGCCACTACACCCAGCCTTATTTATGTCTTCACTGTCTATCCAAGCCTTCCCAAACTGCATGAGAGCATGGACTTTGTTTCTTCTCAAGATCACTGAGTTGTATCCTCAGTAGTATGTGACACACAGTAGGCACTTAATAAATCTGTTGAATGTTAAACTAATAATCCAATACTAGGCATTACCCTATTGTTGAATGTTTAATATAGCAAAGGCTTACAGAGAACCTACTGTTTACAAGGCCTCAGGTAACACATATACACATTTGATGAGAAGATACATGGTGTATTAGGCCATTCTTCCATTGCTATAAAGAAATACCTGAGACTGGGTAATTTATAGGAAAAGAGGTTTCACTGGCTCACAGTTTTGCAGGCTGTACAGGAAACAGTGCCAGCATGTGCTTCTGGGGAGGCTTCAGGAAGCTTTTACTCATGGCAAAGGGAAAAGCACCAGCAGGCACTTCATGTGTGAACTCATAGAGAGTTCACACTTACCACTAAGGGGATGGCCCAAGTCATTCATGAGGGACCAACCCCCATGACCCAAACACCTCCTACCAGGCCCCATCTCCAACACTGGGGATTACAGTTCAACATAAGATTTAGAGAGTATACATATTCAAACTACATCATATAGTATAATGAGAATTAAGTGGACAAAACTTAAAAAAAAAAAAAAGAAAAGAAATACTCTTCCAGAGGTTTCCAAAACAGCAAATAAGTAGACTATTTTTGGCCCGGTGCAGTGGCTTAAGCTTGTAATCCCAATACTTTGGGAAACCAAGACAGGTGGATCACCTGAGGTCAGGAGTTCAAGACCAGCCTGGCCAACATACTGAAATCCAGTCTCTACTAAAAATAAAAAAATTAGTTGGGTGTGGTGGCATGCACCTGTAATCCCAGCTACTCGAGAGGCTGAGGCAGAAGAATCACTTGAATCCGGGTGGCAGAGGTTGCAGGGAGCCGAGGTCATGCCACTATACTCCAGCGTGGGCAAAGTAGACTATTTTTCCCCCAGAGAATTCATTTAAAAACAGAAATAGAGAGTTGTGGCATAGTCCCTTCTCTAAAGATGTATAAAACAAGGGTCCCCTAGGAATCAAGGCTGAAATCTATCACAATTAACATTTTAAGAAATTATCTAGCAAGGCTGGGCATGGGGGCTCACACTTGTAATCCCAGCACTTTGGGAGGCCAGATGGGCAGATCACAAGGTCAGGAGTTCGAGAGCAGCCTGAACAATATGGTGAAACCCCGTCTCTACTAAAAATACAAAAATCAGCTGGACATGGCGGCACATGCCTGTAGTTTCAGCTACTCGGGGGGCTGAGGCAGAAGAATTGCTTGAACCCAGGAGGCAGGGGTTGCAGTGAGCCAAGATCATGCCACTGCACTCTAGCCTGGGTGACAGAACAAGACTCTGTCTCAAAAAAAAAAAAAAAAAAAAAGAAAAATTATCTAGAAAAAACACTATTGAAATCTTCCCAGTTTGCAGATAACTATACATCAACAGATAGAAGTACAATGGTGCAAGGCTCTACATGTCCAGGAATGCAAAAAACAGCTTCTATGGGGCTGGCTGGGCACGGTGGCTCACGCCTATAATCCCAGCACTTTGGGAGGCCGAGGCGGGAGGATAACCTGAGGTCGGGAGTTCAAGACCAGCCTGACCAACATGAAGAAATCCCATCTCTACCAAAAAATACAAAATTAGCCAGGTGTGGTGGCCCATGCCTGTAATCCCTACACGGGAGGCTGAGGCAGGAGAATCACTTGAACCCAGGAGGCAGAGGTTGCAGTGAGCCAAGATCAAGCCATTGTACTCCAGCCTGGGCAACAAGAGTGAAACTCCATCTCAAAAACAAAACAAAACAAAAAACAGCTTCTATGTAGATAAAAATAAGGTCATCGTGTGACAGAAACACCGTTCAAACTGTAATTATCAGATGATGAGCTCTAAAGCTACCTGTTATAACACAGGAAAGGGATTTCTGAGTCCCTAGACTGTAGCCTGAATACAGCTACAAAAAGGCGACAAAACACTGGCTGTTATGAAAGCTTTGGAAACACAGAACATATTATCCTATCCTTGTACAAACCAAAGTGTACCTGTACCTAGAATAGAATTTGTTGTTATAATTATCATAGCACAAAAAAAGGTAAAATAGAGAAGGCCTAGAAGAGATCCCAAAAGACCAAAGGGACAGGGGGGCTTCTATATGTGAGTACAGATTTTTTTAAAATGTCTTTTTAAAAACATGGATAAATTAGGGCCGGGCGCGGTGGCTCAAGCCTGTAATCCCAGCACTTTGGGAGGCCGAGGCGGGTGGATCACGAGGTCAAGAGATCGAGACCATCCTGGTCAACATGGTGAAACCCCGTCTCTACTAAAAATACAAAAAATCAGCTGGGCATGGTGGCGCATGCCTGTAATCCCAGCTACTCAGGAAGCTGAGGCAGGAGAATTGCCTGAACCCAGGACGCGGAGGTTGCGGTGAGCCGAGATTGCGCCATTGCACTCCAGCCTGGGTAACAAGAGTGAAACTCCGTCTCAAAAGAAAAAAAAAAAAAAAAAAAAATGGATAAATTAGATACTTTAACAAGAAACAAAGAGGGTATAAAGTGGCAGGTAAGAGACTTCTGCATCACATCTTAGAAATTATGAAGCAGTTAGAAATCTAAAGAAACAGCCATGTGCAATGGCACATGCTATTTGGGAGGCTGAAGATGGAGATTCACTTGAGCCCAGGGTTTCTGTCCAGCCTGGGGAACATAATGAAACCCCGAAGAAGAGAAGAAAGAAAGAAGAAAGAAGAAAGAAAGAAAAGAAAGAAGGAAGGAAGGAAGGAACGAACGAACGAACGAAAGGGAAGAAAGAAAGGAAAGGAAAGAAAGAAAGGAAAGGAAAGAAAGAAAGAAAAAGAAAGAAAGAGAAAAGAAAAGAGAAAGGAGTGGGGAGGAGGAAGAATAAGGAAGAGGAGGAAAGAAAGGAGGAGGAGAAGGAAAAGAAAGAAAAAAGAAAGGGCCGAGTGTGGTGGCTCATGCCTGTAATCCCAGCACTTTGGGAGGCCCAGGTGGGTGGATCACGAGGTCAGGAGTTCAAGACCAGCCTGGTCAACATGGTAAAACCCTGTCTCTTCTAAAAATACAAAAAATTAGCCAGGCGTGGTGGCAGGCACCTGTAATCCCAGCTACTCAGGAGGCTGAAGCACAGAATGCTTGAACCTGAGAGGCAAAGGTTGCAGAGAGCCGAGAATGCACCACTGCACTCCAACCTGGGCGAAAGAAAGAGACTCCATCTAAAAAAAAAAAAAAAAGAAAAAAAGGAGGAGGAAAAAAAGAAATACAGCATAACACTCATTACTCAGGGTGGAAGTATACAATATAAGAAAAAATAATTCAAAAATAGTATAGATAAATTCATGGGTGACATTCCCCTAGAAAAAACTGTCAATTTGGGGCAACATAGCCCTGAATTTTGAAGTTGAACATTTTCATGCCTTCACTTCAAGCAGCCCTTCTGAAAGCTTTAAGCAGCATAATTCTGCCTTTTAACCAAGATGGCACCAACGAAGAAGAAAGAAGCTCCTGCCCCTTCCAAAGCCAAAACCAAATCAGTCTTTGAAGGTCAAGAAGGAAGGCATCCACAACCACCCCCAAGAAAACAAGATCCACATGTTACCCACCTATTAGTGGCCCAAGACACTGCAGCTCCAGAGAGAGCCCAAATATCCTCAGAAGAGCACCCCTAAGAGAAACAAACTTAAACCCTATGCCATCATCTCACCACTGAGTCCGCCATGAAGAAGACAGAAGACAGAGCGTGTAATTCTCTTCCTTTTTGCGGCCATCACCTAAGTGCTAGCTGCCAAAATGGAGTTCAATCCCTTTGTGACTTCCGACCAAAGCAAGAATCGCAAAAGGCATTTCAATGCACCTTCCCACATTCGCAGGAAGATTATGTCCTCCCCTCTTTCCAAAGAGCTGAGACAGAAGTACAATATGCGATCCATGCCCATCCGAAAGGATGATGAAGTTCAGGTTGTACGAGGACACTATAAAGGTCAGCAGATTGGCAAAGTGGTCCAGGTTTACAGGAAGAAATACGTAATCTACATTGAACGGGTGCAGCGGGAAAAGGCTAATGGCACCAACTGTCCATGTAGGCATTCACCCCAACAAGGTGGTTATCACTAGGCTAAAACTGGACAAAGACCGCAAAAAGATCCTTGAACGGAAAGCCAAATCTCGCCAAGTAGGAAAGGAAAAGGGCAAATACAAGGAAGAAACAATTGAGAAGATGCAGGAATAAAGTAACCTTATATACAAGCTTTGATTAAAACTTGAAACGAGGAAAAAAAAAAAGAAGACAGAAGACAATAACACAGTTATATTCATTGTAGATGTCAAGACCAACAAGCACCAGATCAAACAGGCTGTCAAAAAGCTCTACAACACTGATGTGGTCAAAGGCAACACCCTGTTCAGACCTCATGAAGAGAAGACAGCATATGTTTGACCAGCTCCTGACTATGCTTTCAATGCTGCCAAAAAAATTAGAATCATCCAACTTGAGTTCAGCTGGCTAACCATGAATACACGAGCGCTGGGCATGGTGGCTCATGCCTGTAATCCCAGCACTTTGGGAGGCCAAGGTGGAAGGATCGCTTGAGCCCAAGAGTTCAAGACCAGCCTGGCAACATAGGGAGACCCTTTCTCTACAAATAATATAAACGTTAGCCAGGTGTGGCTGGGCACAGTGGCTCACACCTGTAACCCAGTACTTTAGGAGGCTGGATCACCTGAGGTCAGGAGTTCAAACCAGCCTGGCCAACATGGTGAAGCCCCAACTCTATTAAAAATACAAAAGATTATCTGGGCATGATGGTGCACACCTGTAGTCCTAGCTACTAGGAAGGCTGAGGCAGGAGAATTGCCTGAACTACGGAGGCAGAGGTTGCAATGAGCCAAGACCACAACATTGCACTCCAGCCTGGCAATAAGAAGAGCAAAACTCCATCTCAAACAAACAAACAAAAAAATAGCCAGGTGCAATAGTAGGTACCTGTGGTCTCAGCTATTCAGGAGGCTGAGGCAGGAGGATCACTTGAGCCCAGGAGTTCGAGGCTGCAGTGAGCTATGATCATGCCACTGCACTAGAGCCTGAGTGACAGAGCAAGACCCTGTCTCAAAAAAAAAAAAAAGAAAAAGAAAAAGGCTGGGCACAGTGGCTCACGTCTGTAATCCCAGCACTTTGGGAAGCCAAGGCAGGCACATCACAAGGTCAGGAGATTAAAACCATCCTGGCCAACAGATCAAGACCATCCTGGCCAACATGGTGAAACCCCATCTCTAATAGAAATACAAAAATTAGCCAGGCGTGGCGGCACACCTGTAGTCCCAGCTTCTCGGGAGGCTGAGGCAGGAAAATTGCTTGAACCTGGGAGATGGAGGCTGTAATGAGCCAAAATTACACCACTGCACTCCAGCCTGGGTGACAGAGTGAGACTCCATCTCAAAAAAAGGAAAAAAAAAAAAAAAAAAGGAAAATTCTGGATTAGGTAGATGTTCTACCCAAATATGCCATTTCTTAATTATGATAACAACTGTTAACACTATTGAGCACTGGATTAAGTCATACCATTTAATTCTTCCAAAATGCCTCTGAGATATGCATTATATTTTATAATATAATGAGATAGGTCTCCATTTTACAGATGAGAAAACTGAGGCTAAGAGAGGTTGTATGTATCATTTAACCAAGGCTAAAGAGCTAGTGTAAGTGGAGGAGCCTAGAATTGAACCCAGATGGTCTGACTCCAGAATCTATACTCTTAACTATGGAATAATACTGCCTCCTATTCTGCAAGAAATGTTGAGTAGTGAGTATGCAAGAATCAGGTGGGTGATAAAGGAGTGTACACTAAATGGTTTTGGTTTTTGTGTTTTTTTTGAGAGAGAGTCTCACTGTGTTACCCAGGCTGGAGTGCAGTAGCATCTCAGCTCACTGAGGCTCTCTGCCTCCCAGGTTCAAGTGATTCTCATGCCTCAGCCTCCTGAGTAGCCATGCCACCATGCACAGCTAATTTTTGTATTTTTAGTACAGATGGGGTTTCACCATGTTGTCCAGGCTGGTCTCAAACTCTTGGCCTCAAGTAATACACCCTCCTTGGCCTCCCAAAGTGGTGGGATTACAGGCGTGAGCCATCACGCCTGGCCAAAGGAGCATATAGTAAATGTTAAAAAATGTGGCCGATGAGGCCAAGCCAGCCACGGTTACTAGCAGCTAAATCCAATTTAGGTGGCCCAAAGTATGAACACTGAAATAACAAGAACTGATTAATGAAGATGTGATAAATCTAACAAAAAGAGAAACCTAAAAATCCCTGAACTATGCTCTCAGCTGTGGTAAACAAAGTTCAAAGAGAGAGGAAAATGTATCAAAATGCTAACTGGTGGGATGATGAGTGATACTTATTTTTTGCTTCATATTATCTGAGTTGGATATATATATACTTTTTTTTTTTTTTTTTTTTTTACAAAGAACACTCATTGTTTTCATAACTGGAAAAAGGCAGAGACAAAAATAAATCTCAGGAAACTTTTACTCTTTATTCTATATAATCTGTTGCAATTGCTGGGCCCGGTGGCTCACACCTGTAATCCCAGCATTCTGGGAGGCTGAGGCAGGTGGATCACATGAAACCAGGAGTTCAAGACCAACCTGGCCAACATGGTGAAACACTATCTCTACTAAAAAGAGGCTTGGGAGGCTAAGGCACAAGAATTGCTTAAACCCAGGAGGCGGAGGCTGCAGCAAGCCAAGATCGTGCCACTGCACTCCAGCCTAGGGGACAGAGGAAAGACTGCCTCCAAAAAATTAAAAAAAGAGAAAGAAAAGAAGTGGGAAGTACATTTCATGCAAACAGAAAAGAAAAAAATGGATGTGATGTAAGAATAAGCAAATTAGTAGCTGTGGTTTGTTGGAAAGAACTCTAGATATGCATCAAAGGACTTGGGTTCATACACACATTAACATGGACAAACATGAAAAACTTTACATTGAACAGAAAAAGTCAGACACAAAAGTATACATACTGTCTGATTCAACAAGAGGTAAATTTAATATGTGGAGACAGAAATCAGAACATTGGTTGCCTATAAAATGGTAGGGATTGACTGGAAGGGGAACTGGAAGGAGGGAAATTTGGGGGGGTTATAAAAATGTTCTATTTCTTTCTTTTTTTTTTTTTTTTTTTTTATGAGGTGTCTTGTTTTTTTCTTTTTGCCCAGGTGGAGGACAGTTGCATGATCTCAGCTCACTGTAACCACTGCATCCGGGGTTCAAGCAATTCTCCTGCCTCAGCCTCCCAAGTAGCTCGCCACGCCCAGCGAATTTTTTGTATTTTTAGTAGTGATAGGGCTTCACCATGTAGCCAGGATGGTCTCAATCTCCTGACCTCGTAATCTGCACGCCTTGGTCTACCAAAGTGCTGAAGTTATAGGCATGAGCCACCGCGTCCAGCCAGGAATACTATTCTTTAAAGACTATCAATACTCTACAAAGGGAAGTTCACTTATAGTTACCAATTGTGAATGAAAAGGAATATCAATAGGCATGATCCAAACCTTCTTCTACCATAATTAAACTAAATTTCTCAAGACCTGATTTGAGAGCAAGCTTTTTATACTGAATACTTACGGCTGGGCCTGGAGGCTCAGGTGTGTAATCCCAGCACTTTGGAAGGCCAAGGTGCGCAGATCACTTGAGTTCAGGAATTCAAGATCAGCCTGGCCAACATGGTGAAACCTCATCTCTAATAAAAATACAAAAATTAGCTGGGTGTGGTGTCAGGCACCTGTAATCCCAGCTACTCGAGAGGCTGAGGCACGAGAATCGCTTGAACCCAGGAGGCAGAGGTTGCAGTTAGCCAAGATCGCACCACTGTACTCCAGCCCGGTAACAGAGTGAGACTCCGTTTCAAAAAATAAATAAAATAAAAAATAAAGCAAAATAAAAATAAACTGAGTACTTGCTAGAACAAAGTCATAATCCAGGTATGGAAGAAGGTGCAGAGATTTCAAATCGAAATACTTGAGAGAAAATGAACTGCTCGTTAGGCCGGGCGCGGTGGCTCAAGCCTGTAATCCCAGCACTTTGGGAGGCCGAGGCGGGTGGATCACAAGGTCAAGAGATTGAGACCATCCTGGTCAACATGGTGAAACCCCGTCTCTACTAAAAATACAAAACATTAGCTGGGCGTGGTGGCGCGTGCTTGTAATCCCAGCTACTCAGGAGGCTGAGGCAGAAGAATTGCCTGAACCCAGGAGGCAGAGGTTGCGGTGAGCCGAGATCGTGCCATTGCACTCCAGCCTGGGTAGCATGAGTGAAACTCCGTCTCAAAAAAAAAAAAAAAAGAAAATGAACTGCTCGTTACCTTACTATGTCAATTACGAAGTTTAATCACACAAGCCACAAGACATATATATATGTAAAACTATGCATGTGTGTATTCACACACACACATAGTCACTCAAATTGGAAATAAGTCAAACCAAACCACTGCTTTTTCTCAAAAGGGCTTCTATATTCTAAAAATAAGAAGCTTGGGACCAGGTGTGGTGGCTCATGCCTATAATCCCAGCACTTTTGGAGGCAGGGGCAGGTGGATGACTTGAGACAAAGAGCTCGCTCCTGGCCAACATGACAAAACCCCATCTCTGCTAAAAGTACAAAAATTAGCTGCGCCTGGTGGTGGGTGCCTGTAATCCCAGCTACTCAGCTCTGGAGGCCAAGGCAAGAGAATCACTTGAGCATGGGACGGGTCGGGGTGGGGTTGGCAGGGGGGCACTCGAGGAGGCTGCAGTGAGCCAAGATCATTGGGTCACTGCACTCCAGCCTGGGAGACAGAACAAGACTCCATCTCAAAAAAAGAAAAAAGAAAAAAAAAGAAACTTAATTTTGTTCAAATAGAATTAATCTTACAGTTGAGAATATATATCTCAGACTTCTCTGTATTTTACCAGAAAAGAAAAACAGAGCTTGAAAAGAAACAACACAGGCAAAGTTTAATAGCCTCTCCTATCAATCTCAAATTGTTTATTAGTCTGTGGAAATCATGATGAAAAGCAAACTTTTCTGAGATACTTCTATATCTGAACATTATTTCTTCAGCAAGCATTCAACAATCCTTGTTGCTATTCTCTTTTCTAATTCAATTCTGTTTGGTTTCTAAGTTAAGAAGTGTGTTTCATTTGCATAAATGGTAACTATTCTGAGATACTATTCATAACTATACATTTGAATTCTGTAAAGTACCATTCATAACTTCAAACGGAACAGGGAAAAAAAACACTCATTCAACTTTACCTTAATGGTGACTTAGACATGAATGATTATAATGTTATATTGTATAGAATTGGCCAAAAGAGAATGAAGTCCTCAAATATTACCATTATCTTGTCATTAATTTATGAATGCCCAGAGGAACCAAGGACCACTGCCGTGACCAATCTGTCTGTCACAAAAAATACTGAGCTTAGAAAAGCATGCCCATGCTAAACATGTTTTTTTGGAGTTATGAAGTGTCTATGCAGGGATATCAAGAGATACATATTAGCCATGAAGCTCAAAAATTAGCAAAGAATTCTGACAAGTTCTGGCAAGTTCTTTATACAAGCAATGCTAGTTATCCTTTAGGTGTTAAACTTTTCAGCTATCGGCTTTTCTGAGAAACAGTCTTTCATGCAAGGTAGGTAGTAATATTCTAGCAGCTCTTTACTCCATCTAATCTTAATCAGTGGTAAAAATTAAATTTACATAGATCTGCATAAATAATTCAGCTATCTGTCCTGCCCTAATACATTTAAACCAAATAAAATAAAATTTAAACAGCACAAAAATAATGGGGCTATTTTAAAGTTGTCACCTCCTGATTTTTCTCATTTTCTTATCCAAAGTCAGAGACAGGAACTGCATAACCAGAAGGAAGGAATAAGGACATCTATAATCACTTTCCTCTACTGCTCCACCACTCCTACCCCTATTGATATAGTAGCTCTCAACAGGGGGCAATTTATCCCCCCAGGATAAAAGTGACAATGTCTGAAGACATTTCTCCTTGTCACAACTGGGGCAGGGGGCGGGGAGAGGTTGCTACTGGCATCCAGTCATTCAGTGAGTAGAGACAATGGATGCTGCCTAAGTATTCCTGATCTGACCATGAAATGGAAGAGCAGCACACAAGAATGAAGCAGAATACAGAGGCCATAATTAAAACATTATTAGCATCTATTAAACTTATATTTGTATACTGAGCACTAGTCATATAAAAACAAACAATAAGGCTGGATGCGGTGGCTCACGCCTGTAATCCCAACACTCTGGGAGGCCAAGGCGGGTGGATCACCTGAGCTCAGGAGTTTGAGAACAGCCTGGCCAACATGGTAAAACCCCATCTCTACTAAAAATAGAACATTAGCCAGACGTGGTAGTGCACATCTGTAATCCCAGCTACTAGGGAGGCTGAGGCAGTAAAATCGCTTGAACCTCGGAGGTGGAGGTTGCAGTGAGCCAAGATCACACCACTATACTCCAGCATGGGCAGCAGAGTGAGACTCCATCTCAACCAAAAAAGTGGGGCAGACAGGCATGGTGGCTTATGCCTGTAATCCCAGCTCTTCGGCAGCAGGATGGCTTGAGCTCAGGAGTTCAAGACCAGCCTGGTCAACACAGCGAGATCTTGTCTCTAAAAAATTTTAAAAATTAGGTGGACATGGTAACCTGCACCTGTAGTCCCAGTTATGTGGGAGGCTAAGGCAAGAGGAGGATTGCTTGAGCCCAGGAGGCTAAGGCTGCAGTGAGTGAACTGTGATATTGCCACCGCACCCAAGCCAAGGTTATAGAGCAGATCCTATCTCAAAATAATAATAATTGTTCCCATTCCCTAATCCAATCATACACTGACTCCACCTGCAACTCCTGATACACTGTTTCTCACCCCTTGTATCTCCAAGGCAGTGAAGGTACCATTCTTAGGAACTATGGAGCCATTCCAAGTAGGCAGATGAATTCAGGCCCTCAAACCAGGCAGCTACTTGGTTTCTTAAAGGACAGAATTCCACAAATCCATGCTGTCATGGGGCTTTCTTCTAAAAAGAAAAAATAATTCTTCATCCTCCAACGATACCAGTCCACCTCACTCTACAGTAGAGATGTCCGAGAAAACTAAGAGTAGCCTGAGTTTTTAAAAATTGTGCTTGTAGAGGCCCTTGGCCATTTAAAGAAACCACCCAAATTCATATGGCTGGTAAACACAAGTTTCTCATATAGCATATACTTAAAATAAAAATACTCAAAATTAAATGTATTTTAGTAAACTCCTTAAACTAAGATGTGCAAATTGTGGAAGCTTTATAAATTAAAAATAAACAAAATTTTGACCCAAATCCCATCTACAGTTATTATCTCATACTAGAGAATACACTAAAGGAAAAAATCAGCTTTAAAATTTGGCAAACATGGCAGGATGCGGTGGCTCATGCCTGTAATCCCAGCACTTTGGGAGGCCGTGGCAGGTGGACCACCTGAGGTCAGGAGATGGAGACCAGCCTGACCAACATGGAGAAACCCCGTCTCTACTAAAAATACAAAATTAGCCAGGCATGGTGGCGAATGTCTGTAATCCTAGCTACTGAGGAGGCTGAGGCAGGAGAATCACTTGAACCTGGGAGGCGGAGGTTGCGGTGAGCCGAGATCGCCCCATTGCACTCCAACCTGGGCAACAAGAGCGAAATTGTCTCCCCCCACCCCCACACACACACACACACACACAAAAAGGCAAACACAAATCTGCAGATCCTCATTTGTGTCATTTTTCTCTGAATTAAATGGAAAAAGTACAATTCTTTTTTTTTTTGTTTTTGAGACGGAGTTTCCCTCTTGCTGCCTAGGCTGGAGTGCAAGTGCAATGGCACGATCTTGGCTCATCGCAACCTCCGGCTTCCGGGTTCAAGCGATTCTCCTTCCTTAGCATCCTGAGTAGCTGGAATTACAGGCATGCACCACCATGCCCAGCTAATTTTGTATTTTTAGTAGAGATGGGGTTTCTCCATGTTGGTCAGGCTGGTCTTGAATTCCCGACCTCAGGTGGTCCGCCCCCCTCAGCCTCCCAAAGTGCTCAGATTATAGGCGTGAGGCACCACTCCTAGCCAAGTCTCTTAAATGCTATACAAAAAAAATGATGAGCAAAGACCCTACAAATTACTATTTAAATAAGAGGCGGGGGCAGGGCATGAAGTCTCACATCTGTAATCTCAACACTTTGGGGGGCCAAGGCAGTAAATTCACTTGAGGCCAGGAGTTTGAGACCAGCCTGGACAACATTTCGAGAGCCCATCTCTACTGTTTAAAAAAAGAAAAAAGAAAATAAAAGAAATACAAATTTATAAGTTAAAAATAAGAGGTGGAGGGTGTCATTTTAACATTTCAGAGACCAGTGAAGATATTAAAAGACAAATTGTGGCACTTAAGGAAAAATGCTTATCAGGCATATTTTAATTACAGTAAGATTTCTGTATGACAGAAACAAAAAAGGGTGTCTTCTATGTAATATTGTTTTTAGGACCCATGATTTTGAAATTAGCTGGGCTATACAGTATTTTTCCTTGTAATTGTTCCTATTAGAAGTTTTACCTATAGAGGTCTACAATCCCTTCACTTCATCTCCAAAATTCAAAGGCTGCGAAAAACTAGTTTTTCGTTATTCATCTGGAGGCAAAACCTAACAAGAAATGACCTAAGGTTATTGATACTACAGTATTTATTTCTTCCAGTTAGTGTGAGCATCCAGATATTTTACTACAGAAATAATAATGCATCTGATTTTAAAAGTGCTGACCTCTCTGGGGTATTACATAACACAGTAACATATTTCTTTTCTAAAATCCAAAAATCCAAAACATTTTAAATTCAGATATACATTTGGCCCTAAGAACTTTTTTTTTGGTGCCAATTTTGAATAAGGTACTGTGGACTGGTATACTAATTAAGATTAAATATAGCCAGACGTAGTGGCAGGCACCTGTAATCCCAGCTACTTGGGAGGCTGAGGCAGGAGAATCACTTGAACCCGGGAGGTGGAGATTGCAGTGAGCCGAAATCATGTCACTGCACTCCAGCCTGGAGGCTGTGTCCCTGGAGGACACAGGGAGACACTATTTCAAAAAAAAAAAAATTAAAAAAAAAGATTAAATATAACATATTGAGAATGAATGTAGTAATAAAGCTTCAGGTGCAATAAATTCAGTGTCTTCACGACTATCACATACACACAATCCTGGAAAATAAAGCATAAAAAGACTTAACAAATGTCAAAAACTAAACACACTATTATGTGTTTTTCAAGTGATATTTGTATCCTCTAATATCTAAATCAATTCCTTAGGTTGAAATCACAATTCAAATATAGCCAAACACTAGGCCAGGCGTGGTGATTCACGCCTGTAATGCCAGCAGTTTGGGAGGCCAAGGCAGGTGGATCACCTGAGATCAGGAGTTTGAGACCAGCCTGGCCAACATGGCAAAACCCCATCTCTACTAAAAATACAAAAATTAGCCAGGCGTGGT